>NW_009276929.1:411988-447415 GCF_000150675.1 Verticillium dahliae VdLs.17
CGGAAGGCCCGGGATGCCCCCCCACGTGCGTGTCGACGGCGAAGCTCTCGCGCCGGAGACAGAACAGCAGCACGCAGCTGGCCGTCTTGGGGCCGACGCCCTGGAAGGCGAGGAGCTCGCGCATGGCCTCGTCGTCGGTCCGGTCGAACATGTGGTCGAGCGAGTAGGCGCCGTAGCGGGCCTTGGCCTGGGCGAGGATGCCGAGGATGACCTTGCTCTTGACGGCGGCGAGGCCGCCGCACTTGATGGCCTCCTGCAGCTTCGGGGCGCCGCCGGCGGCGATGGCGGCCCAGGCGTCGCTGCCGCCGTAGACGGCGTCCATGCTGCGCTTGGCGCGCGTCGAGTTGGCGTCGCTCGTGTTCTGGCTGAGGATGGTGCGCACGAGAGCGTCGAGCACCGAGGGCGAGTCGCCGCAGCCGGCGCGCGAGGTCGGCGCCTTGACCGTGTCGGGCCGCGTGCGGGCGCCGTGCAGCGAGGTGAGGATGCGGTGCGCGAGCTTGGCTTCCTCGGCCGTGGGGTGGGCAAAGTCGGGGAAGGGGGATTTGGCTGAGAATTGAGCAAAGGCCTTGAGCTTCTTGGCTTGGAGGGCGTTGGGTGATGCCCCTGATGGAGAGACGTTGGGTTTGGCTGCCGGTGCATCGTCTTCGGAGGGGTCCTTCTTGACGCGCTTGGCAGGCGTTGCTGGCAGGGCATCGTCGTCGTCGTCGTCTTCCGTCTTGATGCGCTTGGAGCTTGCTTTGGTGGATGACTTGGTAGTCTTCTTGCGTTTCGATGGCTTTTCGTCGGTGGGCTCGGCCTTGATGTTAGCCCGCCTGGCTTGGCTGCGGAGAGGCGAAGTAGCTTTGGGCGTGCTGGTGGCGGCAGCTTGCCGTGCGCTGGCTCGAGTGACCCGGGACATGGTGATTGCTGGCGTTCCTGAGCATGCAGTGGAGGTGAGTGACGCTTCGCAGTCTTTCAGAGGCTCGTCCGAAGCGACCGAGTACAAACAATGAAGAACGAAGAATCGATGAGATGACAGTCTGATGAGATGACAGTCTGATGAGATGACAGTCTGATGAGATGACAGTCTGATGAGATGACAGTCTGATGAGATGGACTCGGTTGCGAGGACATGCGATGCGCCAGTGAAGGCGAGTGGTGATGTCACGACAATCTAGGACGACCTGGGCTGGGCCCGTGCTAAAGAGCTCACACACGTGGCGTTGAGACGTCAATGGGGGAATGCAAACCGTGTGAGATGATTGTCCGATGAAGAATGAAGAATGCTTCGGCGATGGGGGTTGGTGCGCTGTAGATGGGGGGTGTCGAAAAGTGGTCATGACATGGAAAGGTGCTTTCTTCTGTCGAGGTCCAAAAGCTCGTCGTCGCTGTCACCATCACGACCTGCGCCACCAGTGGCGGAATCACCAGCCACGCCGCCTCCGTCTACAACATGAACCCTTGACCTTGATATAGGATCTACACCACTCTCTGACCAGACATGGTTGATCATTTGCTTACTTGGCTGAAAATTACTTGACTGAAAATTACTTGACTGAAAATTACTTGACTGAAAATTACTTGACTGAAAATTACTGGACTGAAAATTACTTGACTGAAAAGATTTCTACCTGACTTTGAAATAGCCCCTCCAGAGGCTCTGCAGCAAGTCTTCGGGGTCGTACTTTTGCGATACCTCTCGCAGCCTCTGGTGGTTCTCCTCGCCGTAGCTGCCGAATACATCTTGTGTTCTGCCGGCATAGTTGATGTACTTGTATCCATTCCTCTGCCCTCGCGCTTCGGCTCTTGTTTCGATATCCTCGATCAACTCCTTTGCCTTTTTCTCCATGAAGCAGTCCAACTTGTCACTCGACCAGGTCGCCATGACATGGATCAAGACGAGCGGTCCGTCACCGACATGCAGCCCCAGTGCGTTGCCTCCGTTCTTCTGCATCTCTTTGAGCACGTTGGTCGAGATGGGCTGGAAAGCAATCTGTGGAACAACCGTGTCGCCAGCCTCCTCAGCCGCCGCCAGCAACGCCTCGACATGGGCATCCCACTTGGGCAGCGTCTCGAGGAGAAGCAAGTCATCCCCCGCATCGCCAATCGAAACCGTCGTATCCCACCACGTCTTGCGGAAGCCGTATCGATCCGAAATGGCCTCCAGGTGCGTCGAGACCGGCGCCACGGTCGTCGTGTTCGAAATCTGGCCACGCAGCCGCACGAACCCCTCCAAGACATCCGGCACCGCCCCGTCGGCCGCCGCCTGCGTCGCAGCATGCGTGAGGTGGTACAGCGACGCCAGCACAACGTCCCCGCCAACCTGCGGCGCGTGGGCCAGCACGACAAACACGTGCGCGTCCCTGTCCAGCGGCAGCACGTCCCGCGCGACGAGCGTCAGCTGCGCCAGCACGCCGCCGCTCTCCGTCCCCGGCCAGAGGAGCGCCCGCCCCCAGAGGTCGCCCTGCGCAAAGGCGTCGACGTCGAACCGCGTCACGACGCCGAAGCTCGACCCGCCGCCGCCGCGGAGCGCCCAGTACAGGTCCTCGTTCTGCGTCGGCGTCGCGAGCACAATCTCGCCCGTCGCGAGCACCACCTCGTACGTCTGCACGTTGTCGCACGCCCAGCCGTGCTGCTCGGAGAGGAACGAGATGCCGCCGCCGAGGAGCAGGCCCGCGACGCCGACCTCGGCGACGCGGCCGCCCACGACGGCGAGGCCGAGGGGGTCCAGCTTCCTCGTCACGTCGATCCAGCGGTTTCCCGGCCCGATGGAGACGGTCTTGCGGCTCGCGCTGACGGTGACGTCGTTGAGGGCCTCGAGGCTGATGGTGACGCCGCCCTGCATGTTGGAGCCCCCCGCGAACGGAGTGTGGCCGCCGCCTTTGACGGAAAACTTGGTGCGCAGCGATGTGAGTATCTTGAGCCCTGTCGATACGTCTGCGGTTGAATTGGGGAGGAGAAAGCAGGCTGGTCGGACGGCGGATTGACGGTTCGACCAAAACGTGTTGGAGACGTCGTATGCTTCTGTCTGCGGGTAAGCTACCCTGCCGGGAAGCGCTTTATCGAGCGCCTCGCACTACGTATGGAGGTCAGTATGCGGTATCGCAAGTCGACCTCAGGAAGACGGACTGCGGGGGCTCCCTGGTCATATTCCTGGCATGGCACGAGGACGGCCAGCCCAAGCCAGAGAAGAAAGGTGGTCAAGAATGGGCGATGCATAGTTTCGATGGATCTCAGGAACATTTGCTTCACCTGATCTGAGTTCGATGGCTGCTTCTGGCAGTGAGTACGTCGGTACTGACGAGTGGGTTGAGACTTGGCTACCCAAGGTACTTATAGTCGCCTTCGCGTTGTCCACCGAGCTGAACTCGATGGCGGGGCGAAGAATACTTTGCCAAGTACCGACGAATAAGCAATATGGGAGCCTGATTCTATACGTACAACCACCGCCCGCGTGATGACTCCAAATCACTCAATCCGATGGAGGATCAGCGAGGCCACGGCACGTCTGTCTGTGATCCGGGCCAGCCGCGTGCATGAATGCAACAGTCGGACGCCGGACTACTGCACGGCTGAATCCTTTACCCCTCAGCTACACTTTGGCAAAGCCATCTGCCTGCTCATCCCTCGGGGCACGAGAATGACATTTTCGTGTTTCATCGAGCACATTCTGGGGTAACACAGCATCTCATGGCGCCGCACGCATCGCAATGGGCCAAGACAAGCATCACGAGGAGACGAAAATCACGACGTGGTTCATGCTCACATCAGCAATGGCGTATTCCGCTATCCGAGGATCAGCACGTGTTTCCCTGGGCAATTCGTTCCAATGAAGAGACAAACAACGCTCAAGGCTATAATTCACCCTCATGACCAGAGTAGAGAATCCACCAGGATGCCAGCAGAGCTCACACGTCAACGCCATGGAACCAATCCCGCTTGCCGTGCGCAACGACAAGACCGTACACGGGCGTCAGAACAACCTTCAACCCCGGAACGATCTTCCTCGTCCACGCGCTGTCGGTGAACTCCATCATCCTCTTCAGGTCCAGATCCCCCGAAAACTCATGCAGCGCAAGGTACGTCGGCGGCCGCGGCGCCTCCTCGTTCTCGGCCGCCAGCCCCTTGAGCGCCCTGGACTGCGCGTTCGACCGTGCGTACGCGAGCTCGAAGCGGGTCGTGCGCAGGAATCCTGCCCATTGCGACATTCTCTCCAGGTGCTGTTCGCGGTTTGATGACTCCGGTCAGCTCTCTGTGCCATATGCTTACAAAATGTGAGGGGCGAGTCCAAGGCTCGGGTTCGGATCATGCACAGTGATGTACGTACCTCTTCGCGATACCACCGATCGAGTTCCTCAGGGGAAACATCAGAGCCCAGCTCGACCTGTGCCGAGAGAATGGTCTTCGTGTGGCCTTGATTCCTCAAACGGTCAGCTGCATTCTACACTGTCCCGAGGATAAGGAGGGGACACACACCAGGCCCCTTGTTCGTGGGGTCATACACCTGCGTGAGCTTGTAATACCGCACGTCAATCTCGGCAACGTCGTAGACGGGTCCGCCGCCAGGCAGCAGGTCGCTGTGGACGCGGATACCCTTGAACTCGTCCGTCTGCATGAAGGCCATGTCGTCCAGGGGATACATGGCAAGAAAGGGCCTCTCGGCGCTGGGGTCGACGTCCTTGTAGCGGAAGGCTGTCTTCATGGCGCTCGTCTCGAGAATCTCGGCCATGTGGTCGTTGTCGTACCAGTCCATGTACTGCTCCTCGTTGATGAGATCGGGGCGGGCGATTTTCGAGTTGACGTAGAGGATGCCGCGGCCGGCCATGGGGTGGTCTTGCGCCATGCTGGTGGTTGGGGGTAGGACAGGAGTTTCGGGTGGTCCAGAGTGTTATGGCAACGTTGATCTTGAGTTTGAGGAACGGCGACTGAGATTTGCTGTGTGAAGACCATTTTGAAGTCGTCGTGACAGCCGTGTCGGGTATCTTTTCCCTTGCCGAGCGTGAAGGTCTCGTCAACGGTCTTCCCAAAAGCGGTTAAGCCAGGGCGGGGTAAACATCTTCTGGATGATGGGATGCAGGGACAATTCTAGCACAGGGTCAGACGATGAGAAGACTGATGAGGCTTGAATCCAGAGACGTCTGGCGACTTGAGATCGTGGATCAATAGCGAGTAGCGCCTGAATCAGTGGGCTTCTGCTCTTGGTCTGCTCGACGCTCAGCGAGCTGTCGCCCACTAGGACTTGTCTCAAGCGAAAGCCATTGTGCTGGCCACACTGTCTCATCGTCGCGGATGTCTGTCTCATGATCTGGGACTATTGAGAGAAGTCTTAACATGGACATGAATGCTGGCTGTCTGCTCACCGCCGACTCATGTTCTTCCAGCAGCTCAACTTGATCACCCCCAGGATGAACGACCACGGGCATTAATGGCAATGTGCACCCGGCCAACGCCAGCATGCAGAAAGCACTGATCCTCCCACCAAACCCGATTGCCGGTTCCGAAGGCCAGCCCCAGCCGCTCATCGATCGGGGCCCCGGGGCATTCGCCAAAGTCGGCAAAGCGCGGCCTGGCGGCCTCGAGCTGGGCGCCGATCAGCACACGCTGCCGACTTGGCAGGGCGAAGACACTGCCCGATGAAGACCTAATGTCGTCACCACTCAGTGATGTCTCTTGGAGACGACTCGCTTTTGCCAGCCTTTTAGCTCGCACCTCGGCCTTCTCAAGTGTGCGAGCTGGATTGGCATGATCATAGTGAGGTGTCTTTGAGAAAATAGTCTAGCAATTGATGCCGTATAAGTAGCCTGGGCTGAAGCAATTGCATGTTCGTGATGGCGCAGTTGTAGACGACATCAAACAAACAGCAGCAGAAACGCCAGCAGATTCCAGCACACACACCACACAGCCAGCCATGCGCTCCTTCGCCCTCCTCCCCCTGGCCGCGGCCGCCCTGGCCTCGTGCCAGAACGACACGACGTCGCCGGCGCCCGCCGTGCCGAATGTCGTCCCCTCCCTGTGGGACGGCGAGTGCTACTACCCGACCGGCGACATCGGCTTCGGTCTCGAGTCCTACCTCGGCCGCTGGTACCAGGTCGCCGGCACCCTGGCGCCCTTCACCGGCAACTGCAAGTGCATCCGCGCCGAGTACTCCCTCAACGACAATGGCACCGTCAAGGTCAACAACACGTGCGAGGCCGCCGGTCGTGCCGTCAACATACTCGGCACCGCGTCCCCCGCGGATCCGGGCTACGGAGCCAAGGGTGTCTTCCGGGTGCAGTTCCCCGGTCAGCCGGGGCCCGAGTGCGCGGGACCGAACTACATTGTTCAGGGTAAGGCGATCGTGCCCGGTCTGGACCGTGAGAGGTGGCGTGCTGACGAGGCCAGACTACACGGGCGACTTTGCCATTGTGCAGTCGAGCAACTTTTCGACGCTGTTCATCCTCAGCAGGGAGCAGCAGGTCGAGGGCGACGTTCTGGACGTGAGTCAATAGGAAAGTCGGTGGCTGGGAGGACGTCTTATGCTAACGCGGTGCAGGCCTGGATCGACAGGGCGGGCTTGCTCGGCTCGAACCTCGACAATGTCATCAAGAACGACCAGACGGAGTGCCAGTTCAACTAAGGCACTCGGGCTGAAATGGGAGCCATGTATGAGATGGAGGGCCGTGCCTGTGCTTGTGCCTGTCCGATCATAGACGTAATGACCAGTAGTTCATCGAGAATCTGCAGAAATGCCATCCTCGACGCATGCGTCACAAGTGAGACCTCTTTTTAGGACGAACCTAGGTCTCAAGTGCCCCGATCCCTGGGGTCTGTTCCCCGGAGCTCCCCCCCCGGAGAGCCCCCCTCCCTCCCGAGCTTTCTGGTCAGCTCGAGTGCCAGCTCCGACGATGAGGGTCGAGACCGAAGAGGGACGAATGAGACACATCAATTGGGACGCATCGCGCAAAGAAGCTTCGTTAGACCCCGCGATCCAGCACGATCCGCAAGCCACTTATGCAGGGGCTCCCCATGACGACACGACTCGTCGCCGAGACACAATGACGCCGTCATGATCGCGCCAGCTCTACGGCGCCGCAACCGGCGCGCGCACAGCATGGCCCGTCCGTGTGCCATCCGTGTGCCAGAGGTGCGACGGCCAGGCACAGGGCTGGCGCGCCTCAGATTGTAGCTGGCGCTGGGGGAGAAGCATTAAAGTGTAGCAGAGGTTCATCTTACGTTTGCCTCCTGACCTGTTTTCCTCATCAACTCATCGCCCTAGGAGTTTATTCAGGTTACAGGTCACCGAAGCACGACACCCACCCTACGGACAGACAAGTACAGACGAATAAGTGAGACGGAAAAAGAATCGAAAATGGTCAAGCCCAAGGAAGAAGTCATCTCCGAGTTCAACTCGCTCGTCAACATGACAGCCTCGGACCTCGAAACCTGGCTCAAGTCCGACGACGCCAACAGCGCCGGCTGGCCGAAGGACGATGCCGACGGCGACGGCGAGACGGTGGGCCACGACAGCGGGCGCAAGATTGTCGAGATCCTCAAGGCGAACCCGGACCGGAAGGAGGACAAGTACACGGACGAGCAGGTGGAGCACATGCGCAAGGTTGTCGCATACTGGTATGTCCCCCCCCGTTTCTTTTCTCTTTTCTCAAAGAGAAGATGCGGTTATTGATGGCAGTGGCAGCAAGCGGCATCTGGCGCAGGAGGCCAAGGGCAATGAGGAGAAGACGGATGAGGAGGTCAAGAAGACCAAGTCGTATGCTTCGCTGAAGAACTGGGGCCATGACTTCCTCAAGGCTGAGGGACGAGACGGCGGTAGCGACAGTAAGAAGCAGGGCAACAAGAAGCAGGGCAACAAGAAGCAGAAGGACAAGAAGGAGAACGACAAGGAAGAAGATGCTGAGATGGAAGAGGCCGATGAAGATGTTCAAGAGGAAGATGCCGAGGAGGAGGACGAGGACGAGGGCGACGACAAGGAGGACGGAGACGCCAAGGCGGGCGACAAGCGCAAGAAGACGAGCGCACAGAACGGCGCCAACAAGAAACGAGAGACACGACAAGGCAAGGGATCCACGACGAACGGCAACGCCAAGAAGAATGGTGACGACAAGGGAGACGAGGAAGCTGAGGAAAAAGAAGAGGACAACGAGGAATACGTCGAGGACGAAGGTGACGACGATGATAACGAAGAGGAAGGAGGCGACGGCAAGGGCAAGTCTAACGGCGGCGGCAAGCCGAAGAAGGGGCCGAAGAAGGGCGACACGGTCTCGTGGAACTGGGGCGGTGGCCAGCCCGAGGGCAAGGTGCTCGATGTCAAGGGCGAGGAGTAAGTCTGTTCTGTCCGTGTGATTTGCAACGCCAGAACTAACAGCGACAGCACGTCCATCACGACGAAGAACGGCAACCAGGTGACGCGGAAGGGCGACGCTGAGGACCCGGCTGTGGTGATCGACGCTGGGAAATCAAAGGCCATCAAGTCGGCTCATGAGCTCAACTGATGTTCTTTGCTTGGTTCATGTAAAAAGGGTGATGATAGTTTTTTGTCTGGATTGAGTCTAGTATTGGGAATTGACGTGTTCTATCCGTCTGTAGAGTCGATGTCGCTGTGGGAGTAACTATATTCCCTGCTAAAAACACCTTGTCACGATCATAAATCCCACGTTAAGTCATTCCTATATTTCAATAACTCGTATTGTAAGATCATCAGCGTAACCTTCCTAATGGGATCGCTCTCCGGATAGATGCTCTCCAAGAACTTCTTCGCATTCTCCTCGTCATCAGCAAATAGGTGAACCACACACCAACTTCTTCAGCGTCTCGCCGAGTCACTAAAACAACGAAAAGTCCCTAGACTCATCAACCCGAAAGATTTCGAGCATCTCAATCTCCTCGTCGCGATATTCTCGACGAAATGGCCCATGTTCTTCGGCACGATGTCCACGTCGCGGGCCCGTAGTCAAAGATGCTCGCCATGCTCTCGGCCGCAAAGACGGTGACGCGCGCGCGGCCGCGGAGGAAGGACCACTCGCCGGCGTTGGGGTGCCAGTGCATCTTGCGCAGGGCGCCGGGCCGGCCGTAGGGGCCCCTGTAGCCCGGGGTGTAGGGGTTGTTGACCTTACGGGGCCGCTGTCGCCGCGTGGTGCGAAGGCGGTGGTTGTGGTGACATCTGGGCTGACCATGGAAAACAGTACGTACCCGCTAGATGACCAGGCAGGGGCACAGGGGCACCGCGTCTGAGCTCTGGTGGGGTTTCCAGCGAGCGTCAGTGCATGTCAGCGAGGCCTGGGACCAGGACGGCCCAGGGATTAGGCGGTCAGGGGGTAAAAGCCAGGCGGTCAGGGGGTCATAGCCAGGCGGTCAGGGGGTAATAGCCCCCCTGGGGGATGGTGGGGTGTCTTGGGCAGACGAGCCACTAAGCGTGCTCAATTGACCTGTGGTACTGCGACGACGACGTCATTTGGCACAGCTTGATGGTTACCCAGCACTGCTTCGACCCGCTGCGGCACGATCCAAGACGGCGCATCGTCGGCCAAGCTGACTCGACTTGGCTTGTTTGCCGGGCGCCAAAGCGTATCCCCTCCAGAGGAATTTGTCTATTTCTCTCTGCTGTCTCGTCGTTGCTGGTCGAGAAAGACCAAGGAAACAGACTCTCAAGCTGCCATTCGTTTTGCTCGCTTTGCAGACTCCAACTTTTTGTGGCGGAGGCCGAACAGCAGCCTTTTGCTGGGCACCTCTCGCGATGCCGACGCCGCTGCCTCGACCACGGCCTCGCGCCTCAAGACCCATCTGACCACCTCCGTCAGCCGCAAGCACACCGACCTCGTCCTCCTCGCCTGCTACATCATCACGGGGCCTCCTCGACAGCGCGTCGAACCAGATCTGGGGCTCCTTCGTGTCGATGCAGACAGGCAACACCCATCTACATCGGCCTCGGCCTCGCAGCGCCGCGCGAATCGACGCGCTGGATCAAGTCGTCCGTCTCCCTCGCCGCGTTCTGCCTCGGCTCCCTCGTCTTCTCGCGCTTCCACCGCGGCTTCCCGGCCCGCCGCCGCTGGGTCCTCGCCGCCTCCTTCGCCGCCCAGCTGGCCCTGCTTCTGGCGGCCAGCCTCATCATCTCGCTCGGCCCGCGGCGGCGGCGGCGGCCGGCCGACGACCTGTCGTGGGACGTGCTGGCGCCCATTGCGCTCGTCGCCTTCCAGAGCTGCGGCCAGGCCGTCACGAGCCGCGCCCTCGAGCGCAACGCCCTGACGAGCGTCGTCCTGACGAGCATCTACACCGACCTCTTTGGCGACGCGCGCCTGTTCGGCGCCGACAACGGCGAGAGGAACAGGCGCGTTGCGGCGCCGCTGCTGCTGCTCGGGGGGGCCGTCGCTGGCGGGCTGTTTGCCGGGAGCGAGATTGGCATTGCTGGGGCGCTGTGGGCGGCGGCGGTGCTCAAGCTTGTGCTCGTGGGGGCGTGGCTCGTCTGGCCGGCCGAGTAGGAGGCAGTACGGGACTGTTGGAACGGGGGACTGTCGATTGAGACGGAGGAAATGTTTGTTCGAGATGTCTCGCTAGATGGGGAGGCCTTGACAGCTACACGCCATGACGCTTGCTGTGCGTCATGGCATATACTCTACACTAGTAGCATGGTCAATTCGCAGACTTGTTTTCGGTGCTCCCCTCTATTTTTTCTCATCTTGATACTTTTTGTTTCTTTCGTTCACTGTACAAATTGAAAGAATAAAAAGCCTGGAGAACATCTGCAGCTGCCGAGGATCACGCCCAACGTCGCGGCCTCGGCCTGCGGTGCGGGGGAGGGGTCACTGGCGCGAGCCTGTCAGCGGGCAAGGCCCCTGAAGCATGAGATCTCGGGCGGTTTATTGCCCCGATTGGGTGATCGCCCCAACAGACCCTGGGCCCGTTGGGGTACCTCCAATGCTCCTGCTCCTGCTAAGCCCCTGCTCGCTCCTGCTCTGCCCCTGCTCGCTCCTGCTACCCGCTATCTGCTCCCCTGGACGGCAGGCGCTGCTGTGAATACCCCTTCTGGAAGATGAGCTGCTGCCTGATCACGTAAGCCTCCAACATCTTCATCAACCTCTCTTCATCAACCTCTCTTCATCAACCTCTCTTCATCAACCTCTCTTCATCAACCCCTCCTCGTTCTTCCCATCACCATCTCCTCCCCTCCTCCATCAATCCACTTACTGTAGCCTCCTCGTCTTCCCCTTCGCCCTTTCGGCCTCACCGCAAGCCTCGGCATGGCGTCACCCCGCGATGTGCCACTCCATCCGGCCCAGCCCCCGAGCGTGGAGCTTCGGCTCCAAGCCCCCTTGACGCCCTAGCGCCCCGGCGCTTTCACCGTCTTGGGTTTGGCACCACACAGTTGGCGATGCCGCCTCCGACGCCCTCTCCACCGATCCCCGTCTCAGAATGGGGACGGGACGCGGCCGAGCATATTTAAGACAAGCTTTCCTCGGCACAAGCTATGTACTGCCTGCTTCCTCTTTCTGTTGAGCCCTGGATCCACGACGTTTGATCCACGACGGACATAGACCAATATCTGGACGACAAGACCAACACCTTGGACAACTAGACGAACGACCCATCCCTGTCTACCACCTCGCCATCCCACCATCACCGCTACCATGTCTGAGAGCCTGCGTGTCGTCCTCGCCGAGAGGCCCAAGGCTGAAATCATCCCCGGCCAGACCTTCAAGACGGAGAAGCAGCCCATCCCCCGCGAGCAGGATCTCAAGGATGGCGAGGTCCTCGTCGAGAACCTCTACCTCAGTCTCGACCCCGCCATGCGTGGCTGGTTGAACGGTGCGTTTGTCGTCATGGCTCCCACCTCTGACTTGATGCTCCTCCAAGACGCTGACACGCTTGTTCCCCGCAGACAAGCGTCTACCTGCCCCTGTCAGATTGGCGAGACGATGCGTGGAGCCGCCGTCTCTCGTATTCTCGCCTCCAAGTCTGACAAGGCCGCCGCTGGCGATATCATCCCGACCTACGCTGGCTGGGCTGAGCACGCCATTCTGCCGCCCGCCGCCATCCAGCCCGCCGCTGCCTACCCGCCCATCTCCCACCCCACCGACTACCTCTCTGTCCTCGGCACCACCGGCCTGACGGCCTACTTTGGCATGCTCCATATTGGTGAGCCCAAGGCCGGCGAGACCGTCGTCGTCTCTGGTGCGGCCGGCGCTACGGGCAGCGTTGCCGGTCAGCTGGCCAAGATTCGCGGCGCCCGCGTCATTGGCATTGCCGGCTCCGACGACAAGTGCAAGTGGTTGACTGACGACCTCGGCTTCGACGTCGCCATCAACTACAAGGACCCTGATTTCCGCAAGAAGTTCAAGGAGGCCACTCCCAACTTTGTCGACGTCTACTTTGACAATGTTGGCGGTGCCGTCCTCGAGGCCGCCCTCGACCGCGCCAAGGAGCACGCCCGCTTCGTCATCTGCGGCGCCATCAGCCAGTACAACACAGCTACGCCAGCCGGCCCCAGGGTACGTCGTGTCTCACCGCACTTTGTGGCGCAAGCCTCGCTCCTACGGCGTCGTCGCGTACTGACAATGTGCAGAACTACACGCAGATCATCACCATGCGCATCAAGATGCAGGGCTTCATCATCCTCGACTTCGCCAAGGAGTTCCCCCAGGCGCGCAAGGACCTCGCCCAGTGGCTCGACGAGGGCAAGATCAAGCGCAAGGACACGATCGTGCAGGGCGGCCTCCAGGTCGCCGAGCAGGCCCTCGTGGACCTGTACAACGGTATTAACACGGGCAAGATGATTGTCGAGATCAAGAACCCGGCGCAGGCCAAGCTCTGAGGAAGGATGGATGAGACATGTGAAGCATGAACTGAAAAGAGTGATACCAGGCCCAAAGAAGAAGGGCTGCATACCCGAATAAGAATGAGACCAAACCACAACCGTCCCAACCATCAAGAGATCGCCGTGAGATCCCCGTGTCGGGCCTAACAGATTCAACAGCCCACATGTGCGGGTGAGACACTATTGTCCGCCCGGCGAGTTGACACGAGACCGGCGTCCTGACACGAGACCGGCGTCCTGACTCGAGACCGAATGACAGCGAGCCACTCACCGCACCCGCCGATCACTTTGCCTGCCATGCGCGGTGATGTAACACTCTCGCGTCTCCCGGCCTCGGCTCTTGGCCGCATCGGGAACCCGCCGCCGGTGGACATGCATTGGGCCCGGCAGTTTGTAGCAGGATGGGCAGTGATGAGCACAACCTAGTTTTACACACATCGGACATCACCCCGCCCTGCCGTCTTTCCCTCCGCAAATTGACCAGTCGGCCGCTCCGCCTCGTCGCATCACCCCGCACTCATGTCCACCCAATGTCACGGTTCGTCCGGCAGTCGTTTCGACGGTCAGCACCAGCGCGTGTCGCCTGTCTTACCTGTCGAAGAGAGGTTTAGGCCGCTCGCCTTTTCGCGTGTCTGAGACTGTGATCGCCGCTGTGGCCTTTGTGCCGTCGTCTGCCAGCCCTTGTTCCTAGGTCTGCGTGTCTTGCCTTGATGCATGTCTTTCCGTTGGACGCATGTCTTCGCGCAAAGTCGGGATCTTGGCTGCTGAGGCCTGAAGACGACGCGGTGCTGTAAAGAGGTTCGATCATGTCGATCTGACCGGAGGAGGTAGGATGACGGCCTCGTCGGGCGGCACTCGTCCCTCGGTTGTGAGGCGCCTTTGCAGGAGACGTATCAGACTCGTGACGAGTATAAAGGCGTCTTGACTGCAGAAACCATGGCAGCCGTTGTCGTTGGCAACTGGTTCTCGCCTCTCCAGATTTTCTAGAGCTTCCGCCGTCGACCCCATCATGCGCTCTGCCATGTCCCATTTTGGCCTTCGGGCCCTACTATTCTGCCTCGAGGGCGCTTCAGCTGAGTACCAGCTTGGCTGGAACCATGCGCCCGTCCAGAAGGACAATGACGCCGTTTCGAAAAACTTTGAGGACGTCGACGTGGAGCTCCTCTCGCCAGCCTTCCTCGACCCTGAGACCATCCCTGACGGCTTCGCCAATGGGACAGCAGGACCGACAAGTGATGCCACGCTTGGTAGGCGTTCTGGTCGCCAGCTTGATCTGCCATCCTGGCTAACATCTGTAGACTTCTTCATTCGCAACCTCACTCTGCACAATTCCTGGATGAACTACCAAGTTGTCCCGTTCCTGTCAGAAGAAGGCCGTACCTTTCCCCACGTCTTCCTGTCCACGTCGAAGGATGCGTCGGCCGCCAACTCATCGGACAAATTACGCGTGTACATCCAGGGCGCCATCCACGGCAATGAGCCTGCCGGTGACCAAGGCATCCTTGCGCTTCTCGGCAAGCTGGATGCGAACCAGACGTGGGCCTCACATCTGTTGGAGCGTCTCGACATTCTCGTGCTGCCACGATACAACCCCGATGGCGTCGCGTACTTCCAGCGCGAGCTGGCCACCAATATTGACCCCAATCGAGAACACACCAAGCTTGTGCGGCAGCAGTCGCGCGACATCAAGAGATTCGTCTCCAGATTCAATGCTCATGTCGTGATTGATATGCACGAGTACACTGCATCCAACGTTTTCGGCGGAGTCTACCGACACAGTTCAGACGTCCTCATCGGTTCGGGTCGCAACTTGAACACACATGCCGCTATTCGCAATCTGACCGAAGATCTGTTCTCCGCGGGCGCTGCCGAGCGACTGGAGGCTGCGGGATTCCGGGTCAACCCGTATGTCACAGGTCCCGTAAACGAGACAGTCGGATCGCCCATCGTCTTCGAGGAGGCCGTCACCAGTCCCACCAGCGGCCGAAACGCCTACGGCCTGACGCAGGCCGTCGCTATTCTGTGCGAGGCGCGCGGTATCCGGCTGGCGGACCAGCACTTCCAACGTCGCACCGCCAGCTCGCTGACCATGCTAGAAGCACTCCTCGACATTGCACGCGACAATGTCCATGACGTGCTCGCGACCCTTCAAGACAGCATCGACGACTTTATCCACAGCAACGCCGATATCGTCCTGTCCGACTACCAAGAGAGCACGAACCGCACCTTCGCCCTCGTCGATACGCGTAACGGGTCCATCGTCGACGTCCCCATCGAGTTCCTCTCCTCGTCCCCGGCGACCGCGAACCAGACCCGCTCCCGCCCGGAGGCCTACCTTATCCCGCGCAACCGCGCAGACATTGCCGACCGCCTCGCGCTCCAGGGCGTCGACATCGAGACGCTCGCCTACGCGTACGCCGGCACCGTCGAGGCCTTCAACGTCACTTCGTCCCACTTCGAGGCCGAGCCGTACGAGGCCCTCATCCGCAACAGGGTGACGGTCGCGGCGAGCGACAAGGTCGTGCATCTGCCCGCCGGCAGCTTCCGCGTCAGCACGCGGCAGAAGAACGCGGCGCTCGCGTTCGTGGCGCTCGAGCCCGAGGTCGCCGAGAGTTTTGTGACGTTTGGGCTCATTCACGTGGAGGCTGGGGATGAGTATCCCGTCTTTCGCGAGGTTGCGTCGTCCCGAACGTGAATGGGCGAGGCGTTTGTCGTTGTTTTCGGGTTCCTTACGTAGTGTAATGATAATGCATACATCTCATGGTTATGATGCATACAGCCATGGTCCGTCAACACGCTCTTGACCAGCTCTCGAGCTTGATGTTTTCGTGACGAGTATGCTCCCCTCGGCAGGCCGGCGAGCTCGCGTCCACGACGGCGACGCCCAGACCAGGACGAGCCCGCCCAACGTCCAGATTGGGATCCTGATGCTCTGGCTGGCGCTGAGGATTCTCCAGTAGAACGGCAGCGTCGACCGCTTTGCGGTTGCTAACGTGATGGTGTGGACGATTTCGAGACGAAGGGAGCCGTTGCACGCCTTCTTAGCCTCGGAGGTACGATAGCCTACGATTCAGTTCGTTGGTATTCGGGACAACATGCGCTCCGCTGAGCCGTAACACTGCAAACGCTACTATGTTCTCCAGGAACTATTGATGCCTCTCTTCGAGCCGGCTAGACGTGACATATTCCGCATTGGATGTGAAAGCGGAGAGCTTTATCGTTCAACTACCTATTCTACGACACACTAATCCCTTCACAGTTACCAAACCTAACTCGGAATTTACCTCGCAGGTGTACTATCTTCATAAGTCCTTGCTTGCCTCAACAATTTTAAGCAATACTCAGGCCCTCAAAATAATGTATTAATTTTCAAGCGTTACTAAGGCCGCGTTATCAGGCTCACGGCTCGTGCGAAGCAACGATACAACCCCAGGGACATGAACTGGCAGGTACGCTGATTATACGTGACCGCGCAAGATGAAGTCTCTGGCAGATCCACAACAATATGCAGCAGTATGACTATGTTGGCGTATCGAGAGCTACCAAAAAGATCCTTTATCGACATGTGTGCAGTGAAAGTTGACAAGGCGTCCCCATGATTCGACCATCTATCTAGTTGCGCAATCATAGACAACGCAAGCGGCACAATTCGCACTCTTCAACAATCGGCACCTGAGTGTCATACCCAAGCCCCATGTATCACAAGGTTCGGGGCATGTTGTGCGGCACTCGGTACTCGAGCAGTGAAAACATCGGCCCGTCTCAACTCGCCATGTAGCTTGAATTGGTATTGAATTGCTGGGTGATTCTTAATCGCAGAATTCGGGGCCATGGCAAAGATGGCCAATCTAGCTCCCTCTCAGAACTTTCATCCAGAGCCCTTGTATCCTACCGTTTGTGAAACTTCAGATGATATAAAGACTTGTTTAACCCGAACCGACTCGCACGAGTCCTAACATGCCGTCTCATCCAACCTCGCATCGGTTTCCGCGACCAGGGTCGTCAAGCTTGATCCCCCAGCACCCTACATACCCCCAGCATCGCGGACATAGCTCATCACTCCAAAGTCAGCCAACGCACCTCCAACGTACATTCCAAAATGCGGGGTTTCTCTTTCCTCGCCCTGTCGCACGCAGCCATGGCCCATCCAGTGAAGGAGTTCCGTCTGCCGACCATCGTCTTCATTCCCGGCGCTTGGCACGGCCCGTGGGCTTTTGATACGGTCCGCAAGAACCTGGAGAGTCACGGATACCCAGGCTCGGCAACGACACTGGCCTCGCTCGCCAATCTCGACTCCGATGGGGGCATGTATGAGGACGCAGCAAGCATCCGCACCGAGCTTGAGGGGCTCATCGAGCGTGGAAACGAGGTCGTTGTGGTCGCACACTTGTATGGAGGCGTACCGTCCTCTAATGCTGTCAAGTCCTCACTGTCACGGACACGGCTGCAGAGGGAAACAATGGAGGCGCGGTAATATTCGCGTGCTTGGCCTCGTTCGCCCATATCTGCTGGAATGCGCCTCGAAGATGATGTTGGCGGCGGCTATCCTGACTGGTAGAACATCACTGTAAGTTTAGTCTCTCCGGTATTCGATCCCACGGCTGCTGCTTTCGATGACTCTAACACGGGCAATGTTAGGATGGCTTCCCATCACCTGTCAGAGCGTTGGGTAGAACAGAGTGAAGAGGTCTTCCATACGTGGTCCGCAGGTGATAGAATATGGGTAGGGGGTTGGAATACATCCCAACTTTGGCCCTCCGCAGCCTATATATATACATTTCTCGTAGCCCCTAGCCCCTGACCGACCCCCTGTATGGCGGCTCCGCAGGGTCGCCTGACATCACCTCTGCGCCCTTGAGCAATATTTTACGCAGATGTCGAACCTGCTGCAGCTACTTGCGCCTCTCGTCTTAAGCTCCAGCCGCTGAAGACGGTTCAGGACAAATCAGCTTTCGAGACGAGTCAAAGACTTCAAGTTGGATACACCTTTACAGAGAAAAGCCAGGCCATTGCTGTTGAGGTATGTTAACCTTGATTGAGCCTCTAGCCCGCTCCTTTATTGACTCGCTGTCAACAGGCTCAAAGGGGCATGGTATCCCAGTTCCCGGCCGGATCGTTCACTATCAACCTGAACACCAGCCACTCGCCGTTCCTGAGTCAACCCGTTGCACTCGCGGATGCTATTGACCAATCTGTGAAGCATACTGCCACTAACACGTCTGTTTGATAGTTGGAAATGAGATGGACCTAAGTAACTGACGTTTATTTAGTTAGATAAAAACCGCAGAACGCGACTGAAGTGAATAAAGCGCATTCCGATAACTTGGAACTAGAAGGGCCAAAATGAGCCAGTATCAATACATTATAGAGCAAGTATTCTTTCCCACAGTCTATATCCACTTCCCGGCTCCTCAGGTCTTTTGTTTTGTTTCGGAGACCATGGCGAGTTTACTGTAAGTGGCGCGAAGCTCACAAAGTGGCTTTTCCTCAAGCCAGAATGGCTTCAAAGTGCGGAGGAGAGTTTTCGAATCGTACATGCGCTTATCAACTTCATCGTAGTTCAATTCTGCGTTGTCAAAGACCAACTTGAGCCATGCTGAAGGCTGTTTCCAGATGCAAAGCTCATCCAGGATATTTCTCAAGTCGCAGACTCACTAGGCGGACTGGTTCGCCGTGACGATCCGATCAGTCAAATCTAACCGCAGGCTCAACCAATAACTGGAATCCGGTCCTTGTAGACACTAAGTGTTCTGGGCCTTCTACAGTGTTTGCAGAGTGCAGATTGCTCCTTTCTGGCATGAAGTCACCAGCTTCGTCGTTGAGAGTTCTGGCCCTAGGCTTCTCTGCCTCTCGGAAGCGGACTCCATCAGTGAAGACGCGGATCCGTCCAGCGGACAGCAGACAAAGCTTCTCCAACCAGACAGTCGGAACAGCCCCTTCGAAGCAAACTCTTCTCAAGCTAGGTTGTCGAGAAATGCCCTCCAGCCAAGACGGCTGTGAGTAAGCCTCGGAAGTAAGTTCCGCGATTTCGTCATTTAAACTGCCATCTCGTCGCACCCGCTCCTCGATCAGTCTAGCTTCCTCGAGTTCTTGACGAAATTCATTCTTGTTGAACTCCAGATCGAGATGCTCGATGTTGCAGCTGCGCTTTAGGATATGGCCCAGGAATCTGCTCCACAGAGGCGAGACCATGTCGCGGTGTGCGTTCCCAACGATGAGTGAGATGCGGAGGATGCGCTCCCATCGTAGATGCCCATGGCATATGAGGCTGATGCGCGAATTGAGATGGTGTTGCTCGTGCACAACCAGTTCGGTAAATGCGAAGGGACTCATTTCCGAGTGCATCTTCTTGCAGGTGGACATGACCGCAGGCAGAGAGGGCGTCTCATGGGACGATGATCTGAAGAGGACTTCGGGATATTCTGTCGGGCTCAGATTTTCAAAGTCAATGTCGTCGCGGCACATGATGCATAACCTCTGAATTTGCTCGCGGATCTCTCCTGGTAGTCGAAAGAAGGGCGACTGGCTTTGGGCGTGCACGGTTGCCATTGTGCGTTGATCTGTGTGCCTTTCAATCGAGTCAAGTGGTGATGTCGAGATGGCAGCACAGCGTACAACTTGGTCACCAGCCCTAGATTTTATGGTGCTGGAAGGTCCAAACTACATTGGCTGCCTCTCCCATTCTTGACCGCATCTTTGGCCAAGCCCAGCATGCGCAACACCCCGTCGAATGTGACCGTCTGTGGGATTTAGGTGCTTGGGGCCACTGTTGCCTAAAATACTGCATGTCAGTTGATGTACCCCTGAATATGCAGCCCGATCCTGAGTTCTCGTCGGCTGCCGCCATGCTTTATTGAGCCCTGCATGTCAGATCTCAGGAAGCCTAGAAGTCAGCCTACCCTGGGCAGCCAGTCACAAATGGACGTCGGCAGAGATTTAGCGATGGTGATAGCAGTGCTGAATATTCATTTTCAATCAAAATGCAATCAGGAAAAGTAGACTAGCGAACTACACGGCTTAGCTTTGTAACACTCGCTAAAGCTTTCCAAGACCTCGATTGCGTCCGTTGGGGGCGCGAATATCAAGAGGCACAAGAGTCAACATGCTCGTAGCTAGACGGCCTCTCGGAATCAGGATGTGCAGAATTTGGTCAAATTTCTATTGATTATAACGGTAGCAATCACGTGGCGCCCTAGTTGATATCCTTGCTCGAGACAAGAGTGCCAAAGACATCAGCAATCTCAGCCAGAGCAACCTTCACAAGCTGCGCAGCATCCACGCCGGGAATGTCCCTGTCACCGACAGCGTCCTCGGCAACGATGACATCCCAGCCCCTCTGCGCGCCCTGCCTGGCCGTCGTCGAGACGCAGACGTGAGCCTGCAATGTGTCAGCAACGTTCCACGACGAGCTTTCCATCTCGTTGATAGACTCACCATGTACCCGACGAGCACAATCTTCTTCTTGCCGGACTTCTCCAGGATCTCCTGAAGGTTGGTGTCGGCGAATGAACCGGGGTGGTGCTTCGTCACGACAGCCTCGCCTTCCTTGGGCGTGAGCTCGTCGAAGATCTCAGCGAGCTTCGTGCCCTGCGTGAAGAGAGGGGCGCCGGCGGGCGTCTCGTGGACGACGTGGACGATGGGCGCGTTGGCGGCGCGGTACTTCTCCAGCAGGGAAGAGATGTTGGGGCGCGACGCCTCAATGTTGGAAATCTTGAGCTTGCCCTCGGCGTATTCGCCCTGGGCGTCGATGATGACGAGGACACTGTCCTGGGTGGAGGCCGTGGACGGCGGCACGCCGAGCATGGAGCGGAATGAGGACATGGTGAACGTTGCTGAATCTGGCACAGGCAATCCTTGATTGTATGTTATTTGATGAACAGGAATCCTTCAAATCACGGCGCTCCCTCGAGTTTATATCACTACAGCGGTGTCGTTCGGTTTCGGACTTAGCTGGTAGATGGCCCGATGCTACCCCGCAAGCCCCTCCATGGTCGGCGATGAGGTGCTGGTCAAGGTGACGCGCCACACGCACATGTTGGAGGCGTTTCTCCATGTCGGGATGCCCAGTCATTACAGGATTGGTTCGTGACAATGGGGGGAATTCCGCTAATGTCACGCTTCGGTAGTGGGCAAGTCGATGGCAGTTGGCACCATTCCTAAACAGGCGTCATAACCCGAGCTCTGCGTCAACCTCCAGGGCCCATCTCGAGTGCCCCTCTGCGTATCGTCAGCAGAGAGCTCCTTACTAACTCGGCAGTCGAGCTTTGAAATACACCCGCGAAAGGTTCCTTGTGTCATATGCTTACCGAGCCCGCGGGTCGGCAGAGGCCCATGGGTTTCGGTGTTCGGGCCATGACTCTGACTTGGGATGCGTCACCGACTGGCCCTGTCCGGCAAGGCTCCAGGGCGTTGCCTCTTCAGAGTACAAATGGAAGACAGCAGAACAACTTATAGGGCTGAAATAAGATCTCGCAATGTTGTACTGATTTTCCGATAATGTTGTCTCTTTCGAAATAGCTGACCAATCCCATGGCCCTGAACATGTGAAGGTTTCTTCCGGGTGTCAAGCCATCAACGTCCTAGCAACCATTGCGAATCATATCGTACATTGAAAGCCATCGGCAGCCTGACGCCGAAAGCAGAAAGTATTGCAGCTCGCTATGCCTACACCTGTAGACGCTTACCATATCCCACGCCAATTGCATCTCGCATGTCTACCACTGAGTATGTCGTTTCCGCGCCAGCCTGTGGTAACGCAATGCGAACATCAGATCAGGCCACTCCTCCATCCATGGACGCTTCTCGACTACGACATGCCAACCGCGAAGCCAATGGCAGCCGCAATCACAAGCCCCCAAACGACGGGGCCAGCATCTGGCGCGTCGTTTTTCTGGACGACTGTGATTGGAGTTGCGTCGACCACACGTCTTTCGCAGCCAAAGCTCCTGTCTGCCGAGTTGGAATAGGCATGGATTACTGGCTCCTGCAGAAGAATGTGGTTTGATGCAGATCTGATGGATGGCTCAAATGGGGAGCAAATATGATATTCGAACGGGGGGCTCATTTCCTCATGACACCCCCAGAGAGTCGAACCACGGGCACCACTACCACAGTCGGCCTTAGATCCGTGCATGAGTCCAGAAAATTGACTCAATGCCATTGAAGCTGCTTTCAGACCGATACTATCCGGGCATACTGAAGTGGTAGATGGTATGCTTCTGTTCATCGTGCGCCCCCGCCCAGCGAATGGCCGGCGATTTGATTGCCGGTGTCAACGTTGAATGGCGTTTCTGTCAGCCGCTGGTAGAGTCGACACCCCAGCAACAGACGAATCCAGTGTCGTTTTATCCCTTGAGAGCGATGGCTTGTGGATAGCTGGATATAGGATCCCATCGGTCGCCCTGTTCAATGCCTCAGGTTGCGGAGCCAGAGTCGAAGGCCATCCGGACGCCGTAGAGGGGTACGGGCCGATCGGGACGTCCCGCGCGGGACTATAAGCTGAAGCTGCTGCAGTGCGTACAATTTCTCCAAAAATTGTCGAGACTGAGCTTTGACGCGGGCGAGAGATTGTCGAGGCTGGTAGACATGCCTTGCAGTGCTGCGAAAACGAAACCGTGGTTCAGGGAAGAAACATCTGCCCAGATGAAGAAAGAAAGAGACAGGACTTCTTTCGTGCGGAAAAGGCGGCAAGGAAAGGCGGACGCGTGATGGATGAATTTGACTGGACGGGTCTCCTTCGAGGAGGTGGTCAGATCGTGGTCAGCACTGCCTGAGCTACGACCTACCTGAGTTCAGGTACTTATGTCGGGAGGGCCTCATTCTGCAGCGTTGAGCCGAGGAAGAGGGCTGTGCCAAGAAGCGGCACAGCAGCGAGCAACGGGGGCTGAAGCTGAGGTTTCGCCAAAATCCTTCAGCTAGGACCAACTGTTCCCCGCGCGACGATGCACAAAACACAGAAAAAAGACTGCTCTCATGGAATTCAAGTCAGACGGACAAAATTGTCAGTGATCCAGGCGTCGGTGAAAAAGGCAGGTAAACTTTCACCGAGCGGATGAGGCAGGGCAAGGCCAGACCGAGTGATGTCTCCAAGCAGGCATGATCAGCTTCGACACGGCCACCTCTCCACGAACTGGACGCTCACGATCTCCAGGAACCGGGTCACATCGAGGCCAAGCTCGGCAATCGCTCAAGCTGCTGATACGGCTGCTGCACGTGCGGCAGAGATCGCGCTCCAGGGGGGATCGTCGGCAGAGGCCGATATCAAGTTTCTGTAGCCCCACGAAAACCTTCAAGAAAAAGTGAGGCGAAGCACCTTGGATTCGAAGATGCCCAGGGGAGAGGGGGGAGGCGGGCAGAAGAAAATCGTCACTTATCACGGCGAGACCCTGATAATCCAAACGATGCCGTGGCCAGCTTCACGTGCGAAACACCGTTCAGCAGACCCTGACTTCCCTAAGCACCAGCCACGCACCCTGGGCTTCCTCTTCCTCTGTCACCAGCCCCACTCCTCCCACCGTCTCTCTCCACGACAATGACGTTGTTCCTTCACATCGAGGCACGCCCTCCATCGAGATGGTAAAGCATCCCGCATCCCGCATCCCTCATCCCTGAGCCCTCATCCCTGAGCCCCAGCAGCAGCGACAAACAATCTGCCCGGCCGTGACGTTCCAGAACGCATCATGATGAAACCAAGAAGCCACAAGTCCAGCAGGGAAGCGAACGGCCACACCAGCCCGAGGAGTGGCTGACGTCTTCTCGCAGCTCGCGCACCTTCCACGTTCAGGTTTCCTGACCCCCAAACGCACCAATCAGACCGCGTGCCCCGCCACCGGTATGACGTCGGATCGGCGGCACGCATCAGCCACACCTCGTCAGCGGCCCAGACACATGGTCGGCGGGCGTGATGGGAGGAGGTGGTACAGTAAACCTGGCAGGCAGGCCTGTCGAGCCAGTTCAGATAAAGAGGATGCTTCGTCGCCGTGTTACGGTCGAACTGGACTCTTGCTAGATCCAGCATCCGACAGAAGCAACATCAGACAACATCTACAACACCCCTCTACCACGAACTCCCCCCAAACCAAACAACCAAATACACACCCGCAAACGCATCAAAATGGAGTGGTCCAAGCAGACATACAACTCTCAGTACGAGAAGTGGGTGCCCTGGGCCGAGGATCTGTACCTGAGGTGGTTCACCAAGGACAACAAGACATCCTATGCCGCTAAGCGTAAGCCACAACCCCCCTCACCTTGACTTGTATCTCCTAGACCTCCTGGCTAATCACCAACCATCAGAGAACCTCGACAAGACCAAGGTCACCGGCATCTCCCAGGTCGACACCCTGCAGGACGGCGTGCACGGCCTCGTCGCCGGCCAGGTCGGCCAAGGCGGTCTCCTCCAGCCCGCCGGCGACCTCGTCTCCAAGGAGGGCGTCAACCGCGCCGAGCGCCAGGGCAGGGACGACAAGGGCAACTACGCCGACAGCAGCATCCCCGGCGCCGGCGTCGCCAACAGCGCGGCCACGGGCCTCGTTGACGGCGGCAAGGCCGTTGGCGGTGGCCTCACCAGCGGCGTCAAGGGTGCTGGCGGCTACGTCGGCGGCTCTTCGGCGGCGGCAAGAAGCCGGAGGAGGAGCAGCAGCAGCAGCAGAAGAAGTAGAGAGGGTCTCCACCTGATGGAACCCCACGACGGTCATCATGAGCGCAGCAAATGTTGGAGCGTTTGCGGTGGTGCCTATTTCCCATGGTTCGGCGCTTTGGATTAGAGCTAGTTTCCAACAATAATACCCCTCTGTGTCTTTCTTCCAAACCATCATGTCATTTCCCTAAACTTATCATTGTCCTGATCTTCATGTAGCAACATTGGGAAAAATGGGATGATTACGTGCTACCACGCAACTGTATGACGCCAAACAGTGCAAAGGCCTATCCGGGCGGTGTGTCCCGGATGCTGCTCCATATCCTCGGTCGATGAACACCGAGTCGCTACACAACGTGCGGCACACACCAAATCTGCGTCAAATGCCATGACAAGGCGACAACCGGGCTGCCCGGGGTCATGCGCCGACTCCAGGCACCGACTCCATTGGGGTTAGGAGGTCCATGCCGGACCGGACGCTGCGAGTGGCAGTACCAATCGCTGTCGTGATACCAGCACATATATGTACCAAGATGTACGGACAGAGTTTGAGACATGCGTGTCGCAAGCGCTCCTTGTGGACCTCGGTGCCTTAAGTTCTGGAGCGTCTATCTGGTAGGCGAAGTGACTGGGCGGCAGGTCTGCCAGGTGAAGTACAAGCCAAACAATAGTTCAACAGCGAAACCGATAGCGAGGGGTTTCAATTCCAAGTATGGACCCTGTTGATGAAGCACGTAGTTGGCGTCAGTAAAACTGCCCGGTTCTCAGTTCATCGATATGTCACTTACCATCCAACAGAGCACAGACCCGGCGGACCACCGAGGTTGGCAGCATTAATTGCTACGCTGCAACCCTTCAGTCACCTCCAGAGAACAAGGATCCACATCAAAGTCAAGGACCCACATCAAAGTCAAGGATCCACGTCAAAGTGAAGCCCTATAACGCATTCAATAGTAGAGCAAGACGTGTTGGCTGAGATCGAGATCAGAGCATGGATCGGAGCCTTTCACACGCAGGCGGCTCTGTGCCCTGCTTGGAGGAGATTTAGCTCCAATAAGTCCCACGCGCGCGCGCTCCTACTGTGCTGCTAGGAACGGACGCTTGAGACAAGGTCAGACGCCAACGCTGAACTGGGCGCGAGCAAAATGCGATTTTGCGATCTTTTCCCTGATGGCAAAGTTGCAAAGCAGGTTTTTAATGGAGAGCGAAAAGGACCGACGGCGGATGCAAGCCTGATTAGCGGCACTTCCTTGCTTCCAGTGGGGATGGTGTAGTGACTACAGCCAAGACAGCTGATTACCTAGCCCAAGTGTACCTTTTTGCTGACGCGTGCAGCCACGGATTCGTGAACTTATTCGCGGCTTGGACTCCAGGCACACAGACTTATTGTCCTTTGGCTCCCTCAACGTCAACCGATATACATGCTCTTTCTAACTCTGAACCACACATACACAGCCAGCCGGCAACGACGCCTAAGCCGTGGGAAGGGCTTAGTCACCCTGTCAATTGCCTCACCCAGCTACACAACGGACAAGGAGCTTGATTCAGCTTGCTTGACCGCACCGACGGACGGTCTAGGGAGTAACGCCGCTCTTATCGTGCACCTGTGAACCTGGGGAGGGTGTGATCGCGAAAAGCCACGCGGTAAGTACCATGTAAGTAATGCGAGCCATGGAGTGGGACGCAGTCGCTCCTTCAACCATTGAAACATGGGTTGCTCAATGCTACCATGATGCATGACCTAGATTCTCGGCCCCAGTGGTGGCTTCTTCGGGGCACAAGGCTGGCCGGGAGCTTAGGCGCGTCCTGGTGCCATCTTGAGCGATGTTGCAAGCTGAACCCTCGAGACACTTAGGAGCCCAAGCAATCAACGATCAATCTTGGACGCTATAGGAGTGGATGTTGGCACCAATGCTTGGCCGGCAATGTAGCGCCGTCTGATGTCGAGATTGAGTCTTTTCTATGCTCAAAACCTTACGGACGCACACGACGCTCCGAGATCTGTTGTACCGCCGCGACGCGCTAGGAACCCTAGCTGCTAGAGTGGTGGAGAACGGAAACAAATCCCCCAAGGATGGCCTGATGTTGAGCAGCGTACCAGTATGTTCAAGTCATGGATGGATATCACCGTCGCTCCAATGGAAACTCTAACAACGCTGAATGATCGAGCGCGCGCTGACTGACGACGTTGATGAAACGTGACGGAGGGCGTCAACAACACATCATCTTGCAAGAAGCTTTGCCAATACTTCTGGAAGTCTCAAATCGTGGACCTCCGTCAGCCTGTCATTGCCGAAGCGGGGTCTCATCCCCGATGCCGAAATGTACAGTAGAGGCAATGGGATCTTCCCTTAGTGGTTGGCTTCCCGTGATGTGGCTCGCTAATTATGCATTGAGTTACCGATGATGCTCCTCGGTTGGATAGGCGAACCCTTTTGGGTCCTTGAACAGACCAGTCAAGTGTTCTTTTACCATTCGCAAGTCTTGCTGACGAGGCCTAGACCTGGCGCCTATGGAGGGGTTACGCAGAGCCTGGAGGATATCAGGAGGAGGGGCAATCTGTACCTTCCCCTGCCGGGATTGGATCCGCCACCGACTCGATGAGTCGGCTGAAGCGGTCTGCCTGCAGCTGGCGGAAAACACAACTGTGGGCAAGCTGTGCCACCACGCTGCTTTGCGAAAGGATAGAGTTGCATTTCACTCTGCATCTGCAGCCTTGTCAACAGCTGGCGAGGGGTCCCTGGGCGATTGAAATGGTGTCAGCCGGCCAAGGGGAGCCCATGTTTGGGTCCATCAAGCCAATGGTAGCATCGAAATTCGAAGTGCTGCGTTGTTGACGCTTCCTACGGGAACTTGTTAACAGATCGCCGCTGCAGGTGTCCTTTGCTGCCCCTTTGGGTTCTGGGGATCGAAATGACGGCGGTCAGAACTGTGATGAGAAACATGTGAGACAACGGAAAGCCAGCAGTGAAAGAACGACCGCTGCCGCTCCCGGCGGTGTGGCACACAACATGCGTTCACCCGCTCGCGTCCACCTGGGAAGCAAGCCTGGTGGCTGCTTGGTGCTGACTGACGATGGTCACCGAGAGGGGCTCTGTTTCGACCACCAAATTTCAATTGCCGTCAATTCGCTGCCAGTGGTAATGTGGGCGGGTGAGCAGTGCCGCAGGTCACACTATTGGTCGCGATATGGTGCGTTGTGTCTCATCGGCGTCTGCATCTCGAGGGTGTCGAGCTGCGATGCAGTGCAGCGAATTGTCCCGCAATACCACCCTCTGTCGCAATGGGATGAAGCAAACCAGGGTCGTTCCTTGAAAGAAAGCATGGACGTCGGTGATAAGAAGGGCACATATGGGCCACTGCCTTGGAATGGCTTGAACCAACACTTGCAACTCTGGGTCGAATATGATGACTTCTTTCGTCACAAGGCGATGGAGGGGGTCGGGCGAACGGGCAGGAGATTGACCCAATGCTAGGTGGGATGGTCCAAAGTGTGTCATGGTGCTTGTCTGATGGCGGCATCGAGCCTATTGCTGCACAGTCGGCCGAGCCTTTGCCAACTGCCCAGACATTGCCGCCGCGTCTTGTCAGTGGCAACATCAACGGATGGGAAAGAGGTGTGGACCAGCCGGGCCGGCTATCGTCTTCCCGAGTCGTACGCAGGGACAGAGGGCGACAGCGAACGCCAGGCCATCGGGATGCTGGTAGAGCAGACCACAACAAGCGTCGGCATGGGCGATGTCCCCGACGGTTCTTTTTGGGGAGGGGAGGGGAGGGGGGTCGTTGTTGTCGTCCCCGAGAGAGCAAGCAAGGCTAGCGATTTGGCGTTCCATAGGAGAGGAGTACGGGGGGGACAAAGAACGGAAGAGAGACTCGAAGGCGTACAATACGAACGCATTGGCAGCGGGACGGGGTGATGGGCGGGACAATGATGAAGAAAAAGGGTCCCCTATGACAACATTCTGGAGTCGACAACTGGAGACAGCGCAAGATCAGCAGCGGATCTCTGAAAATCCCCGGCGCCAGCAATCGGGGGCCTTTTCCATCAGCATGGGCAGGTCGATTGGCTGGGACACCGTGGGCTCGTCTTCGGCGTCGTCCGTTCCGACCAATCAACAGGTGCTCGCTGCTGCCCTATCAAGCCAGCCGAGCCTGCCCTGTCATGCCGGCTCAGCGCACCTGCTCTTGCTCAGCTGAGAAGAGGCAGCCAAGCACACCAACGCACAGGGAACCAGAGGGAATTGGGGGGATGGAGAGATGGAGAGAGCAGGACGTGAGGAGGAGATAAAGAGCGTGTGGGAAAGGGAAGGACTGAGCATGGGTGAGCTCGGGCCAAACCGCTTCAGGGTGCCTCTCTGTCGTGCTTGCCTTTTGCCTTTAGGGCTCTCCATCATGACCTAGCGGTGACTACCCTATCAGACGTGTAAAGCCCGCATCCCATAGCGCCTGCCCTGCCGGAAACTGAACTGGGGAGGGGAAGGAGGAAGGGGGGGGGGGGGGGGGACCCCGGAGGGGCCGTTGGTGACCTACCTAGTGAGCAGCAGGACAGGGCAGCTGTGATGCATCCATCACCCGCGCTCATCCCACTCCGTCACCCATGCAACCTAACCTAAGGCCCTGGTTAGTGCATCCATGTTGTCCTGGTCGCCAGCTCGTTAGGTTACGGCCGGCTCCCGCTAGCTGATCTGACCTGACGACCTGAGGGGGGTGTGGAGGGGCCTTGAGATGGTGAGGTGCTTGGTGCTTGGTGCTGCCGCCGCTTTGCTGCGTGCTTGGCTTTGCTTTTCTCAGATCATTCTCCATCTCCATCCTCGCCTGGTGTTATTTACTGATGTCGTGCCCACCTCTCCCTCGTCTCGCACCTCCTCCTAATCCGCCCCTTCATTTTCTCCCACCCACTCAATCTTGGGATAGAGCCTGGGCAAGGCTCTCTTCTTGACCACCCAATCCACCTTGTCATTGCCCTCCCACGACCACCCTCGCGGTATCGTTTCACTACGACCCGCGCTTACTCAATAGGGCCTCTCACAGACCCCAATCTCCTTGCTATCCGAAGGTGTTCCCCCGCCACCCACAGGCATAGCGCTGCTTGAATGCGACCGCAATTCGGATCACTTGTGCACCGTGCTATCCGCGCCTTGTCACCATCAGCTTCGCCGTCGTCGTAGGAGGCAGCTCGTTGGGGGCAGAAAAAGGCACCAGAAAAGGCACCCGAAAGAAGCAGTGGCATCCACCTCGTCCACGCACGGACTGCCGCCTATACCAACACGAACAAAACCCCTCTGCCTCAACCTGACGACTCGAGCAACCCTGGCTTCAACTGCTGTGCCTCCCTGGTTTCGCATCACCTTTTAGCCATTCGGTTCGGCCGGTTCTTACTGTCCGCCGACCCGCATTCTTCGCCTCACAACCCCTCGCGAGGCCTCTCTCAAGCTCTCTCTGGGTTGTAGAGCAAATCACTCCTGACAGCTGCGCCTAATCAACCATCAGCGCTGGCGAGAAATCACTCTCCTGCTGCCTGACGGCAAAACCCACGATCCAACACCATGTTGGAACCCCATTCGCATAGGCGTCCTCTGGATTCCTCCTCCGTCTACAGTCACTCACGCTCTCGAACGACTTCATCCAACACCTTCCCAGTCCAACAACCCACGCCAATGCATCTGCATCAGCCATATGGGCAGCCGCAGCAGCAGTCTTTCACCCGACGTTCTCCCTCGGTCAACACCTTTTCGACCACATCGACGGTCCCGCCCCCAGCCGCCTACCGCACTTCTCCCACCAACGACCTGCGCCGATCAACATCATCCCGCTCTGGCGGCGCTCCTGCCCAGGCAACGGGCTACGTCGCCCTTCTCCGAAAGCAAAAGGCCACCGTCTGGTGCGACCGGTCGCAGTATGAGGATCCTCGCCTTCTAGCCGCGCAGCGTGCCGCGAAGCTGCGCGCCAATATGGAGATGGTTGGTGGTCAGCGCACTGCTTCGGGCTCGTCTGGCCCTAGTGGACGCACCACTACCGGTATCAGCGCGACCGGCAAGGTTGCTGCGAAGATTCGCCACCACGGCAAGCCCGGCGTCGTTGGATATGCACCAGGCGAAAACCACATTGGCGTCGGCGGTGTTCCCATGCGTCTCAGCGCCACCGAAGTCGAGGCTGAGAGCAGCGACGACGACGATGCGGCGGCGGCTGCCGCGTCACGGCTGCACCACCGCAGAACGGGGAGCAGTGGACGCAGTAGCACAGCCAGCCGACGTGGACTCACGTATCGCACTTCGGGTGCCAGCAACGGGCCTAAGTGGAGTCCCGGCGACACACCTGAGAGGACTGGCAGCATTGTCGAGGAGCGACCGGGAGGAGAACAAGTTCTCGGTGACGCAGCGAGCGAGAAAGCCAGGAGCATGGCTAGCGGAAGCAGTGGCGAGCGGGCAGACGCTGTGGGCGAGCTTGGAGGTGGCAGCAACCCTGCCGCTAGACTGGCCAGCAATTCGCTCATGAACTCGACAGTGACGCGCGAGAAGAGCGTCAAGACGGTGGATGAGCTGAGGAGGAGAGGCAGCGTCGATGAGCGCACCAGCTCTCTCAACACGACTGGACGGCTGTACATCGCCAACCCTGATTAAGAGAAGCAGACATTGGTGGACGGGGACGTGTCACTTTCGTTTACTGGAGATATCCTTTCCTTCCCGTTTTCTGGCTTTTATTTTGCATTACCCGGCGTTGACAAGGGAGGGGAGGGCGGAGGATGATACCATGCGGGTCGACCTGCCGAACTGACTACATTATGGTCACTTATTCACATCACACACATATGTATACCTACAATCGCTCAACCTCTTGATTTTCGCTCTACAATGCTGGGCCTGCGGAACAAAAGTAGTGATCAAAATCGGTAAAAGGACCATAGTTTGCGGTACTTGGAGAGGGTCGCCGGGTCCTCTTGCTGTGGTAGTCGTTGGTTGAGGATAGTCATCGATGCACGATGCAAGCCTAGAGGAAGTCGTTCTCACGGACGCCACCTTTGGCACAGATTATTCTCGAACGCGATCGGCGCCATCACCAGCCGGACAGACGCACTTGTCTGCTTCGGGGACAGAGTGCTAGCGGTGTTGCCGACACCTTGAGGCTGTCTGCGGTCAGCTCCAGGCGCACAGGCGAGTCAGTGCTGCTGCACCCGCGCAAGTTACGTTGCATCAGGGCTTGAACTCTGTCGCCGCATTGGGACGGGATTGAAAGCGTGGGCTGCGGGGAAGTCGAGTGGCTTGATTTAGGTCGAGGCATGAACTCTGTCTGGACCTCATGAAGATCGTGTTCGTACTGCAATCTGGCTGAAATTGCCTGGGATAGCTACCATCACCTGTAACAAGTCTGGAGAATATCGAAGTCTGATAGCTGGAGCCACGCGACCACAGAGTTCAGGCCAGTCTCAAAGGAGGGGCTCACTCGACCAGGGCTCGAAAAGTAGACTGCAAATAATGGATCATTTGCTCCTTCGTGATATAGGTGCGATATAGGCACATCAAAGAAGCCAAGAAAAGTCAAATTCGGGAGCACCACTATGTCTTGCATGCGATGCAACTGGATGCTCACCGATTCTCACCCCTGCTTGTCACTTACCGGACTTCCCGGGTGGTGGAAGGTACCTGCTGAAGCGGAAGGAAGGGTCCTTCCCACCTCTGAGCCACAGCCACAGCCACAGCTGCCATGAGACTTAGCTGTGGTGCACGGACCATTGCATAGACGTGGTCCCAGCCCAAATGGCCAGACGCGACCCTGGCTGTGGAAGACGCCAGATGGACGCGTCTTTCGCGTCAAGGGGCCCAGGGTCACTATTGTTCCCTCATCAACGGCCAACCACTATAACGACGATACATCGACCAAGAGGCAAGAGCGACTGCCAACGTTCAACTAGTGTCGTCGCCAGAGTACGAATGGACAGCAGGCTTTCTCATCATAACCAGCAATTCTGCTTTCTGTTTCGACCTGATACCCCCCCCTGTGTTTCTCCCTCATTCAACCCCCTGATCGCCGACAGTCTCGAACGAAGTCCAATCTATCACGCTCCATCAAACCCGATAACAGTCACGAATCAAAGCCAAACTGCAACAGCATTCCCATGTTCAAGCTCGAACAATTGTGCTACAGGCCCTGACGTTCGAATCGGTCTTTCCCCCTCAAGCGCCCATCAACCTCTTGACCAAACACGTGCTCCGTCGCGTGTGCGATATCTGATACTATTCTCGATTTCAAAACACACTGGAACGAGTCTGCCGAAATGCCGATCACCGACTTCTTCAACGAGCGTCTGAAGGAGAGAGACCCGAACATCCTTAAGAGAAAGTCGGTCGAAATCTCCAATAGTGACGAACATAACACGGTTCAGACATTATGCAGTGCCAGAACCCGATCAAGGAGTTCTTCCCTCAGTTCTATCGCTAGCGACGATTTTCAACAACTCGAGAAAGGTGAGCGGTCCTTCATTGGATCAATCGCCAGGTGCAGTGTACTGACTGCTGTCTCCTAGAAGCTTCATCGACCCCCAAGAAAGCCAGACTCCAGTCATCACGCCTGACGGCGAGCCCGGGCTCCCTTACAGATGCTGACTCGAGTCGCCACTCTCCTTCCCCAAACCAAACGCCAACAGACATTACACCCTCTCATGATTCCAAGAAGCCAAAGATGGCTTCCAGTACTCCGGGCAAGAAAGCCACCCCAACGAGCGCGCCGATTAAGCGCAAACGCATAACACCAGCCGAGAAGAAGGCACAAGAGGACGAAAAGGAGAAAAAACGGGTTGAGCGAGAGGCGAAACGCCGCGACACTGAGGAGAAGAAGGCAAAGGCAGACGCAGAGAAGGAGGAAAAGAAAAAAGACCGCGATGCGAAGCGGCATAAGAAGGAAGAGGAGGCCCGCAAGATCGAAGAGGAGAAGGCCAAGAAGGCGAGGACACAGCCGAAGCTAAACATGTTCTTCAAGACGCCTGCCACATCGAAGAAGGAAGCACCATCATCCGAGACCGCCGATAAGCTCGCCGTCGAACCAAAAGAGGATGGAGCCGAATCTCCACGACCAGCGAAAAAGCAGGCTACAAAGTCAGAGTACGAGAAACTGTTCAAGCCGTTTTTCGTGAAGACGGATGTTGTTATGGCTTCCAATCCGTTCGCCATGGATGAAGACGCGATCGAAACCAAATCTCGACGACTCGATGAGTATATATCAGCAAACGACAAGGCCGCCACCAAAATATCTTTCGACCCGGTGAAGGCATTCCAATTCGTCAAACGACCTGCAGCACGCGGCAGGATCCACGAGCCCGTTCAGACAATTATTGAGAAAATGAGGGCGGCGGCAGCGCTCGCCGAGTCAAAAAGCAACATCGATGAGCAGGAGGCCATCAAGAAACAGACACGCGAGCGCCTTTCCAGGATTCCAATGAAGGTCCTCTGTTTCCAGACAGACGTGCGTCCACCGTACCGCGGAACAATCACACTCCAACCACACACTGCGGGGCCGCAGGCCGTGCGCAAGATCGCTCGCAAACCGACAGCTCGCGCAATGCCCGTCGACTACGACTATGATTCAGAGGCTGAATGGGTTGACGAGCCCGGCGAGGACCTTGACCTCGACGATGAGGAGGAAGAGGATCTGGACGAGGGTGACGAGGTAGCCGGCCTCATCGACGACAGTGATGCCGTCGAGCACACACGCTTCGCAGCCAGCACACTTGAGCCACAAAGCACCGGCCTCTGCTGGGAGAACCGCAAACGTCTCGGACCCGTGGCCACGACCTACAAGCACCGCTTGGAGTTCATCGTAGGCGGTAAGATACCTCGCCCCCTGTACAGACCCTTCACTGGAACTAACGCGCGGAATCAAGATCGACTGGAGCGTAACCACGGACTAGACCCCTTCTCAACAGTCTACTGGGAGTCTGAAGCCCCAGCCAAGGCTAAAGCGCCCATGGTCGACCCGACGGCGACAGCGGCCGCCGTCAAGGGCGACGAGGAGGCCACGAAGCAGGTGCTCGACGGAATCTCTCCCGCCGATCTGCTCAAGATCAAAAAGGCCATCGTGCGCAACTATGAGACGACGCCGCGGATCTCTCGCCTCGGCATGCTGGAGACCCTCGCCGCTAGTGAGGTCGACGGGATCACGGTCCGCGGCAAGAGCATCACGAGGCAGAAGGTGAAGCAGCTCCTCGACGTCATGACGGAGCGGACGGGCGGCAAGAAGAATGTGGCGGTGCAGTGGTCTCTGCGTCAGGGATTCGAGATTTGACGTGGCGCCGCCGGTTCGCCCGTGTGTATATCAAGAGTGGAGATGGGTCGGTGGAGTTTATGAACTAGACGGGCCGCTCGTCGTGACGGCACGCGTGGGCATGGCCCGTTAACATGATGATGGCTTGGAGTTTGGAGGTGATCTTGATCCGTCGCCGTCGTGGCTACGACTGGGCCTGAAGCCGCAGTGGCTTTGAATGATGATATTCAACCTGACCAAGGCGAGGACTTGGCGCGAGCGTGAACAATATGGAATGAGCTACAGTATTTCACCTAGCTTTTGAAACGTGCAATCAAGAACGTTGCCACGAAGCTGCAAGAGAGGAGGTGGAGCCCCAAGGGGCGGAACTCAAAGAAGTGTCATTCCCATATCGTCGTGTACTCAAACATACTCTCACATGTGGCTTCCAGCCCCCCACCCCCCCCCCCCCCCCCCCCCCCCCCAGGGGTAGGGAATCCCCTAATATTGGCCCCACATTAAAATCTCTATTAAACTTCCCTAGAGAAGAATATATGGAACTTAATAGCTTATTTAAACTTTTATAGTACAAGCTGAAATTATAAATTAACATTCCCACCAATTTTGAACTATTTTATTATATTTATAAAATGAAGGAAAGCATAGCTTCCTGTACTTATATCTGTAAAATATATTTATGTATGAGTTAATAAGGGGGCCCTTTTAGAAGCTGATAGCTAGCTATACAAGCTCTATAATATTATAAGATATG
>NW_009276929.1:447895-463754 GCF_000150675.1 Verticillium dahliae VdLs.17
ACTCGATGTAGCTGTGGGAGGCAAGGGGTCAGGCTCGTTGGTACGAATTTGCCATGTGGCAATGGCAGTGTGGCACGTGAGACGCAACATGTGGTCGTGACCTGAGGGTGTAGGGAGGCAGGCAGTTTGAGACATGGGGAGTGGTGTGTGGCAAGGAGCACAGTTGGAGGAAGATGGACCTACATTCTCTGGCACGACAGAAGCAAAGGGATGCAAGAAGAGAGCCCGTCTTGTTTCTCCTCTCCGCTGCTGTTGGGTGTGCGTCTTTGACACATGGACTCTTGGCACTTCCAGTGGTTACACCACGAGGATGTCATGCGGCCATACCATTTTGGATGATTCTGGACCCTCGGTTGTGGGTAAAAGTCGTGAGCGAGGCCCGTCTGGCAAGCGTCGTCAGTGCTATCATGGTCCGTCTCGCAGAGAGCGAACCGAAAGTCGCCGTCTTCAAGGTAGACATGACGGTTGAGGCCGGCACACTGCCAAAACTCGGCAAAGATCTGTTGGCGGACTTCAAGAGGCAGCTTGCGGAAGAACGAGGACTGGCCCTGGTTGTGCGGTGCTTGTTTGTGCCGAGAACTTGCTGTACAAGTTTCTGATGGTGTGACAGAGGTTGTGGCGGAGCAAGAAGACGGACTGGACCTCAGGGAGTGTGAAGAAGAGCAGGCATCCAAATTCTCGGGGGATGAAATACCCGAAGCGGATTCCGGGAGGGACGTAAAGCTGCTCGTAGAAGTCATCTTCACTTCGGTCTCAGCAACGCGTTCCGCGATTGCTCGACGCCTACAGGCCAATCTTTGAGCACGGATGAAATCCCGGGCCTTTCGTGATACGGCCTGGTACCGTGAGGACTCGGTGGTGGCCATGATGCTGCGTAAAGGGTGTAGTAGCGGGCGAAGTACAGCTCGAGGGAACAGAAGACGCAAGGAGACTCGGGCACGAAGCTATTCAAAGCAGGTTATGGCCAAGGCAGCATGTATGAAAGGGACCAGCAGGGTATGAAGAGGAGAACGAGTGAGTTCGGAGTGGACATCGAAGGGCATCCATAGGGTCTTCTTTGGCCCAGGGAAGCAGACGACAACACCATATAAAGCCGAGGTGTACGCCGCCCCCGAGCGTCTCATATCGAGAGCACGAGGTGGACGCCCGAAGAGGATGTGGAGAGTTAGCCAGAAGCTTTGGTGCGTTGCAATACAACGTCTTGGAAGCTGCTTAGATATGGTCTATTTCCTGGCGCATGCCGACGCGAAGGAGGCCAGTCTCAAGGTTATCCGATCAGGTGTGCTCCTTGCCAGGCATGTTGAGCGTGCTCTAACATGGTATCCTATGGGATGGTACCCCACGGGGCCTCTCTCCCTCTTGTTGTGCATCGTGCTCACGCGAAAACAATAACTCCTTGGACAATCTTCGGCGAGTATCCTCATAGGCTCGGAATCCGCTTGCAGGATGTGGTCCAGTGACGACGGCGCAGCCATTGCTGTGTAACCCCGTCCCAGGCTGTTGGTTCCAGCTACCAGACAGCGCCCAACCAGTGGCCAGCTCAGGCACCAACTCGCCCGTTCCGGACAGGCGTTCCTCTGCACGGCTCGACTCCACAGAGGGCTGCAGGCCGGTCGGAAGGCCAGTCGGAAGGCCAGTCGGAAGGCCAGTCGGAAGGGCTCACGGTGATCGGCGCCACCTCTGTTCCCGAGGCTGAGTGGCCGATCCAGGATGCGCGTATGCTAGGTTTGACCCAAATGCGACACTTGTGATGCGGCATCCTGACGGCGTCACGCGGCACAGGTGGTCAAGGTGTGGCCACCCCCAGACGCCGTCTTGTCCCTCGCACGGGCAGCAAAGGGCCTAGATTCCGCGTCAACCGGCACAGGTGGCTTGCGGGCGCATCGTGTTGGAGACTGGCGTGATTCTTTCTTGCCGAAATCCTTCGTTCCTCCATGGCAATTCTCCGCGCACGTCGGACAGCCTTGAAGCGAAGATGGGCCTGCGTGATCGATTCTCGACTTGGCAAAGAGGCGAGATTGTCGGAGGGACGGTCCGGGGCCAAGGCGAGCGGGTTTCCTGCCAGGCGACTGTCAGCTCGCCATCAGAGTTTCTCGACACAGGTCGATCCTTCGCGGCCGGTGTCTCATCATGGGGACTTGTTCACGAGGTGACTCGTGTAAGCTTAAATTTCAGTGTATGGCATGTCTCAGGCATGCGGTGTGCTCGACACGGAGCCAGCTGAATAGGGCCCGCACACGATCTGGCCGGACTCGGCAGAGATGGCGGGCGGGACTGCAGCCACAACCGATCAAGGTCACTTGTCCAGGCGAATGTGACCATCCGGTTCGAGGCATCTGATGGGAAACGTGCATGGTAAAGATGCATGGTAAAGATGCATGGTAATCAAGATGAATCCTCAGGCGAACTTGCACCAACAGAGGAGGCGGCGGTTGGTGATAGTTGGGGGGTTGCAGAACGAGGTTGCCACTTGGGCTGCTCAGACGGGTGTTGGTGGTGTTGGTGTTCCAGTGACAGGGAGCCATGTTGCAGGATGATCCTACCAGGCGCCAGCGGCATGGGACCACTGATATCGAGTCAAGCCGTAGGAAAAGAAATGCTATAAGCAGCATGTCGAAGATCTGCTGTCACCACAAAGGCAAAACGTTTCTCTCGTATACCACCCTCTCCGAGGAGAGAAATGAGATGGGGAGACGGGAAGCGATAGCATCAACGGCATAGCGAGACGTTGGGGGATGCCGTTGGTGATATCGTACGATGAAGTGTGACAGCTGCAGGGCATTGTTGACGCACGGAGGCGGTCGTACCATGCCACGGAGCACCATCTCGACGATGCACGAGATGATATGCATGCTGTGATGGAGTAGGCAGACGGCTGAGCTGGGGGCAATGTTGATGGTGCTCGCGAGATTGCAGGAGGGAGGTGTTGTTCGCTTGGGATGGGTACCTACTGAGGCACTTGGCAGGCAGGGTCGATGTCCTGAGGTGCTCTGCGAGCAGAGGAGGGAAAGCTCCTGGCGCCCAATGAGAAGATGAGAATCTGCCTAAGCGCTACAAAGCTCGGTCTGATGTGCTCATTGGCGGCCGCTGGATCTGCACATCAGTGGTCAAGCAGCACGCGGGGGCCCTGTCCGCGGCCGGGGCCCTGCCTTGCCTGCCTTGCCTGCCCAATCCCCTTCTGTAGAGGCCAAGACGTCAGTGCCCTTCACCGTCCACTATCGGCAAACAATTTCATGGCCCTGCCGCTTGTTTGTCCATTGCTTCTGCGTTTGTCTCTGGCTGTCTCTGCTTCATGCTGTCGATCATGGACGATCTCTGATTTTCTGGAACCGTGTTTTGTTCTGTTTGTTCTGTTTCGTTCGAGGGTCCTGGTACCTCGGTTGCAGCAAGGTACCTACCTTAGGTACCAAAGTATCTACCTAGGTACCCAAGTATCTACCTAGGTAGGTAGAGAGGTAGGTACCTGGGTATAGCACCTCGGGAGCTCAAGCTCAGAAGCCCTGGCTCCCCACCTCCGTGACCACCCCAACGCCTTTTCCCATCGCGGCGCACCTTCAACTTGTTGGTCTGCATTTCTGCTGACCACTGGCCGGTCGTTCTCCTCCTCCTTTACTACCCCTCTTCACCATTGTTGGCTGGAACGCTCGTCGACCGCGATCCCTCGCTCTGTTGGCCCTCCGAAACCGTGCGCGCCCAGCACCCCATGGCGCCCGGTACGCCTTATCCGATTCTTTCTCGACAGCCATCTCGACTTCGACTGCTGTAGCATTGATCCTACGTCATGAAGTTCGCGAAGGAGCTCGACCAGGACCTTGTCCCTGGTGAGACATGACCTCTTGACATGATTCCTTGGCCTGCCCTACGTCCCGTCACCTCTTTTTCCCACACTTGCACATCGTTGACGACGCCGTCTGAATGTCCGACTAATTTATCTCTGTCAAACAGAATGGCGCGTCAAGTACCTCGATTACAAAGGCGGCAAGAAGAAGATCAAGGCCGTCTCGCGCGCCTTCAGTCGCGCGCCCCCGACACCCGCCAACGGCAAGTCCAGCAGCGACACGCAACCCAACCCAGCGAGACTCGATGCCGACCAACACGTCTCGACGTCGCCCTTTTCGTTTCACGCCATCCGACGATGGAGCCATTCCCAGGGCGGTCACGTCCCCGACGAGGTGGCTATCCTGAGGGGCAACTCGGTGCGAAGCACAGCAAAGCCGACCTCGGCCGCGGGCCGCGCCATCCCCACGAGCAGGCACGAACGTGATGGCCTCACGGCGGCTGCCAATGACATGCACTACGGCAGTTTCGGCCTGACGCCGCCCTTGTCCACGACGCCGAACCACGCTGATCCCAGGAATACGTTTGAGCTGCCTGCGCCCGCCATCAAAGTCCCTTCTAATACCTCGGAGCATCTGGCTCCTCCCGATGGGGTGCGGCACCACTTTCCCGCCGCCAGAAGACTGAAGCGAAGCGTATCCGAGGCGCCGCCGCCTAGCATGGCAGAACCTCCAGCCCGAAGACCACAGACTGGGACTGGGACTGGCACCGGCACCGGCACCGGCACCGGTACCTCCAATGTCCCGCCACACGCGACCCTCGGACCAGACTCGACGCCGCACCGGGGTAGTTTGCGCCGCATGCTGTCTCATGCCCTGCCCAGGACGCGAGCGCAGCGGTCAGCGCCGGATATAGTGATGCAGGCAATGGCCTTGGATGTGTACCAGCAGAAGGAGCGTGAGTTCTTTGAATTTTTGGCGTCCGAGCTGGAAAAGGTCGAGTCGTTCTACAAGATGAAGGAGGACCAGGCCGCCGACAGACTGGCCGTGCTGAAGGAGCAGCTGCGCGAGATGCGAAACCGGCGAGCCTACGAACTCAACGAGGAGCGGCGCAAGAGGAAACAAGGGGCGCACGACGTCATGGCCGACGAAAATGGCCATGGCATCGTGAGCGACCACGGCTACCTCGTCCAGGTCAAACACAAAATCTTCAAGCCCGGCCCCAACTCGCGGGCCATGTCGAACATGGCGCAGACCCCAGTCATCGGTGGAGTGACCGGCCCAGACGACAGACGAGATTACATTCGACGGCCGGCGCAGGACCAGGTGTCGTACAAGACGGCGAAGCGCAAGCTCAAGCTCGCTCTGCAGGAGTTCTACCGCGGCCTCGAGCTCCTCAAGTCATACGCCCTGCTCAATCGCACCGCCTTCCGCAAGCTCAACAAGAAATACGACAAGGCCGTCAACGCCCGGCCTCCGTACCGCTTCATGACGGAAAAGGTCAACAAGGCCTGGTTCGTCAACAGCGACGCGCTCGAGGGCCACATCAAGACGGTCGAAGACATGTACGCGCAGTATTTTGAGCGTGGCAACCACAAGATCGCCGCCGGCAAGCTGAAGAGTCTCATCAAGCGGAAGGGCGATGAGTCGGGGAGTGCCTTCAGGAGTGGCATCCTCATCGGCACCGGCGTCGTATTCGCCGTGCAGGGCCTCACCTTTGCGGCCCAACTGCTGATCCACGAGGAGGAGAGTGTGCGACAGGAGACCAGCTTCCTGATGCAGATCTATGGTGGCTACTTCCTGATGCTGTTCATGTTTGGCCTGTTCGTCCTGAATTGCTGGATGTGGACGGAGAACAAGATCAACTACCCCTTCATCTTTGAGTTTGACCAGCGGCATCACCTTGACTGGCGGCAGCTGGCTGAGTTTCCGAGCTTCTTTCTGCTGCTGCTTGGTATTTTCATCTGGCTCAATTTCAGTCGGTACGGCTCTGATGATGTGTTTCTCTACTATCCCGTGGTGCTCATTGGCATCTCGGCCCTCATCATCCTGTTCCCTGCTCGCGTCCTTGCACCGACCAGCAGGAAGTGGTTCGCATACGCACATGTACGTTTTCTCGGCTGGCGTGTCGCGAGTCCCGTGCTGACAATGATTAGTGGCGGCTTCTTCTTGCAGGATTCTATCCTGTCGAGTTTCGTGACTTCTTCCTCGGCGACATCTACTGCTCTCTCACCTATGCCGTCTGCGTGAGTCAAACCACACCTCGCCAACGCGTGCCTACTCCAGACTGACAGCCTCAGAATGTGTCACTTTTCTTCTGCCTCTATGCGAACCACTGGGATGAACCGACGCAGTGCAACTCGAGCCACTCGCGGCTGATCGGCTTCTTCGGCGCGATTCCTCCCATCTGGCGCTTCCTCCAGTGTCTGCGGCGTTACAGAGACACGCGCAACATCTTCCCGCATCTCGTCAACGGCGGCAAGTACACCATGTCGATCCTGGCCGCCATGACGCTGTCGGTGTACCGCATCAGCGGCACGCACACGAACCTCGCGGCCTTTATCGTCTTTGCGACCATCAACGGCGTCTACACAGCCGTCTGGGACCTGTTTATGGATTTCTCTCTGCTGCAGCCCAACTCGCGGCACAAGTTCCTCCGCGACATCACGGCGATCAAGAAGCGGTGGATCTACTACGTCATCATGGTCGCCGACCCGCTGCTGCGCTTCGCCTGGATCTTGTACGCCATCTTCACGCACGACAGGCAGCACTCGACGGTCGTGTCGTTCCTCGTGGCCGCGGCCGAGGTGTTCCGCCGCGGCATCTGGACGCTGCTCCGCGTCGAGAACGAGCACTGCGCCAACGTGGCCGTCAACAAGACCTCGAGGGTCTTTCCCCTGCCCTACAGCCTCGCGCCGCTGGTCGAGAGCACGTCGAGCGAGGAGGGAGACCACGACGACGGCGGCCGGTCCGAGGTTCTCAGCGCCGGCGGCGCCACGGCGACGGGCGTGCGGCCCGCCTCGTCGCGGCGCGACGAGGAGGCCGGTGTCGCGGACGGCGGCGACGAGGCCGTGGCGTCGGGCACGGGCGTCCGACGGCGCCGCACGACGGTCACGCAGGAGGGCGTCGTCGGGGCGCGCGCAGCATCTCCAAGATGCTCCGCCGAGGCGCACAGGCAGGACTTTGTCAAGAGGCGGCAGCCGGGGCAGGAGGGTCTCGCGGGGCCGGCGCACAGCGACCCGCGGCACGCAGAGCGACGACGACCTCGATGACGAGGACGACGAGTGCGACGAGGTCCGGGCCGATCGCGAGGCCGAGGTGGATCTGGAGCGCGCGAGGGGGTTGGCGGGGGGATCGATGGGGTGATCACGGAGGACGGGATGCATGGAGGACGGGATGAGCACGGCAGCATTTTGTATACCCACATATTCTGTTACGCGGTACATGTTTATGATCTGCACAATAGACGTAGCTGGTAATGATGAATATATCTCTACCCCGTCAATCCAAGCTCCTGCAGCTGTAGGACGCTTGGCCGAACCAGCCTTGGGACCAGCGGACGTCTTGGAGTTTGAGGCCCTGGAAGCCGACGTCTTGGACACGGGGGTTTCGGAGGCACTGCCAGAACGAGTGGCAGGGCCAGACTTCTTCGCCGAAGGGACGGCAGGCGGCAGCATGTCGCGATAAGGGGCGTCGTTGGAGGGGACGTAGCGACGGGCGTCTTCTGGCTGGCCTTGGGCTTCACGATGCCTTTGCCGTTACCCCGAGACAAGACACGGGCAGCAGCCTCCTCCGCAGAGGGATCAACGTGGCCCGCCGAAGAGCCGGAGAGCACACCGCGGGAAGCCAGCCGGTCCGAGAACGGGAACACGGTAGGGCTAGGATCGGCATCCTCGTCCTCATCGCCATCGTTCGATAATGGGGGTCTCAGGTCCGAAGCTCGCGTTTTTTTTTTACCAATGGAGCTTACGGAACGTTGCAGCCCAAAGCCTTGGAAAACGCCGCTCAACCCTCAAAGAGGTACGAGAAACACCAGAGGCACAAGCGTTAGACGAGTAGCCAGGCAAGGGGGGAACAGATGAAGCCGCTCTCCAAATCCGCCGAACCCAGGTATCATCCAGAAAGACTCCTAGCTTCGGAACGCTCTCAACACCTCGTACCTCGATTCAATGCTCTGAGATTCTACTTGGTAAATAACCGGCGACACTAGTCAAGGCGAATATGTTTTTACCAGTTTCGAGCTAATGTAAAGTATAGTAGAACGGTTTAAAGTGAGGTCACCTCGAAGGAGTGCGGCTATTTTTGTTCCCCCCTTGCTAGGGTCTAAGAGGACAAAACAATGAAACCACCTACGAGGAAAATAATACGAATAACACAAATACCGCCAACGCCGGGCTACGAGAGCAGCGTCATTCGCCGACTCCCGTCGCGATAGCGCCTATAGAGCTATCGGGACCACCACTACCCCCGAAAACCCATTACACAATCCTGACCCTTCCGACGTGATAGGCGAACGATCGCGAATGCTCGTCCTGCTTGCTCTCGCTAGCAACGCTACTTACCATGTCCCCCAAGGCGAAATCACCGATGGGCCGCCTGACTTCCGGCCGCTCTGCGTGGAGCGACAACCTGGTCTGGCGCACCTTTGCAAGAGGACTAGGGTATGGAAGGCGCGGGCGCTTTGACGAAGTGTCTTGAGTCGCGGGCTGTCTTGCAACAGGCTGCACTTGGATGAAGCACCGGAACGGGTAGTTGGACTAGATACCTTCGCGAAGGGGAGGCGGTAGTATATTGTCAGGATGGTCGTGAGTGGGGTGTATCGGCTAACGGTCACTGCGGGAGCTGGGGCTTTGTTCTTGCCGTTGTCCTTGCTACGGGGAGGAGGACGGAGCTATCTCGAGGACGAGCGAAGGTTGGCGGCACTGTCGGCATGTTTGAAAGGGTCAAGGGGGCTGGCAGGGGGTGTCTAGCGCAACTTGCGCTACTCAATTGATAGAGACTAGAGTTGACAATGAAGTGGCTGAAGTATGAAATGCATGTATTCCGGTCTCAAATCCAAGGCGGTACTCTATAATCTACGCCATGCTCCGCTACGTGTACAGTCCCCATGCTCAACTCCAGGCCTCCGGCGCAACAACCACCTACCAGTCACGTACACCCGGCATATCGCCCATGCCGAATGCCGCTCACTGCCACTCGGCATCGACCTTCTCCCAGTGGTCGAGGAAGCCCTTGAAGAACTTGACGCCAAGACCGGGGTCGAGGCTGCCGGTCGTCGCGCGGATGCTGTGCATGCTGAGCTGCGGCAGGCCGGCGTCGGCGGCGCGCACGCCGAGGGCGCTGCTGAGCATGGGCCCGACGGTGCCGCCGCTGCGCGTGTCGTTGCGGATCTGGAAGGTCTGGGTGCGGCAGCCGGCGAGGTCGCCGATGCGCTGGAGGATGGCGGTCGAGACGGCGTCGGTGGTCATGTGGCCGTTGGCGTCGCCGCAGATGACGAGGCCGACGTTGAGGCGCGGCACGTGCTGGTCGAGGTAGTAGGCGAGGAAGTTGGGGTTGCCGGCGTGGGTGACGTCGGCGCTGAGGAGGAACGAGGCGGCGTACGTCTGGGCGACGAGGCCGGGGCCAAAGGCGTGGTGGTCCCTTGCGGCGAGGGCCTGGCTCTTCGCGGCGAGGGCCTCGACGGCGCGCTCGACGGTCGAGGGCAGGAAGTTGCCGCGGGCGCCCTGGCGCAGCAGCGAGCCAATCTCCTCGTCGTCGAAGAGGGCGACGAGCTTGATGGTGCCGTCGTCGGGCGCGGCGTCGGCGGCGAGCAGCGCCGTAAAGGCGGCCCAGCTGCAGAGCTTGTCGTCGACGCGGCCGGCAAAGATGAACTCGCGGTCGAGGCCGCCGGTCTGGGCGGGCTGTGCGTCGTAGAGCTCGAGGTCCCAGTTGAGGATGGCCGAGGCGGAGGTGCGGAGCTCGCGGGCGATGAGCTTGACGAGCTTCGGGGGCTGGGTGGCGGCGAAGGAGCCGGGCGGACCGGCGGGCGCTTCCGAGGTGTCGGCGCCTCCGAGGTCCGAGTTGTCGAGGCCGATGATGGGCACGGCCTGGGTCTCGGGGTTGTTCTGGCCCATCATGCCGACACCAAAGTGCGGGGCGAGCGTGGGGATGCGGGCAATGGGCCAGCCGAGCTTGACGAGACGGGTGGACGTCTTGCCCCTGTCGGGGTCGCGGACGACGACGCGGCCGCCGATGCTGAGGTCGCGATCCCACCAGGTGGCGTTGAGGCCGCCGGCGTAGGGGGCGACGCCGAGCTGGACGTAGCCGGCAGCGTTGCGCTTGGTGCTGACGGGCTTGAGGCGCGCGGTCAGGGCGTCAATGTGGCCGGCGATCATGGCGACGCCGTTGCCGGGCTCGTACTTCTGGCCGACGGTGAAGGCGATGAGGGCGCTGCCGTTGCGCGTGGTCCAGTACTTGCCGCCGGGCTCGAGCTTGCCGGCCCAGTTGGCGCGGGCGGAGAGCTCGTGGAAGCCGGCATCGGCGAGCTTCGTCTTGAAGTAGGCGACGGTATGGAAGATGGTGGGGTTCTCGGTGAGGAAGTCGCAGAAGGGCTTCGTGTAGGCCTCGGGCTTGCCGGCGGACACGGCACAGAGGCGGCACTCGGCTGGCGAGCCCAGCCTGACGTGGGGCTGGTCGACAGAGCGAAGCGTCAGGAAGCATGGCGTGCAGACGGGGTTCTCCTGGCGCGAGCGGCCAGCCATGTCGGCCAGGAGGTATTCGCGTGTCGGCAGACGAGCCGTCTGTTGGTCGGTGTCAGTGGCGGGGGATGATGCCATGGGTCCCAGTATGGCTGGGAGGCGAAGGGACATGCTAGATGAGCTGGCGTGAAGATGCCTATCTAGCGTTTGCTTCGTCATGGTGTCGGAAGATGGAGACGCGTGGATGATTGACGAGATGGAATGGCGGGTCGAGATGAGTTATGGTCGGTGTGGTAGAGGCCGGATGTGGGAGAGGTCGGATGTGGCAGAGGCTGGATGTGGTAGAGGTCGGATGTGGCACAGAGGTATAGGTGGTGTGGAGGGGATGGGAGGGAGGGGATGAAGAGGGAAGCAACGAGGTTGTCATCAGAGGGAAGCTCGACAGCTGGAGCTTCCGCGTCATGTGTGTCATGTCGCTGCAGGCAGACGAGCAGTGATAAGATAAGGCATGACCCTCGGCCCCTGCGCCGTTGCCAGGGGCACGCTGCGGTTGGGTACTCGCTGGGTACTCGCTGGGTACTCGCTGGGCACTCGCTGGGCACTCGCTGGGCACTCGCTGGGCACTCGCTGGGAAGGCTCGCTGGGTTAGCTCACTCAAGGCCCGAACAAGGCTAGCCAGGGGCTCCTGGAGCACGGCCTCACTGAAGCACAGCGGCCATAGGGGACCGTGGGGGTCTGGCCGTCAGCCATTCGGTCCTCGAGGCCAGCAGTCATCAGCCGTGGGGGTGGGGGTTCAGCCTCAGCACTGCATCTCGTGACAGCCTCGACATTCCTCCACCTGCCTAGGTACTCACCTAGCTGCCTACCTCGAGGCTGTCAACAAGCTCCATCATCGAACCCAGACACATTCCATCGTACACCATTCATCTTGACATACGAGATGCGAGTGGATCACCGAGCCCATACAGCAGAATGAAAATACGGTGCGTTGCATACTAAAGGTACTTCACCATCCATCATCGATACCAATCATCCATCATGTACTGACCACAACAGCCATCGAACTCGAGGCATCAAACTCGAGGCATCAGCCTAGAGGCCCCAACGAGGCATCAGCCAGAGGCCCCAACGAGGCATCAGCCAGAGGCCCCAACCGAGGCATCATCACGCCTCGACCTCGACAGCCGATGCCACGGGCACAGCCGCCAAAGGCAGGGGCACAGGCTCGTCGGCGCCGTCCTCCTTCATGCCGCCGAGAATCATCGACTTGGGCGCCAGGGCCTGCCACAGCTCCGGGTCCGTGAACGCCTTGAACTTCTCGTCGTGCCACTGCCCCGCCGTGATGGCCCGCCCCTCCGAGTCGACAAACATGGTGTCGTCCTCGGCCCGCAGAAAGTACGCCATCGAGTACCGGTGCTCCGTCGGGTCGAACGGCACCACGCGGTGGATGCAGCTCTGGAACTTCATGCCGCTGGCGAACCGCAGCGAGTCGCCCACGTGCACGAACGCGCACCCCGCCTTGGGCCGCACGAAGCCCATCTCGCGCGCGCCGCACGTCCCCGGCGGCCGCACCTGGAGGCCCCACTGCTCGCTGAAGAGGAGCGTCAGCGTGCTGATGTCCGTGTGCTTCTGGTGCCCGATGCGGTTCTGCCCGGCGAGCGCGCTCGGCAGGTAGTGCATCATGGAGAGCTGTGCTGTCAGTGGACGTTGCAAGGGGCATAAAACAAGGGTGTGAGCCACGCTGAGTGAGAAGAACAGGGAGAAAAGGAGGAGGGAAAAAGAAAAGGAGGAAAGGAGAAAAGGAGAAATGGAGGAGGAGCGGGGAACGCACCGTCGTCGTCGACAGCCGGTCGTTGCGGTGCATGTTCTCGAACCGCCCGGCCCCCGTCAGCGCGAGGCCCGTCGACAGCGCCGACAGGATGACCTTGGTCACCGTGTTGCAGCTGCCAATGGCGTTCTCGAGGATGCGCATGTCGGCGCTGTTCTTGACCGGCGCCGGGATGCGTGGGTTGTCGTGCTGAATCTCGTCACGCGACACCTTGAGCATCTCGTAGCCGTCCTTGGTGCCGGCGGCGACGCCAGTGCGGCTGCCGACGGGCTCGTAGCTACGGCGCGGTCAGTTTTTTTTTTTTTTTAGTTTTTTTTTCCCTTCTTCCTTTCTTTTTCTCTTCTTTCCTTTCCTTCTTCTGTTGGACGGTTGTTTCTAAAGAGATCCAGGGTCAGAGAACATACCCCAAGTGGGACGAGATCAGGCCAAACTCGTTCTTGGCCTCAATGGGCGCATCGAAGAAGCGCTTCATCAGCTTGAGCGTCTCCTGCTGGTCCGACAGCATGCGACGGCCGTCGATGCCCTGCAGGTCGAGGTAGAAGTACCCCTCCTCGAGACAGGCGTTGACGACCTTGTCAATCTCGCCAGGGTCCTGCGACAGCAGCAGCCCGTAGTTGATGGTCTGCATCGACCACACGGGCACCTGCTTGCCCATCCAGTCTACGGTCTCGGGGGGGTCGAGAACGGGGGCCATGGTGTCTGTCTGTCGGCTGTTCCTGTCTGCTGTCTTCTGTCTGTCTGTTGTGTTACTGAGCTCGGTTACCGAGTCGAAGAGTTGGCTCTACCCAAGACCATCAGACATGGCACGAGTCGAGCACGATATAAGTACCCTGTCTACGCACTTACCAAGTCAGACTTACCAAGTCAGGCAAGTCAGAGATCCTCCGGGTGAAGTCGCTCACCCACGTGCGTCTCCGTCTGCACATCAACCTTCACCCAAGCCTGCTCGAGCTTCTATTTCCCCGTATACATGGTATGGGCCCTCATCCTCAACCCCCTCCCCGCGCCCCTCGTCGCGCGCCCCGCCTATATTGCGCGTCTTTTCTTCCATAGTGCCCAGTACCAACCGCAGCAATATGTGGACCCCCCCGGCAGTTCATCCCGTTTGTTTATCAACTAACGAGCGTCGTATTCTCACCGGACTATATGATCCCTAGAGCTTCTTAACCTTTCCCCTTCTGGGGGGCCCGCTCGCCAGATGAGGGGTTGCGCTGCCCCCCCCTTTTCTCTCTTTGGCTCCTTTGACTCTCTCCTTGCGCTGAGACACCCGCCCTCCCCCCCTTGCCCCTCTTCGGAACATGCCCTTAGGAACATCCTAAGGAACATGCCCAGGAACTTACCCTAGCGACGTGTCAGTAGCAGACCAGGGCCCTGACCTCGATGCTTTGTCGACACTCGCGCGTGGCGTACGCAGGGTCCTCAAACGCCGAATGCAGCGCCCGCCTCGCGACACCCTCGTCCGAATCGAAGCATTTGATGAGCAGCACGTCTCGCGGCGTCATGCCGTGCTTGTAAAACCACTTGTGCTCCGGATTGTGCCGTACGACCCACGACTCGCCGACGAACCCGTCCTCCGTCATCTCGGCGCCTGCCAGGTCCGCGTCGGGCACGGATGGTGCCGCCGCCACGGCAATGGGGTCCTTGAAGATGGGCTCGATGGGTCGCCAGATGTTGATGATTTGGTAGCGGCGTTTGACGAGCTCGTCTGCCTCTTCGCGCGAGGGGAACTCCCACCGCAGACGCCGCTCGGCGCCGTCGTACGACTGGTCGACGTGCGTCCTGGTGACGGGGCCGCGATTCGCGAGATTCCGCAGGCCAAGGTGATGCCACTGCGTCGGCCCCCTGCGCACCTTGTGGTTAAAGATGTGCACCATGCGCGCGCCCGTCACAGACGTGAGAAGCTGCCTGCACTCTTCATAGTAGGCCACCTTGATCCGCTCCTCGTCGGCAAAGGTCTTCTCGATGCTGGCGTGGTGCAGGTACTGGAAGCCGTGTTGGTCGAGGGTGTACTGGTCTTCCTCGCCACTGATGTCCGATATGACAAACTCGTGCGCCTTGTGCGGCCGTTTGTTGCTGATCCTGCCCTCGCCGATGAAAATGGGCGTGGGCTTGGAGCCATCGCCGGGGTCGTCCCAATAATTCAGCGTCGTAGCCACGTTGTGCTTTTCGCCGACCATTATACTAGGTGAGGAGAATGTAACGCCTGATGGATGTGGAGCAGAACGACTTGAGACGCAAAGGTACATAGTAAGTAAGAAAGTATGCTGCCGGCAGCCGAACCATCATGGGGTTCAGCGCGCTCCCCCATGTATTAATTAGTTGCCTGGCCTCTCTGCCCTCTTGATCTGCGACGAGGACGGGACCATCCCCGCTTTGAACCACCAAGGCCTGTCCCTTGGTTCGTACGAGCGACCAGGGGGGTGACACTGGTCGTGGATCGCCCCCAGCTAGGCTCCATACGCGCTCTTATATCCTAGTGACACATCGCACCACCCAGGATATGCTGCGTGTTGCTATCGGGACGAGGCATGCCGACTTCTTGCCCGCTGCTGTATTAATATGGAAGACGACTTTATCCTGGTTCCAAGACCTGGCGATCCCGAATACGCGCCCACAATCAACCGAGAAGTCGACTACCTCGACGATGTGGACGAATTCATCCGCGCCCTGGAGCCTTTGCTCTGGCCGCTGAACACCTTCATCCACGAAAACCCGGAACTCGCTTACAACGAGTACAAGGCGCACGATGCCCTGACCAACTTTATGAGGGCTCGGAAGGGATGGAAGGTCACGCCATCTGCTTATGGCATGGAGACTGCGTGGACGGCTGAGTATGACACTGGCAGGCCCGGTCCCGTCATTGCTTTCAACGCCGAGATGGGTGCGTCATTCTCTTGAGGTTCTCCTTACACCCTCCTCACCACGCATACTGACCAAGGAAACAGATGCCCTCCCCAGCCTCGGCCATGCCTGCGGCCACAACCTCATCGCTATGGTCTCCCTAGCAGCAGGCCTCGCCACAGCCCAAACGCTCCACCGGCACAACCTCGCAGGTAAGGTCCTCCTCATCGGCACGCCGGCCGAAGAAGGCGGCGCCGGCGGCAAGATACGGTGCCTCCGCGCAGGCGCCTACAAGCACGTCGACGCAGCCCTCATCTCGCACCCGGGCATCCTCAACAACAGCGCCCTCGTGCGCACGACGGCCTTTGTGCACCTCAACGCCACGTACCACGGCCGCGCCGCCCACGCTGCCAACAGCCCCTGGCGCGGCATCAACGCGCTCGACGCCCTCGTCGTCGCCTACGGCGCCGTGTCGGCCCTGCGCCAGCAGACGCGCCCCGACGACGTCATCGGCCTCCAGATCACAGACGGCGGCAACCGGCCCAACGTCATCCACGAGCGCGCCGCCGGCGTCGCCGTCCTGCGCGCCGCGTCGGCCGCCCGCCTCGACGAGCTCCGCGCCAAGGTCGAGGCCTGCTTCCGCGCCGGCGCCGAGGCCACGGGCGCCACCCTCGCCCCTCGACGTCTTCACCGGGTACAGGGAACACGTGCCCAACCGCGTGCTCGCCGCCGCCTAA
>NW_009276929.1:463854-482096 GCF_000150675.1 Verticillium dahliae VdLs.17
TGTATTATAGTCTATGAGATATACAACTCTATTATTATACTACGTATTTTTTTTTGATAAGACCGTTCGACACCATCAGATATAAAGAGATAACGTATCGTTTAGTGTTTTTTTTTTTTTTTATCCTATCTCGAAACACTGTCCGAGGTGACGGCTTACAACGCCTTGGCGAAGTGGGCATGGACTCCAACCTGACACTCTACTTCGTTTCCCTGAACAACGACTCCGAGCCCAAACGGGTGCTCGGCGCCGCTTCGCCCGGCACTGGCGCGCCATCGCTCTCTACGCGCCGCCGCCGCACCTGCCGCCGCCCGGCCGCCCCACCTGGGTCAAGGCCAGTACGGACCAGGGCGACGTCAGCTACGCCGTGCCCAGCATGAATGTCAGCTTTGCCATTCCGCCGGGCGTCGAGGCCGGCCCCCCGCACAGTCGCGACTTTGAGAAGGCGTCCGGCGCGCGCGGCGCCTTCGAGCGGGCCATGCGCGTCGCGAGGGCCATGGCCGGCACGGCGGTCGATGTGTTTGCGACGCCGGGGCTCGTGCGGGAGGTCAGGGAGCAGTGGAGGCGCGACATGAGGGAGGCGGCTGATCTTGTCTGAATCGGGGCGAGGGGTGGTGTGACGGAGCGTTGCAATGGCCGCGTGCGTCGTTGCGTTGCCTCGACGGAGGGGGTCCTGGGTGGGCAAGGTGGGAGGGAGGGCAAGGTGGGAGAGCAGCGTTCCGGCGTAATCTGGATAAAGAGAGGGGTGTTTAGGCTGCTGCGTCCACAAGTTACGTCGGTGTCACCGTGCCAGCTGCGCTGCCGACGAGGTCTACATGGGAGGCCGTGATGAGCCTCGATGATTGTGACCTGTCGTACGTGGTTGGTGATCGACGTTTTGCAGCTTCCGGCAGGCTCTGGCCAGATGTGGTCCAGAGCCTTGTCTGAGTCCGTCTATTCCGGTCCCGATGCCAAGGGATGTATCTTACAAGGCTTTCGCTCAGAGTGCAGTCGTTTCATACTTTGCTGCTCGCCCTCAAGCACTGACCTGCCGTCAAAGCTGTTCCCCATCTCCCAGGAGTCAGGACATGGTAGGAAAGGCTGCGGGCAAAGGTCTTGGTTCCGGGCCCGCTCTCCAAACAATGCCGAAGCTTCTGCGCGGGCTCATGACGGCTGGTCAATTCAGCCAGAGTCCCCGAGGCTGTGGTTGGATACCCGACCGATGGTGTTGAACAGGCCGTGACAGCTGGAATCTGCCTGGCAATCCGCCTGTTGAGTACCCAGGCTCCTCAGTGCATAAGAAACACCATGTTGAACACAGCTCATTCATCGAGAGCCTTGGTCATATTGCATTACGAGCACTGTCTGCCATAAGCAGAGCGAAGGCTGCCACGAAGCCCTCGGCATTGAACCATTACTCTCATCCTCCTCATGAGGCCAAACACAACGGGCCATCGTCTGAACCAAGATCCAATCACACACCTCTCGGACACCGAGTACCGTCCGGCTGCGTATCAGATGGATCCAGGGACCATCACACCCTCAGAGTGAAGGTGGCGGGTTGGACCCAATCAAGCGGGAGACCTGTCAGCCTCGGAATGCCCATTGGACCGACATGAAGCCCAGGACATCGTCTCGGTCGCCTGAAAAGAACTAGTCGCGACCAACACCGTCCTCGGTCTGCACAGAAGATGGGCGAGACAAGACAAGGCTGAATCTGCCCTTGTGGATGGGAGCATTTAGGCCGAGGCATCCGCCAGCTGAAGCATACCCTGCGCATCTCATCTCTAGCAAACAGACCGTCAGATTAAACTAGGAAAGCGTCACGATAATGGCCGAGGCGTTCGCCATTCTCGGCGTCGTAGGTGTCGGCCTGCAGATTGCCAAAGAATTCATCAAGCTCAGCGACTCCTTCAGTGCCCTCAGCCACGCCTCGGAGGATTGTCAGTATTTCGCCACGAGCTCCAAGAACATGAGTGCCGTCATCACCTCCCTGTTCACGGCCGCTCGTATGTCCCTCCAAGTGATCGAAACGGATCAGCGCCCCGAGCGGGAGGCGACTCTGGACGGACTGATCAAAGAGTTCGAACAGGTTCAGCTGCGCCTGCGCGACCTTGCGATAGACACCGGGATAGACGAGAAACACGTCGGCAGCACTGACGGCTACTTTGTCCGGTTGACGTTCAGCTGGCGCTGGTATCGTAAAAAGGCTGCAGTGGCCATGTCCCGCATGATGCAGGAGGCGACGAAATCCACGGCCAACCTCTTCATCAGCACAATGCTGTGTGAGGATCTCATGAGGCAGATCCGAGTTCTTCAGGAGAATAGAACAGACTCGGAAGATTTGCGATCCTTGAAAGAGCAGGTGTAAGTGAGCATTGTGGAGCGCAGGTTGCTTAGATCGACTGCTGATAGTCGTCATCAGAAAGTGTCTGTCGGAGCAGATTGTCGACCAGAGACGCGAAGTGCGTTTCGCGACAAGACAGATTGAGAGTTTTCGAAAAGCCCACCCAGAGGTCATACAGCCCGACGAGATTGCTTCGCTTCGGGACGTGGAAAAGGCCGTAGTGGCCAGCACCCTGAAGATTGTCCCTTCAACAAAGCGAAGAGGCCAAGCCCCGAGACAGCCGCGAAACGAGCACGGCGCTGCCCCCCGAAAGTTGTATTCGTACAACGACCATCTGAATAATCGGCAAAACCTGGTTCCTCCCTCCCCTGGGAGACGTCGTGCCGATTCGGGTCCGCAACCCCCACCTCCTCGAACGGCGCCCCGGCACGCCAGGTCTTCAGACACTCGTCGTCGGCCACCAAGCCCGCGGCCAAGTAAGACTGCTCGAACTCCCATTATCACGACTACAGACTTTTCAACCCATGCCGTACGGTATGTTGATATATCTGAATCACTAGTCTCGGACCGATTTACCGGTGCCCGCGTCCGAGATGATGGACGAAACCTTCGTGAGGAGACTGGAAAATGGCCTCCGGAGGTATTCTCCAATCCAGACGTCGGAACAGGAGCGGACTCAAGGCGAGCCAGCTCAATACGAGAGGAAGAAGGAGCGCCGAGAGCGGAAGGCAGTGTTAAGAAGAAGAAGAAGACGAAGGAAAGTCTTGAATCGCAATCGTCTTCAAGGATTGGGTCACCACCAGCTCGAAGTGTGGTCGAGGAAGAGGGGCCCAAGCTGGCCGACGACGATCCACGACCTTCTCCCTTGGGCAGAATGCAGCCGATGCCCCCGTTTGATGAAGATGATCTGCGAGGGCTCAGAAGACGAATGACCGAACGAAAGCCTGGAGAAGGGGGAGGGAAATCGCCAAAGTCCTAAGGAGTCGATGCAGATGCTGATCGTGTGTGGACAGCATCGTGCTATGAAAGTACACATCGTGATTGGTCTTTAGTAACGAAGCCAGAAACGGTAGTTTCAGGCGAAGACACGCTTCGCAGAATTCTTCTATGGTACTTCCTTAGTTGTGTGGCAGGTGTGGCATGGCTTGCAAAACCGTGTTGAAAGGCACTCCCGGATTCAATTGGGGCATGTTTCGCGAAATAGAACCGTTCGTACGGCGAAAATGGAATCTATTCATCCCCTCCAAGTATGGAACAGAGCCCACCCAACCTATCTATTCACATTCGCAACACAACTCTTACTGAGTGGCGTTCTTGTTCACCGAAGGCTCATCTGGTGCCTGGGTCATGGCGGATGGCCGCCGCGACTGCAGCATGGAACCCCTGCGCTGCTCAATATCCGCGGCGCTGAAATACTTGGCCAACTCGTTGTCGAGCTCAGTTGCGGTGTACCGGGGCATCGTCTTGGCCATCTTGACGGGAGAGACGCCCTCTGACCAGGCACGGGCGAAGTAGAGGTCAATCTCCTCAAGAGAGCGCTTAGACGTCTGTGTCGTGTTAGCAATACATCCATGCTGTGCTGCCTCCCGGAAACACAAAAAGAAGCTTACCTCGGGGAAGTACAGATAGACGCAAGGAATGAGAGCCGCGTTGAACACGGCGAACATGACGTAGGTCTTCCATTGGAGGTTGGCGAACGCCGGCGGGGTGATCATGACAATGAGGAAGTTGGAGATCCAGTTGCTGCACGTCGACAGGGCGTTGGCCTGGATACGAATGTTGAGTCCCGTCACCTCGGCTGGGTACAGCCACGTCATGCCAAGCCAGCCAACGGCGAAAAACGAGTTGAATGCAAAGAGGAAGACAACGGCCGTGACGCCGTATGCGGTCGAAAGCTGGGGCGCGCCGTCCTCGTTGGTCGTGCCCGTCGAGGTCGTGCCGGCAAGAATGGCCATGGATCCCATCATGCCGAAGGCTCCAAAAAGCATGAGCTTGCGGCGTCCAACGCGCTCGATGAGGGGCAGGGCGACGAGGGAGGCGAGGAAGTACTCGGTACCGTTGAGAGCGGCCAAGAGACGGGAGAGCTGGGGTCCGAACCCGAGCGAGTTCTCGAACACGAAAGTAGCGTAGTAGGTAATCAGGTTGATGCCGCAAATCTGCTGGAAGAATTGGGCGGCGATGCCGAGGAGAGTACGGCGCAGGTTTTGGGAGGGTCCGTTGGTCAGGAGGCGCTTGAAGCGACCACCATTTTGTTCGACGTTGAGAGCAGCAGCGATTTGGTTGACCTCTTCGTCAACCTCGGCAGAGTCCTCGGGGCGATCGAGGAGACGACCGATGACCTCGCGGGCTTCAGCGGTACGACCCTTCATCAAGAGCCAACGAGGCGAGTCGGGCAGATATAGTAGTCCAATCATGACGAGAATGGTAAAGAAAGACTGGAACATGACGGGGAAGCGCCAGCGGACCTGGCCCTCGAGGAAATAGAACCCATAGACAACCCAGTAGGAGATCATGATACCACCCGAGATGAGGGCGCCAGAGATGAGAATCAGGAAGCCGCGCTTCTCAGGGCGTGCGCACTCGGACTGCCAGGTCGGAATGGTTGAGGTCACCATGCCGTTCCCGATGCCACCAACAACGCGGCCACTGACGAAGAGCCCATATTCGAAGGATGCAGCCTGCATGATTCCACCAATAATCATGATGAGGGAGCCCCAGAAGGTCGACGACCGGCGACCCCAGCTCTCGCCGTAGAAGAGAATGAGAACAGCGCCTAAAAAGCAACCAATCTGATACAGGGCAACGCCGGCTGCTTGGGTGTTGGCGTCACCGTGGCAGTAGCGTTCGTCGCGTGAGCCATCATCGTTCCAGCAAAGAGGGTTCGAGGCGTCGAGGGGCGTCATCAAGGCCTGGTTCTTCTGAAAGTCATCGAGGGTGAGGAGCCCGGACAGAACGCCTTGGTCATAGCCGAACATGAGCTTTCACCACGTTAGCTGATCTTCATCTCCGGAGCAACGTAGGTAAACTCACAAAGCCACAGGAGGCGATGACACCGATGCCCCAGTTCAAGGCGGCACCGCGCAGAAGCTTTCCGTTGACCTTCCATTGTGGCAGATCGCCCATCTTACTGCAGAAGCGACTGAATCCACTCTTCGGGGCGCTATCCACCGTCCCCTGGTGGTTGTTGATAGTATCCGCTCTGTCCGACTTTTCAGACATCGTGAATGTCGTAGCAATGACGGTTTCTGGGTGGTCTGGGGGTGGAAACTCGGGGTAAGCATGCCACCTCCAAGGCGGCACAACAGTCGTATATATACCACGAGTGTTGATCTCGCGGTTCCCAAGACTGCTTGGTCCCCTCTCTTCCCTTCTATTCGTGCATCGCGCATGAGGTGCGCAGGTCCGCTGTTCTGTTGACCAGGATGCGACGCTGACCCTCATTCTCGCCGGTCGCGAGAACCAGAGTGACGTGTGCCAATGCCATGCTCCTTACGCTAGTTGGCCATCACGATTCGACGAAACCAAGATGCGAGGCAAGCGAGGCTGACCTAAACGCGCCTCGAGTAATAAGAATTCAGAGTCGTTCGGGATGCTGACGGGTCGGCCATTCGAAAAGTCGTCTTCGGCCTTGCCGCATATGGAAACCCGAGCCATCCCACCACCATCAGCGTCCTCTTGGCCCGCTGGAAAAACCTTTCAGGGGTGCGGGTGGTGGGCCGTTTCGGCAGCCGACTGCTTGGCTGGCCACACCGCATCAGGATCTTATTAGACGGCACTTGGGCGACGGGCTTGGCCGCCAAGGTTTAAGGTTACTTGCCTCCCTGGCGCCTTTCGGTGGAATGAACCACTCTTTCGGGGCACGCTGCCTGAACCCAACCTGTGGACACGCCAGTTGGCGTTCTGATGGTCCCCATGATCCAGGATCTTGATGCTGACGGCCCACTGTGAGACCGATGGATGTGGGAACTTTACATGTAAACTGGACCGCTACTGGAACGGCGAGCCAACAGGCCAACAAGGCGGCCGAATCTGTCTCGGGAGCCAGTGTTGCAGGGCTGGCTTGGGGGCCTCATGACTCGAGGTTGGACATAGGACCTTGGTCTGCGGTGGAGTTTCGGCGCATGTCGTGGTTTGGCAACACTCATAAAAAGCCCGCCATTTGGCTTTGGTGTCTTGGCTGGCCAAGGTGCCAGCTTGTTCTGCCCACCTTGACGCCTTGGAAGTCGGTTCAAGGGATCTTGAGGACAGCGGCGATGGCACAGGTTACACGTGACGGAGGGGAGTTTGGCGCAGCCTTGACAGTCTGTTGGATGAGGCAGATGACTTACACTCTTGAAGACGTTATCCCGGTAGTGGAGATGAAGACGAGGGATGGCAATTGAGCTGTGGCACAATACCTCGGGACTCGCTCTGAAAAGGTGCGATGTCCCGGCGGCAGGATGCAACAATTAGATGTGGGGATTCGTTGTCTTGAAGAGATCGGAAGGTTTGCCTACTACTTGGTGAACTTGAGATATCCCTTTTGCATGCTCTTTGGATCCTATCGGGATGTTGAACTGTGTTGGTATGGACGATGGCTGATAATCCATTGTTGGACGAGAATATAAGACTTACTGAGAAAATATGAATCTGAACCACAGTACATGCGATATGGAGCCATTGGACGGTAAAAGTGCTCAACTGGCACGGGCTCAACGTTTGTCGGATCTCGCGGTGCAAAGATTTATGCATTTATAAATCCAATAGACGTGCCTCAGAGCGGCACCATCGAACTACACCCCAGCACTTACAGATTCCCGATTCAACAGCAGCCTGTGATTCACCTTGATACCGATCACGCCGAAACAAGCATTTAGTTCTGGTAAAAATAAAATCTTCGCGTCTCGCGTCAAAATCCACCAGAACCACGCGACCGATCCGACCATCCAGATCACCCCGACAAAGTAAAGAGTTTCAGGTACGATGACGCTGCTTGACACCGTAGTCGAAGTGACAAGGAGCTCAGAGGAATGCTGTGGCGACATAAAGTTGCCAAGATGAGCCGCTCGCACGTGGAAACATGCAGGAGTCATGGCAGGGCAGAAATGTCAACTTTCTGCCTCCGCCTTATTCACAGGTGGGCCGAGGCCACTGAAAGGGCTTCTCCATGACATCACTAGAGCTACTCAGTTTTCTGCTCCACACCGGGTGAACTGCATCCTTCGCGCGAGCAGAAGTTGAAGGCTTTGACGCAGGTTTCGAGTCCGACTGGCGTACATCGACATGACAGTTTCGTCGAGCTGAAATTGCCGACGAGATGTTGAAAGATGGCTCTGTGATCCCTCTAAAAGCGCAGCCATCGCTTACATTTAGCTCATTTGATATATCGGAAGTCCGTGATGGGTTGAGATTCTGATGAATCGTAGATGGATATCCGTTCACCGTCTGTGAAGGTTTAGAAAAACTCTCAACACCGGAATTGCTCTGATTCCTCCAGGTGAACTGGTGCTTCTCCTTTCAGTCATGAGGCTGATCAACTTATTGCGCGAAATATGAGGCCATCGTTTCCACTTCGGTGCCACCCCGTCAAGCATCTGAAGGCGGTCAAAGCAGGACTAGGTTCGCTAATCAATGAAGCATTGCCATCGAGAATAAAATCTGCAACAGAGGTAAGACTCGCGTTGGACATTCGGGCTTTGTGACGATCACGGCACAGCCATTGATTGAGCGCATCCCGGCTTACGTAGGCCTTCCCTGGAGAAAGCCTTGGAGCGGGGTTCTTTGACGAGAGTGTTCTTGGACACCATATGACCATTTATCCTCGTCGTCTGCCAGCAACATGAGTTTCAGGCACCGTAGCACGACAACCTAAGACATCACGACATTGTTAGGTCTCGGCCCAGCGCATGACTCGCAGCGCAACACCACATTCTCATCATCAACATGGCTGACGCTGGGCCAAACCCCGCGCGGGAAGCTGCTGACACCTCTGAGAAGACCTTCCGAGCCTACACCGCCGAGCAGGGCGCCGCCTACGCCCGGAACCGCCGCGGCTACCATCCGGCCCTCTACAAGCTCATCCTGCAGCACCACCTCAACTCCAACGGCCTCCTGCACTCCCTCGTCGACCTAGGCTGCGGCCCCGGCACCGCGACCCGCGAGCTTTCACCCTACTTCGAGAACGCTCTCGGCCTCGACCCTTCCGCCGGCATGATCGCCACGGCACGCGACATTGGGGGCATCACCTCCATCGACACACCCGTGCGCTTCGAGGTCGGATCCGCCGAAGATCTCGGCTCCCACCTCACTCCGCCCGTGGCCGACGGCAGCGTCGACCTAATCGCCGCCGCGACGGCCGCGCACTGGTTCGACATGGACCGATTCTGGGCGCGCGCCGTCCGCGCGCTGCGGCCCGGCGGCACGGTCGCCTTTTGGACGGGCAGCTCCATCGTTATCCATCGCGACATGCCCAACGCGTTCGCCATTCAAAAGGCCATCGCTGATCTCAAGGAGGAGCATCTGCGGCCGTACATGGAGAAGGGAAACCTCGTGGGCCAGGGCCTGTACGTCGACTTGCCGCTGCCTTGGACGGTCGCTGAGCCGGTTGATGGGTTCGACCGCGAGTCGTTTTACCGGCAGCAGTGGAACCTGTCTGATGCGACGGATGCGGCGGGTGGGTTCTTCCAGGGCAAGGACGCCATGACGCTCGATATGTTGGAGATGGCGGCTGGCACCATGAGCCCTGTGACGCGGTGGCGGGAGGCACATCCCGAGGCTGTGGGCGGAAAGGATGTAGTGAGAATCATGAGGAGGACGATTGAGAGATTGCTGCACGAAGCCGGTGTGGATCCTGGTAAAGAATTCATCATGGGAGGCATTTCGGGCGTTCTGCTCATGGTCAAGAAGAAGATGGAAACACGAGCAGCTGGGTCGATTTGAGCTAAAACAGTGGTCACGAGTCACGAGATGCAGCGCTCAAGACGAGGCATAGGAGTTTGATGGTGGAATGGGTATTTCATTTTTGTTCATTTGTTCTTATTTTGGCAATTCGCTCATAGAACATGAAAATAGCAGGGGAGGCAAATAATACCAGACTCTTCTGAACACAGGTATCATGAACCCGCACCCTCGCGGTCATGGGCCGCTTAGATGGTGTTCAGGACGTACCTGATACCAGCCCACTGCTCGGCACCGCTGGCGGCGATCTGGCTGGCGGGCAGAACGAAGCCGTTGGAGGAGTTGGGGCCGGGGCGGAGCTCGACGGTCCAGGAGAACTCGGCGTTGATGGCACCGCTGTGGTAGTCGGGGGAGCTTCCGGTGGTGGCGTAGAGGGTGGAGCAGCTGGGACCGTAGGTGAAGCTGGTGCCGGAGACGGCGCGGATGGCGCTGGAGAAGCCGCCGGCCACGGACATCTGGGTGGCGTGGTTGGGGGCGCGGGCACTGCAGCTGTAGCCGTAAGGGAGGAGGATGTACTGGCCGTAGCTGTGCCAGTCGATGAAGAGCTTCACGCCGCGAGTGCGGAGGCCCTGGGTGAAGGTCTGGAGGGCGCGGATCTCGGGAGTGTCGCCGGCAGCAAGGCCCTTGTAGGTCTCGTCGCAGGGGTTGGTGGACGCACCGCCGGTGAGGCCCCAGTTGAAGTTCCAGTTGCGGTTGCCATCGGTGCCGACGCAGGTGGTGCCAGAGCGAGTCTGACGGTTCTTGCGCCAGAGACGGTTGGTGGACTGGGTGTAGACGAAGCCTGCGATTTCATCAGTCTGTAGTCCGGGATATGACGAGTTTCAAGGGGCGAAGTAAATGTATACATACCGTCGGGGTTCACGAAGGGGATGAAGTAGAAGTCGTACTTGCCGAACCAAGCACGGACGGAAGCATCGTTGTTAAGGTAGCCAGCAGCAAGCTCACGAGTGATGTACTCGACGACCTGGCCATCGTATCAGCAGCTGAGTCTGGCATTTTCGGGCAAATGGAACTTACAGGGGCAGAAATCCACTCGCGAGCGTGGACAGTGCCGTGGAAGACAATGGCAGGGCGCGATCCCTTGCCGTTGGGGCCCCAGAGGTGGATGCCGTAGATGGTGCGGCCCTGGAAGGACTGGCCAACATTGAAGATCTCCGAGTTGGAGGGCAGAGCAGCCTGGATCTGGTTGAAGAAGGTGGCGTGCTCAGCCCAGGGGCGGTAGGCCGTGAACCACGACGCGGCGGGAAGACCGGCCTGGCGGGCCTCGATGGTGTTCTCCTCTGGAGATGCGTCAGCGGAAATTCTTTCGACATCAGCATCGAGTGACTTACCGCCGTAGAACTCGGAAACGGGACCCTCCTCAGCGAGTGCCTCACCGAGATCCTCGTTGATGACCTTGGCGTCGAGGCCCAGGGCAGCGAAGGCCTCGAGATCCTCAGGGGCGATGGCAATCTCGACGTGGTCGGTCTCGCCACCGCAGCCAACAGAGGTGGTGGTGAGGCCCTCAAGCTGCTTGTGGATGTCGGCAACATCATCGTGAGCCTCAATGCGGAAGACCTTGTACCCATCGTAGTGAACCTTCTCCTCAGCAATGACGGACGTCGCGAGAGCGGCCAAGAGGCCGAGGGTGGTCTGGAACTTCATGTTTGCGTCGTACAACTCGAACTGGAAGGATCCGTGAAGAGTGAAGTGTGGACTGACTGTCTAGGCTTCACCTCCTCGATGGCGACGAACCCGACTTCTCTTATGTAGCTTGCCGACTGGAGTGTCAATCTTGTGATCGCCAGTGACTTGTTCGTGCTCCCCAATCACCGAACCCCTCATGGGCACAACAAAAGCGCTCACCCTACCCTCGCGTTGATGATCAGGTCGCTCACCCTGTCAGAAACGGCAGGTCGCATCACTTGCCCCTCTCCCCGAGTCGAGCAGCTTGATAACGCGCGACAATCGCCCCCTCTCTCCCCAGCTTCCTGGAGAGGCCATCTGCGCCATGGCAGCCATGTCGTGATTTTAGGCTAGCAAGCACGTCGATCGGAGGGACCGCCGGCGCTTACACACAGCGAGTAGTCAGGCCGCGACTGGAGTGATGGAAGGTCGCTGGATCGCTGGGAAGACTGGCCCGGTCGTTTCACGGGGTAGCGTGGACTGGTTCAAGCGCCGGGGGATGGGACCCTGATTCGGCATCTGCTTTGCCCCAGGCCATGCAAGATTGGCTCAACGTAGATCACTCCCCTCCAGTAGCTCCGGCAGCTGAGAGCACTCACCTTCCCAATCCAGCGATCGCCCCCGCGCCTCTTTTCTTGCGTGGTGCGAATCTTCGGCAGCTGCGATTCGGAGTTCGGCGGTGACAAAGCTGGGCTCGCTGCAGATTGAGTACGGTGCTCTGGCTGAAGGTGGTGGTCTTTGCTCGTTCGTTGGCTTGTGACTCGAGATGGCCACCTGCGTGACATGTATTGAAGTTTCCAGGAACTTCCTTTTCGACTGTTCATGTGCTTACCCCACGTTCAATCGGAGCGGCCCGAGGAAGGAAGCTGGAACCTTGTCTGTGATCCTCAACGCAACTCCGCAATCGGTACGCAACTTCGCGTCATCTTGGGTGGTCCCACAGGACGTGTCTCTCGTAGCTCATCTGGAACTGACAGATAGAGGCCACTAGGACGTTCTTCAACAATAGAGTTCACATTACTATGTTGATGTGGCAGTCATCCATTGAAGGTGCTTCACTTGCTGTGACAAATGTTGCCAAGCGGCGCCAGTGTTAGATAGCACAGCATGTTCTGAGCCTCCTACCCAGAATATTGTGCATTTTGAGGCTTGAGTCTAGCCCGGCAAAGCCAAGGTGTGTTTCCAGAAGGAGAAACCGCGTCGCAAAGACACCCAAGTCGTCATATTTCCACTAGATCTCGTGAGGTCAGGGTATGGGCCAGAGCTCCCTAAGCTTCCAAGCTCTGAAGCTCATCCAGGCTGTGGATCTAGTCACCTTCCTGAAGCGGCCGAGCGGGTCATCAGTGGCCGGCAATCATCCCAGTTCTAGACCAGTCCTCCCCCGCAGAACTCGCCCACTGCGCCAAGACGGTTGCTGAAGAATCTTGCCTACTCTCCCGGGCGTCTGGCGGGCATACAACATGGAGACAGCACCAGGTGACGGGGACTTAATTCGGATATCGCTCCAAAGCATCTGTCGTGGCTCTTGAGTCTTCTTTCAGCGGTTTCGGCTTCGCAGAAGCATTTTCTACTTGGTTCGACATACTCCATGCAGGTATAGCATTCTTCAATGCTCTTTGTCTGTCAGCGATGTGAATGCGAGCCAAAGCAGTCGGAAGCCACAACCAGTGAAATGGTTGCAGATATGCCTTACCTTCCCCATCGAGAAGCTCATTCGATTCTGCAGTATTTGAGAAACGATAGCTCTTCGTTGAGGCGCTTTTCTTAGCCTTGGCGGCAAGTGATAAGGGGTAACTATGATGGTGCCAATCATGGTTAGACATCGTTCACGAGCCTTCAGCAATGAGAGCCCAAGGTTTTTGTAAGGCAGAGGGGATATCTGTTCCTTAGTAGGAGGCATTACGGCCAAGCAACTTCCCCTGACCATGTAAAACGACAAGATCTTCTATCTTTCTACATCAGTGTCAGAGCATCGTTTGGGCGAGGTGATGAGGTCTTCCACAAGTGATTCGCAGGCAAAAGATAGTGGATATGGGGTTGTAATACACCTGAGTTCTGGCCCTCTGCTGCCGGGAGGCCCTCTTCAGTCCTTCTATACATGTCTTCGTGATTTTTAGCCCCTGATCAGACTCCTAGTCCGTGGCTCCGCAAGGGGCGCCTGACATTAACTTTCAAAGCCTAGGGTGAAGGTAGTATACTATCAATGAGACACAATCATAGAGGCAAAGGGTAGGTTGAAGGTTCCGAGGCAAGCAGAGGAAGAAGGTATCGATACCCAGCGAGACCGGAAGATAGTGCTAACAATACAGTTATATATTGCTAATCTTGTCGATACTACTACTGATGTTGGAACCCTGCGCGTGGAGACTGTTCTGGGTTAGACCCGTTGACGTCGTGTGCACCTGTGGCCAGTACCTCCATAAATGCATTCCAGTTGAATCAACGACGTTGTTTCAATACGTGTGCTTTTAGCTGAAATTCGGCAGCCAGTGTTGGCTGTACAACTAGCTTCGTTCTTCGGGAGCCATTCTCATTCAATCTGGATTGCAACTTTGCCAAAGTGCTTTCTGATCCCATTAATACTTGCAGGCCCTGACATGTGTTAGAATGCGGTATATGTCGCTGACGTTAGAATTTTCTTACTCTTTCAGCTCCTCAAGCTTCAAGACCTTCTGATCGATAACGGGCTTGATGTCACAAGCCTCAATTGTCCGAATCTGTGCATGTTAGTAAGGCTGTTGTGCCAGATGTTATGCAGACGTACCATTGCGTCGAATTCCTCTCTGCTTCCAACGACGATACTCCTCAAGAAAGCCATGCGGCTTTGAACAAAATTGAAGTCCAGTCCGCCATCTGCCTGTCCGCCAACCCAGCCGATGATAGTGACGACGCCATCAAGGCCGACGGCGTTGAGGCTCTCCTTCATAGTGCTCATGCCTCCGACTTCGATGACATGCTTGACGCCTCCGCTGATAGCCTTAGCCTCGCTGCCCCAGTTCGGGTTCTCCTTGTAATTGATGACATGGTCTGCTCCAAGCTTTTTCAACATCTCACCCTTGGCGGGAGAAGAGGTTGTCGCGATGGCCCTAACACCTGCTGCTTTGGCGAACTGTAAGCCAGCAATGCTCACACCTCCTATCCTTGAGTCAGAAGCCAGTCCCCGGCACCGACCGGCCTGACTCCATAAGGGGCATTCCACGCCGTGAGAGCGGCGCAAGAAAGTGTTCCGGCTTCCAGGTAACTAAGGTTCTTGAGCATATAAGACAAGCCCTCCTCATTGAAAACCCCATATTGTCGTAGAGTCCCATCTACGGCCCCGCCTAGGCCTGAACTCAAGATTTCGGGGGTTAGTTCTCCAGATTGATGCGCCTGACTGAACAGTGTGACAACCTTGGCACCCTTCTCGAAACGAGTACCCTTGGAACCGACTGCCACGACCTCCCCAGCTCCGTCAGAGCCAGGAACGACACTCGGCTTAACTGGGAAAGGGTAGTGTCCCTTCTAGCATTAGTATGCGACGAAGAATGATGGGGAGCCAAGAACCCACAAGAGGAATAATCACGTCACGATAGTTCAGTGATGCGGCATGGAATTTGACCAAAACCTCGTTGCCTTTGAGCTCAGGCAGGACGAGATTCTCGCTAAACTTAAGACACGCTACCGGCGCCCTCCACCGTCCAGCCCTTGGTGGTTTGTGGTGCAGACATGATGATGGTGGAAATACCTTATCTCGGTGTTGGTGTTGTTTAGTGGAATCTCTTTCTATTTAGAAAGCTCTCAATGGAAGAAACTAAGCTGAGTTGATTCCAGGCGGAATAGCAGGTCTATGGTAGAGAAACAAGACTTTATATAGAAGACGGTCGTCCTTTTGTGACACTCATCCTGATATGCATGTTTTGGACTCGATGTTAGACCTGATTCATGGCACCTTGGGAGGTACCTGAAGAAGACACTGTAGGTGCTAGGTTCTATGTACCAGATGGATTTGTTAGAACCTGGATGCTCTTGGCATGCTGATCCTCAGAGCGAACTCGCCAAGCTCGCCTGAGCTGTGCATTACCGTATCTAAGCGGCTGTGCACCTTGCTCCATACCCATTCTTTTCCACATCCACGAATCAATCATCTCACCATACCATTCAATTTCACAGCTTATTGACATGGCTTTCGGGACCAGAAGCCGCAAAGCACAGTCCAAACCCATTGGTTGATGCCTTAAGTGTAAGAAGCGGCACGCCAAGTTGCCGGGCTTCCCTTCTCGCACCCAAACCCTCATCTTGATGCTTGAAGGGTTCTTCAGCTTAACCTATCTCTATCTTTCCAGCCGGCCGGGTCGCTGGAACGAGGTCCACCCCCGATGCGGCCAGTGCCCTCGAGCAAAACTCCCATGCAACTTTAACGTCCAGCCTGTCAGCCAGTCACACCTCTCAGTGAGAGTAGCCTGGTCCATCTGGGACTTATGGATTATCGACATTGCTATGCCGTCCCAGGCGATGAATCAGGTTCTAGGCTGGATTAGAGTTCAATCTCTTTTGCTCAAACTTCTTTTATCATTACCAGCTGAACAGTATACTCATCCTCATAACTCTGTAACTGTTCAGCGGTTATCAGTCTCGAAACAGGCATGCTTAGGGCCGTTGTCCACCAACAGGCCGCAATTGGCTGGGTCAAGACACATTCAAAGAGCCTCGCAAAAACGCCTCATCAAGATCCGCTGGGCTTTCCCGCCTTCACGTCCATGCAGTAGCGGGCATTTTGTGCCACCCACTCGAGTCCAAGCCCGGAACATAGGTCATCAGTTCGACCCAATTGAGGAACTTCTACGGGTTCTCCGGATCAGCCGGTGTTCATGCCACACGAGGTCATTTCAATCATGATTGGGATGCATTGCTTAACAGCATCGGATATCCATAGGCGTGTCCCATGGCTATAAGCCTGGAGGTTGTCTGAAGGACCGGGCCTGAGCACGCGGCCGTGGCGGAGAGGTGGTTAGTTGCCTGCTTTATGCCCCTGTGCAACCTCATTGCCAGACGCAGCGTATTCTTAAGGCTGCGCTGCTTACCCGCCACCGCCTCTTCATTCCTCGAACCTCTTTCTCTGAGGAGGATGTCAACCGGGACATGCTCGTCCTCGCTTTCGTCTTGTGCAGTAGAAGCAGCCCGTTGGGCTACCTGCTTTTCAATAACTGATTGTGGCCTTTGGGAATCTGAAAGCTAGGTTTCGACTCGAGGCTCGTCGGCTTGTGAAACAACTGACAGTTTGATCTCTGGCCTCCCCACGCTTCCTCCCCTGAGATCTTCCACCTGTTGTGGCTATATTCTATCTCGGATGCACGCCTCGATGAACGCCATGGCTTGGTCCTGTTCTATGTGACGCAATGCGACAAGGTAATTGATGCCGTGTCAGAGCTATCGCGGCTGAGCTAAACCAAGTTCAGGCCCTTATAGCACAGTGGTAGTGCGTTGCACTTGTAGGTTGAGGGTCAAGCACCCGAGCCGAGAGATGCAAAGGTCACTGGTTCAATCCCAGTTGGGGGCACACCCTCAATGCCGACATTTTGTTTTTGTGCTGATGTTCAATGACACTCTCTGCCACCGGTATCACATTTCTTAACAATGCTACTGGGAAGCCTTTGTGGGTGCAGCAGTCTATGTGGAGGGTTGGTTTCGACTTGACCAACAGCTCCAGCCTCAGTCACTCCACAAGCGTTCGGCCCAAGCCTCGTGGATACGGATTTTACTTAGCGGCAGATTTTGGCGCATATTTACTCAGCTCGACCATGATATTAATACGACGAAATGCCCTGTGTATGATTTCAGTTTCTCTCGCCATGTCTCAATGAAGCCCCATCATTTCACCATTGGAGGTAGATCTGTTTGTGGAATAGGCGTTGGTCTATACCCCTCGCGGATGCAGCTTATTGAATCCCATCGTTCATGAAATGTATACTCGTCTCCATTGGCAGACGCGCTTAAGTGCACTTGCGTCCCTGTGAGAGCTGCCAACAAGCCCTTTTATAGTCAGACCCCAGCATTCACCCGTGTACATGGTCCTCGCGAACACACATTGGTATTATATAAGACATGACAAGCAGCAAGCCGGCCCTCGGCACAAGGGATCATTGGGCATATAGCAAGGCTATGAATTTTCCTTGAAGTGTGGCAGTTGCATCTTACATAGAGGTGCTACGATATGAAACCGGGCTTCGTCTATAGGCAACTGTGTCTCGGAAGGTTTAATTCCAAATTCGCTTCTCAGCAAAAAAATCAGTGCGGTCGACGCGGGCCAAGCCCAATACAGTGGACAACGACGAAGGACGGATATCAAATAGGTGTTGCGCTCTTCTACAACTGCGAGTAAAATCACGGTTGTGAATTAGGATCACACTATAGGTAATAGGAACATCTAAAACAAAAGTATTAATCTTGCGCAGAGAAATTATTGTGGCTAAAGAGGGGATGAAAAAACTGTGTAAAACATGACAGGCATGTGTGGATAGGACCAACTGAGTATGAATTAAAATCACCAGGCTTTCGTATCAGCGACTCATTAATGAGGCTTCGGTCATCAGAGCATTGATCAGAGTCACGATGAAAGGACAATATTGTTGAAGGAATGACATTAATGTATTACATTGTTGTGCATATGTTGTGCTTGCTGATGTGACGTCTCGCGTAAAACCCAAAACTAGCTCCTGTTCGTATGTTCGTCCTCCTCTATGCATGCGGTCTCCTATATCACTGAATCCTCGACGGTAGCAGGAGGCTGCTGTGTCGGAAAGCTGTGTCCCAAAAGGCTAAGAGCTTAAGGGAGGGCCTGGACGGGGTAGCTCTGGTTGGGCTTGACAACGACAGCCTTGGCGAGCTGCTTGTCGGTGTAGGCGGGCCAGACAATCTGCTTGCTGGAGCGGTTGACGACGGCCAGGGTGGTGAAGCCGTTGCCCTCGCCGAACTGGCCGGACCAGCTGCTGGTGACGGTGTAAGGGCCGCAGGTCTGGGCCTCGCCGTTGGCGCGGCTGGGCAGGGCCGAGCCGGTCGACTTGGTGTGGAAGGTGCAGGGAGTGTTGGAGGAGCCGGTATTGACCGAGAAGGTCCAGGTGCAGTCGTTGGCCTTGCAGGCGCGGCGGGTGTTCTCAATGGTCCAGGGTGGTGGAGGCGACGGCCATGGACTTGACGTTCGCGGCGGGAGCGGCGAGGGCAGAGCTCGAGAGGAGGGCGGCGAAGACGGCGACGGTGGGGAAGTGCATTTTTGCCGGTTGGGTTGGTTTGGGAGTAAAAAAGGATGAGTGAAGTTGTTGGTGAGAGTGGTGGTTTTGAG
>NW_009276929.1:482196-518449 GCF_000150675.1 Verticillium dahliae VdLs.17
CAGTGACACCCGTGTAGAGAAGGACCACTTTAAGGTCCCCCACGACATCATCGTCACGATGTGCAGAATGAATCACCAGGCCGTCAACGTTGCTAGTCAGCAGACGAACCACGAGATCGTCACCCCGGACACTTCGTGTTGAGGTCGTACGCCCCATCAGGCGATGATCAGGTCTATTTTCGGCGGGGCGATTTCCCTTAGCTCGGGACGGATGGGCCTCCCTGCCTAAGCAAGACAGCAGCTCTTCGGGCCCGGCAGGGCTCAAGCAAGACAGGGTTTGGGTTCGGAGAAGGGAGCTAGAAGCCCATGCGAAAAGCAGGATGGCTGGATGGCTGGGTGCAAACGGAGGTGTGGCGGGAACAAGCGAGCAAAGAAGGCCCTGTAGAGCACCATTGTGGACCATTGACAGGCATCGCCTCGTATTCATCTATGGGATCAGCTCACGTCACTCGGCCGAGTTGGGCTGGGACGGTCCTGGCAATGTTTTCGGGGGGTGCTGACTAGGGAGACGGTGCCTCGGCATCGCCGGGCAACCCACTTGACCTTTCGAGATGCCGCCGGCTAACACCTAGCCCAGAGTATTTGTTGAGGGGTTAATATGGGGGAGTTACGGCCGCTGCTAGGTCGCAGAGGCCCGTCGCGTTGTCCCGGCGCGATCGGGTCTTTGCCACTCCTCTCGTGGACCAGCGTTGCCATCTCAGCTCGTGTTCTTAATCAGGCTGTAGGGAGAGGCTATGTTTAGAATCGGACCACCACCAAAGTTGCCTAGCACTTCGCTAGAACTGGCCAAGGCTAGCCACATGTAACCATTGCCCGCCGCTACGTAACATGGCTTCCTCATTCTGCACAGCAAAGTGAAGTGCTCTCGCTTCGGCATGGCTTGAGAGATGCAGGTAGTGAAGCCCACGATGTGTGCGAAATGGGACAAGAGCCGATTGAAGGCGGCGTTTGTCGCGAGGATCAGGCGAAAGGCCGTGTGGCTGGGCCATTTCGCCCTGCAGTCACCTGAGCAGCTGAACAGGAGCTTCTCACCTTTTTCTGGCGGTGAGGGTCAGTGCTGTATGCCGACGAAACGATCTACACCCCAGCTTTGGAGGAGGCTCAATAGTTCGGCTGGTTGACAACCCTTCTGGTCGCCGAGTAAATCGCTCACTTTTGACCATCCCCTTCTGGATGGAGGATCATGGTGTTGCATTGGATCGCATGGCCTCTTCGGCGACGAGTAACCACCTGATGCGCAAGGACTTCACGTGTAGACTTGTGCATCGAACAAAACACCTTCCGTGGGTCTTGTAGATCCGGCTCTGTAAAATGTTGTCAGACTTTCCACAACAAACGTCATACGTGGACCATGGTTGCGCAAGTCCGGTGTGAGAGACGGCGCTTCGGAGCGTTCATGTAGATCACTAAATTTTCTTATTCAGAATGAGAGCAACGTGGGAGCCGAGTCGCTTGGCAACAGTCATCCTGAGCAAGCGCCCCAGCGACTGCTGGCGTTCTGTTCGGTGAGCGCGGGAGCAGCGACGCATCATGGCTCGTATCGAGTTTTACTGATCGCCGGCGCTCATGCAGGTCCTTGCAGGTAACGCAGGGGACATGAGGGGCATTCTTCCACCTGTGTTTGCATCCCCGAGGGATCTGCTCAGAAAGATTCAGCAAACCCTAGTAGATGCTCAACGAAGGCCCCTCATTCAGTGACTACGTGCACCTCAACCTGCAGCAACAAGTGACAGAGTCAATCGAGCCATGGGCTTTATTGTCATCCGTAGGATCACTGACAACACATCGTCCCATCCCACGCAAAGGGATGGGACAACGTGGAGTCCAAGCCCAAGCCACCCGCTCACTTGTACCCTCCATCGAGGCCCAAGCCCGTCAGACGGACCCTGTAGCTCCTCTGTTGGCGGTACCAGCAGCCTTACCCTTACCCCAGATTAAGATCGCCAAGAATACGAGTCGATCAACCCATGCTGTGGTATGCCCACCATCCCTGCGGAATTCGACCTGCTTCCGGGGAAGCTTCCATGCGCTATTGGGCTTTTTGACGTCAATTGTTGGACCCCGTGAGCAGCCGAATTTCTCGTATTCGATGAAAACAACGCACATGTCTCAGGGTCGCCTGCGATGAGCGGTGTGCCGTGGTCTGCAATCGCTAGAACCTGATCTTTCCGACGGCAATTTGTCCAGCAGATTCCGTGGGCATTGCGAAACGCATGCATTGACTGCACATTGCACTCCACCAGTTTGTGCATGTCTGGAAAAGTGTACAACCACGGTTTGTGATGGTGGTGTCGTGCAAAGTGGCTCACCATGGGGTAGTTCGCGCCACCACGCCTTGAGCAGTGCGACCTGAGGCTCAGCCGCCGTCTTACCCCTTCTTTCATCCAGTCATGCAAGTCCATGGCGCCTGTTCTGACTCAGATTGAAGCATCTTCACGATGTTGGTCTTACTCAGATCACATTGAGGCTTGCGGGTCGAGGATTGTCTCTGGTTAATTCATCCTTAAATGCTGGGTTCTCCAGCTTGCACTACAACGGCTGCGGTTGGATACAGGGTTTCGTAAGCTGCATTCACAGGCACCACGAGGCAGGAGATGATAGGTCGCTTGAGGATATCGTGGCATCGCTCGTGATTTTGCCATGGATTGAATATCTCACCACCCTTCGAAGGGGCTGTGTGATGACGGAGGACACGAGGTCTGTTTTTCGGCAACGTCTGATCACGCATGTTTGCGATGGCAGTTCAAATCCTACGTTGCGGTATTGTTGCTTGCGACCTGCCTGAAACAACAGCGCCCACGTTTCTTCCAGGTGGTCATTCGATTCCAATTATAAACCGGCGCTCGTCGCAAGCCTCTTCAAATACATCGATGAGCATGCAAGCAGAGGATAGGCTCATGCGCTTACCTAGAGATCAAGCTGTAAAACATTTAACACCTGGAATGATACAACTCAATCTACCTACTAGATTTCGAATGTTTCATTAAGGAGCTGTGATCGAGCGGATGTCCTCCTCACGCCAGATATTTATGCCAGTGGATATGCCAGTGGAGAGCAGTGAAGGACCTCTGCGGCGGGAAGGGCAGGGGGATACTCATGGCGTCTAAGAGGCTGTGAAGGAGACTTGATATAATCATGTGCGGTTCTCGGTACTACCTCTCTCAATCTTCAGATGTTCCTCAAATTTACTTGAATCTATTATTTGCTACAATGTCCTGATCTACGATACCTTAGATATCAACAATCCGCCTAGCACTATACTTTTGTAGATGACCATATTCGGCTCATTAGTCGGTCATGCTATCATCCGTCGACTTCGTCATTGTTCTCCCCTAACCTGATCTTGCTGCAGCGTCCTCAACACACTGCCCAGCATGTTGCAAATTAAAAAACTACCAACTGCACTTCATTTTTCATATTACATGATTGAAGTCAAGTTATGCTCCAGGAAACTTTATCCAGAGCACAGGATGCTCGTTGGCCAGGGTCACTGCGAATTCGCATTTTTCGTCCCTGGGGCCACGAGAATAATTTAGTTCAAATGATGCACGGTGCCATAAGCATCATTGCATCCCCGTAACTTATGTCTGGTTATCAGTAGGTCTTAGGACCCGGACTTCCGTGGGTTGCTTACTTTTCCAAGTAGATGTGGCAGGTCACTTTAAGAAGTGGCGTTGCAACTCGTATTACTCTTTTGATCGAGCTTAAATCAATCACGATAAACTTCAAAGTTTCTTAATAAGCTTGAAACTCTTAATGAGCAGTCAACTATAGATTCTCGTATTCTGGCTTGACCTTAATTTGACGTCGGAACCACGCAATGAACAGCGTATCCTCATCCATAATCGTATTCTTGTACTAGTGGCACTTTGCAAAGATCGATTGATGGTGTGCATCACTCGCCCCTCACTCGCCATCTCAGACCTGACAAGCGACACGAGACCAGCAGTGAGTCACCTCGATTTCGGAGGTTTGCCGAACTCTGTCAATCCTGGGGCGCGGCCAACCAGACCGAGCTATAACATAATCTCCAAGGCCCAAATGGGACGTTGATGACGGCTAAGGATTCCAGCTTGCGAATGACTCTAACGAACCGGCCAATTGCAGTGATTGTCGCGGACCGATATGGAAGCTGGGGAACAAGACTCACATGGCCCCAATCTACCCACGGGGCTAAGTCGCAATGCAAGAACTTCATTATTGGAAATAGTGCATCCTCACATACGGCTAAAAACCATCACAGACAGACAAATATTCCGGCCACATCAGTCTCGCACCTCGTCATCCCTACAACAGAAAAAGCCATCTAAATAGCAGGCAGCTTTCCCTGTCGCCCCTCCCGCCATGACCCGGCAGTATGAAGACCACATCCTCACGACCCGCGGCACTGTCCAGGAGAACCGCCACCGCGTCCACGCCGCCATAGTCGACGCCGGGAACAACCTCCTCCTCGCCGTCGGCGACCCAGAGCGAGTGACGCTCGTCCGCTCGACCATCAAACCAGCCCAAGCCCTCGCCATCCTCGAGACCGGCGCCCTCAGCCCGGCCACAGACCCAGCCTTCACAGCCGCCGACCTCGCCCTCGTCTGCGCCTCGCACAGCAGCGAAGACCGCCACGTCGCCCGCGCCACGGCCCTGCTGGCGCGCGTCCCCGGCGGCGCCACAGAAGCGGACCTGCGCTGCGGCGGCCACGACGCCGTCTCCCCCGCCGTGAACCGGCGCTGGATCAGGCACGGCTTCGTCCCGGGCCCGCTGTGCAACAACTGCTCGGGCAAGCACGCCGCCATGCTCGCGGGCGCCGCGGCGCTCGGGGCCGGCTTCGCCGACTACCACCTGCCCGCGCACCCGATGCAGGCGCGCGTCCGGAGCGTCGTCGAGGACCTGTGCGGGTTGTCGGGCGACCAGGTCCTCTGGGCGGTTGACGGGTGTAACCTCCCCGCGCCGGCTGTGCCTCTGCGGAACCTCGCGATGACGTTTGCTCGGTTCGCGGCCGCGGCGGATGAAGTGGCGCAAACGCCGGTGGGAGCGGCGACGACGGCGCCGTCTGCGCGGACGGAGAAGATGGCGAGGATCTACCATGCCATGGCACAACACCCGGAAATGGTCGCCGGAGAGGGCCGCTTCTGCACAATTCTCATGGAGCTCTTCGGTGGGGCGCTGATTGGGAAGCTCGGTGCCGATGGATGCTACGCTATTGGCATTCGTGAGTCGGAGCATACGAGACGCCTTGGGGCCAAGGGCGCGCTTGGCCTCGCTGTCAAGATTGAGGACGGCAGCATCGAGATCTTATACACGGCTGTCGTCGAGATTCTCTTGCAGCTGGGAATCGAGATGCCTCCCGGCCGCGAGGAACTGCTCAAGTTTCATCAACTGAAGCGGAAGAACACGTGGGGAGTAGAGACGGGTATCGTCACACCTGTTTTCAAGGTACGAGCAGCTGAAGCCGGGGAAGTTTGAACTCCATGAATGTTCTATCAGTATCGAGATGGGAGCCTTACAAAAGCCCGCTGGTGGGCGGACTTCAAGTTACCCATCACGCGAGTTGAGCCGGCAAGCAATAGCAATATGTAGCTTATAATTTATATACGAAGCCCCAGCGTGAGGATCATTATCACAAGAAAATACCAAAAAGTGCCTATTGGAAGGCAGAGCCTGCCAGGCTGAACCAATCATGCAATTTACCATCTATCATGCCACTTTATCTGTCTCAGGACGCCTCAGCCAGCGCCTCCTCGTGCTCTCTCAGAATATACACGCTCATTCTGACACCTGCACCGCAGTAATTCAGCCTGTTGCCAGGGCACAGGAAGGCACACTCATCGTCGTCCACCAGCTCGCCAGGCACTGCTGTGCCCTCGCTGGGGACGTCACCCTCGGCGTTGAGGCGGTCACCGCACCAGCACTCACGACCATACTCGACACCTGCATAGTTGTACCCAGCGCAGACGTCGAGACAGAGCTCAATGTCCATCTCATCGCCGTCGTTCAGGAGCTGACTGGGGAGAAGGCGGCCAGGGGAGGGCTCAGAGTAGCAGCCCGTGTAGTTCCAGAGATCGTTGCCTGGATAGACCGAGGGTGACGGCGTCGAGGTCGGGGTCGTGGATGATGGGATCCCAGAGCTAGGAACAAAGCTCGAAGATGCAACGGCGGAAGACATAATCTCGATGACGGAGCTGGCCTCTGCGGAGCTGGGTTGGGCAGAACTGGACTGAACAGCGCTTGACTCCACAGCAACCGTCGAGCTGGTCTCGACGACTGATGTGCTGGTCTCCTCGACGACGGAGCTGGAAGCAGGCGCAGTGCTAGCCTCGATGGCTATCTGAGAGCTAACCTCCGCAACGGCAGAGCTGACTTCTGCGGCAGTTGAACTAACAACAGCAACAGTAGAACTGACGACCGCAGACGTGGGCACCACAAGAGAGCTGCTCACAGCCCCCGAAGGCGCGTCCGCACCACCGAAGCGATACATCTGAAGCCTGTTGCCCGCACCACAAAACTGCGAGCCGTCGCCGCCACAAGGAAAGTTGCAGTCGCCTTGATTGGACGCCAACACGCTGCCAGTGCCATGAACGTCGCCGCACCAACACTCGCGCCCGTATTCGGCACCGAAGTAAACGAAACCCTCGCAGAAGGCGGCACACTTTTCAAGCGTCAACTCGTCGTCGGCGTAGAAGCGACCGTTTAAGGCCCGCACGCCATCGCCTTCGGTGTAGCAGCCCTCGAACGACCAGTCGCCAATCAAGTCATCCTCTCCTGGTGTCGGCACTGGCGGGGCGGCGGACGTCACGATGCTTGAAATGATCGGTGCAGAAGAGACAGGCACGGAAGAGGCGGGGATCAAAGACGAAGTCGGCGCCGGGATAGTGCCGTTCAAAGAGACACTAGCAGAGGGGGAAGAACCTCCAGATTGGCGCTGGTAGACGTTGAGCCGAGAGCCGCCACCGCAGTACTCGGCAGCGTTGTCATTGCAGGCCATGTTGCATTCCGCGTCAGGCGCCGGAACGGCACCCGTCGTGATAGCGTTGGCGCACCAGCACTCTCCGCCATATTGAACACCAGCGTACTCGTAGTCACGAAGCGAGCAGGCGTCCACGCACATGGCAACAGTTTGATCCTCCGTGGCGAAGAAGAAAGGCAGCGCGCGGCTTCCCGGGGCTTCGGTGTAGCAGCCAATGCTGATATATCCATCGACGCCTGGGTTAACAATGGGATCAGTAGGGTCCAATGGCTCTTCAGGGTCAGGGATGTTGGTCTCGTTGCCATCAAATCGCAGAGTATCGGCGAAGAGAGAAATGTAAGCGCCACCAGGTCCAGTCGCAATACCGTTGCCACCGCAGATCTGATTGAGGTCCCCATCACAGTCAAAGTTGCAGTTGACGTCCGCAACACGCTCCCTAGGGATGGTAGGGCCGGCCCAACACTCTCGGTGGTACTGCGTTCCGCAGAATACGTAGTTGCCAGCAGCGCAAGCCTCCACGCACATGGCGATGGTGTTCTCGTCGTTTCCGTAGAGCTGGTTGGCCAATTGCCGGCCAGGGGTGTTCTCCCTGAAGCAACCGACATACTGATACTGCGACAGCCCATTCTCCAGGAGAGGAGCAGACTGTTCAGAGACAGCAGTACACTCAAACTGAATGTTCTGGTAAGCCACCGTGGGATCGTTGGTGTTGAGGCTCCAGGTAGCCTCACCCTGGTAGGGCTCCATGTTCCACTGCCTCTTAGGAACAGCACAGTAAAGCACGGCAGTTTCACTCTGGCCAGGACCCAGGTTTGTACCCTCACCAAGGTCGACGGCATTGTTGGCCCTGATGATTCCGGAGCCGCCATGAGGAGGTTTAGAGACCGTAAGAGATAGTCTGACACCACCAGCAGGGGCGGTGTTGGTGATGCGCATCCTGAGGTTTCTCACGTTGTTCTGGGTGACCTCGCCAAACGAGAATGCGGTCCCTTCTTGATATGCGGTCCATCCCTCGCCGTCAGGGCGCTCGAACTCGACGAGGAGCACAGGAGCCGCGCCGACGTGAGCGGTCATAGTCACATCGGCATTACCGCCATTAGTGATCAAGCGAATGTGCCTGCTGAATGTGCCTCCATTCGCGGGGCTCAGGGATACGGAGACCGTGGCGCCTGAATTGGCATCAATGGTGGAAGGAATGTTCCTGATTGTGAAAGGCCCCATGACTAGGGCGCCGCTGGCTGGATCCCAGGTTTGCAGAGTACCGTTGATCGTCTCAGAGTATCGGATCTCGTTGACTGTCAGAACAGAGTTGCCCTGGTTCGACAGCACGACATTGTTAGCAGGTGGCGCTGCGCCAGCTGTGATGACGTTGTCGAATTCGATTTCTCTGGGGCTGACAGAAAGTCTTGGGTTGTCTGTCTCGCCGGTGCCGGTGAGTCGGGCAGATGTGGTGGTACGGTATCCGGCGACGCTGTTCTCCGTCTCAATGTTGACATCGGTGGAGAGAAGGCCGAGGTCAGTAGGCGCGAAGGCAGCCTCGATTGTGAATGTGGCGCCCACAGCCAGTGTCAAGGGCAGTGTTGGCAGTCCTGAAATGCTGAAATCGGTTACCTCGCGGAGAGAAATGTCATTCACAACAGTGTTGATCAGAGCAGTGCAAGTCAAAGTACGGGTCTCTGCGCTGGCTTCGAGACTGACGGCGCCGAATTCGAGAGGCGAAGTGCACTCGATGGGGCGGTTGATGGGAGCGCCGAATCCGTAGAACAAGCCAGTAGTCGTGCCCAGGTACATGATACCGTCGCCGAATACAGCGCGGCTGAATTTGGTAACGCCGGCAATCTCCCACTTTCGGAGGAGGGTAAGCTCGCCGTCGCGAGGGACTGCATCGTAGATGCGAAGCTGGCCGGGCGGGTTCTGTACGTCAGTGGTCCAGAGCATGGCAGTGCCAGGCTCTCCGTTGAGAGAGGTGACAGTGCCGTGGCTCACGCCCAGGGTGTAGCCGTTGGACTCTGGGGTCTCGGCCTCTTTATTGAACGAAGGCACACCGTTGGCGCAAGAGAAGCGGAAGACGATGGTAGGATATTGTACGACTTGTGCAAGTTAGCAATAATGTTGGGGGTGAGACGCAGACCTGTGAACGAAACGCACCGTTGATGTAAATGTAACCGCCCTCTCCAGGGTAGACGCCAGCACCAGCATAAACCGAGTTCTCGTGTTCATAAGTCTGGATGATATTGTCGAAGCGATCCTCGCCGTTGCGGTAGCCACCCATGTCATCAAGATTGATGAAGTAGGTCTTCTTGTTCTTGCCCGTCACGACTCCGATACGCCTGATGCTGCCGCAAGAAAATTCGCTGGGTAGAATTTGAAGAGGGCTTGATCCAAGATCCTTGTCGTCTCCATCCATAGCGCGCTTATCCCATGGTATGAAGAAGTCGACCAGATCTAAGCTTCCGTCTTCTTGGATCGTCATGTGAACAGCAGCCTCCTCAAGCGAAGTCGGGGGGTTGCGGCCGTTAACAGGAATCTCAGCAAGCTGTCCAGCGTATCCGTTGCCTGTCGCGAAGAAGATGGAGCCCTGGTCGTCGGAAGCAAGGCCACCACCGGCCATCCACAGGCCGCCGCCCTCGGTGTTCTGGGGTACGCCCTCGCCCTGCGTCGCAAAGCGCTCGACCTGTTCTCCGGTAGTTTTATCCCAGCCCATGACCCAGCCGGTGAAGTTGAATTTGACGCAATGGGAGCCGAGGCCGGCGTAAATATGCTGGCCCACATGCAGGAGCGCAGGGCGTTGAAGATGGATGCCGCCATTGAAGCTTCGATCGGGGTTATTCCTGGCGACGGTACCCTCGAGGTCAACAGGGAAGTTGGGACGCTCGCTCAAATCGTTCACATCAAGAGCGTGCAGGTAGTAGCGTCCGGCAGGGCGACCTTGGGCGACGTCGACAAGTTCCTGGTTCTCGTAGGTTTTGGCCAAGAGGTAGTAGGTGCCGGTGTCAGGATCGATGACACCAGTACCAGTGACACCGACGTGGGGTTGAATATCGTAGCATCCGTCGAGGTCTGTCGAGAGGAAAGGAATGTGGAGATTGCGTGAGGCGAGGATTTCGCCCGTCTGCGCATCGAGTTTGTAGACATTATTCTGCGTGGTCGCAAGATAGACGTACTGCTTGTCGTCGGGAGTGTAAACGAGGGGCTGAGAGAAGATCTGCTCGGCACGGCCGCCGTATCGACCGGGAAGTGTGGTTTGGAAGATCCGATCGAATTGAGAACTACGGACGACAGCTGGGTCCATGTTATGGTTACTGGAAACACGTCAGTGCCATTTCAAGGGGGCCGGATACGGAACGAGGACGCTCACGTCTGGTAGCCGGCGCGCGAGTTATCGCCACCCCAGGTGATGGTGTCGGTGTCGGCCAGGCCATTGGCAAGGCCGGCGACCGCTGCCAGCATCAGCCAGCGAAAAGAAACCATGGCCGCGAACCTAAGCTTGACGAACGAGTGAGTCAAGAAAGGATGGGAAAGCGGATGAACGATCGAGAAACCCGCCCGGCAAAGCCAGGCGGGCGGGCCGCTGGTAATATTCGTCGATCATACGGCATCCTTGTTCTGTTTCTGATGGGTCCCCTAGATTTTCGGGTGTCATGCCGCGCCGCGCGGTGCCTTGTCTGCATTGCTTCCTCGGACGAGTAGTACATAAAGATAGTAAGGCCCCGGACTCTGGACTTGCGGATGGGCTGCGCCAGTCGGCGCCTGCCAGAGCATGAATGGCTCATGACCGCACGCCCGCCTGGTTTGACGAGGCGACTGGGCAACAGTGGGGACGTAGTCAATCTTGGATGTAACAGGCAGGCCGATGGGAAATATTGTCGCTTGTGTCGCTGGTGCCAAGGCGACTGGGGAAAAAAAAAAAGGACCCCCTCCACCGTCCGATTAATTTCTGTAGGAGGCAGTTGGTGCCTCTCTTTGCCCTCTTCTCGGTTCCTCCAGCGGCCGGGGTGCCGAACAGTTGCGACGGGGGAGTAGGTTCCTGACGATCCCACCAGTCTGGGCCTGGGTCCCATGCACGAATAGACGAAGATGCTGGGCAGTGGCGGTGCCAGGTCGCCGGCCGAGTCTATGTCGAGTGCTGGACCGTTCTCCTTGGCGGGCTGCTGCAGAGATCCATACTCCAGGCACACGTTGCTGTTTATCTTTCGCGGACACGTGTGAGATGTGATGGGTGACCAGTGGCTCTCCTTTGCCGCCAACGAGGCCACAAGGTTGGCAGATGCCTGGTGAGTATGCCATGGCGATGGAGGGGCTTTGCATCAAGAGGTGTAGCCATCGAGGCGACAGATATTTTGCCCTCGTTTTGTTCACAGACAATTTCTCCCTGGTGAAGAAGCCAGCTCATGGTTGCGTCAATTCGACAGTTCGTCAGGTGTTCTGGCGAAGGCAAGGATGCATTCCTTCATCCAATTTCCAGAAGCGGGGGCGGTTCAAGGGGCAGTTGCAGGCTGTGAGAGAATCGGCGCGGAAAATGCAGGTGGCCGTGTGGCGCTAACGCAAGCCACGCAGGCCCTCCGACTGCCCCGACAGATTTAGCGGGTCTTGTCAATTCTTGGCCTCGTATCGCCCACCAGCGCGATCCTCTCCCCCTTCACAGTAGCAGGACAATGTCCTCCAACCGGAGTGGCAGCAGTCTGCGTCTGTTCAAAGGTGAGTGCCCCAAAGGATTCGTCGAGTCTCTCTATATCTGACTGGTCTCCGACAATCGCATCTTCGACATTACATTTCATCCATGTCGAAGCCCATCTTTGGCTTGAAAGATTGTAGTGTTGGATGATTCAACCCTATCCTTGGCCCGACCGCCAGTGGCAGTGACGAGCTTAAAGGATACATGTACATGTACAAGGTCGACCCCCACCAGCGCGAATAACGACGCGACCGACCGTTGTGGCGGAGCTGCGTCCGCGGCATCAGCTTCAACAGACTTTCATGATCAAGTACCGCTGCCAAGTCACGCCGCTTTTGTCTTTATCCCAATCACCTGCAGAACGTGTCAGAGTCCTGGTTTTTTCTTAATTTGGGACTTGGTCCTTGCTGCCCGGAGCAGTACATGTATGCTCGGAGTATTACTGCTTCTACAAGTAAGACCTGAGATCAGGTGGGCCTAAACGTGCTCTCCCTCAATTTGGGCCAGCATCTACAGCATTCATTTATTTCGACTCCATCTTGATCAACAAGTATGTAACAGTGTTTACCTAGCTTACCTCCAGCACATCTGCCTTCCGTGCGTAAACGAACTCAGCAGAGCTCACGGTCGTCTTGCGTCATGCACCTCCACCAAACTGCCAGGGGTAGGATTCCCACCTACCCTAGCACGAGTCGACCTTGAATGCCGCTACAGTAGTGGGTGGCATTCATTGGCATGTTCGAACAAGTTGGTCCCTCGCTTTTCGGTCCCAGAGCACTGGAACTCATGCACAAGCACCTTTCAGTGCTTGGCGAGAGCTCACCTCAACGACCAAGAGGCGTCTGATTTACGCTCCTCGTTGGTCCCAAATCATGCTGTCCCAGACTTTTGCGACCCATGGCAATAACCTGCCCTACAGCTACCTGACTTTTAGCCCGAGACGCCCCGCCGCTAGGGCTTGCGGCCGATGCCCCGCCGCCCTCTGCCGTAATGATCAGCCGTTGTTAGCGTTTGCGTCTGTCCGTTCGCCCAAGGAAGCCGTAGAGGCGCTAAGCCCTGAAGTGAGCGTCTCCCGGAGGTTTACATATACCACAGAGACATATTTTCAGCGTTCCAACTCAATGCATCTCAACCTGGCTGCTGCAACATATGAGATGTGACATGTCCACCAAGCACGACCATCTAACTTCGGTAAAGTCAAGTCAATTAGTTCCACAACCAAAGTACCATGTAATATTACTCCAGGACTATGATACATTCCGAAGCGTAAAGTTGCCCAGGGTCCTGAAGCTCCGAACAGACGGATTCTCGAGAAGAGAGAAAACAAGACATCCATGGCGGCGCTGTGTGCCCTCTAAGCTCTGTGATCCCCAAATCCTTCACAACAGGACGCCCATCCGAGGAAAAGATGACGACAACGACTATAATCAAACAAAACATGTCGAGATATCGGTGATTCATAAACCCCCTCATCGTGCCCAACTCAAACTCATCTTCTTCCACCGGTATCCTTCAACTTCTTCCACACGCCTTGTCGCATCTGCTCGCTCAAGCCGTACGTCAACGCGTTGATCAGGCCAATATACTGCGTCGAGGCCTGCATGGCGCTCAGCCACCGCGGAGACTTTCCAACCGACTCAGCCAACCTGTTCGCGATGCCGGGCATCCACAGAATGATGTACGCGATCGGGTATCCGTTCATGAGCAGCATCTTCCTGACATTGGGCGCCGCCGGCATGCGCGACGCCTCAAAAGGCCTGCTGTCGGTCCCAGACGCCGTGACCGTCGACTGTGTCACAGGATCGTTATTATAGCCGTGCTCATGGTCCGCCGTGTCTGGTGTTCGCGGCAGGTTTTGCATCTCGTGGCTGACGGAGACGGAGTGGGCGACGAGAATCTTCTGCGTGTCGTTGTTGTCGGGATCAGAGGGCACCGTGACCATGTGATCTGTTTTCCTGCGCGTGCCGGTGGCCGTGGACATGCTCCTGAGGCCCTTGAAGACACGCTTCAGCTTGATGTAGATGTAGGTGTAGATGACGATCGTGACGAAGAAGATGGCGATGCGCCAGCCGTGGGAGAGGCCATAGCGCAGGTCGAGTCTGTTGCTCCTGATCCAGCACCAGTTGCCACTGACGTAACCGTATGAATTCAGCGCGAGACCAATGGTTCCTGATTGCAAAAGTTAGTCATATTCGCCATGCCACGAGGTTTGAGAGTTGCTCGAGGTTGCCGTACCGGTGGTGAAGCCAGGAAGCCATGCCGAGAAGCAGATCAGAACCTGCCATTTGGTATCCAGCTCGGCGATGGAGTCCTTCCTCACAACGGACAAAAGAACAATGATGGAAATGATCAGAATGTTGAAGTCAATGTGCTGGGCGTTCGCCTGGCTGAACCAGCCACTGACAAGACATAGTGTGCTCGGCTTGGAGAACGGACTCGGTGTACGGCCGTTGATGAGGAAGACGGCGCCAGAAATGGTGTTTCCTAGCCCATAGATGAGATCTATTTCACGTTAGATGAGAAAAAGCACCGAATGTGAATCCTAGCGTTAACTTGCCTGCCAACAAAAGGTTGATGATAAGAGCATGGCGGAAATGTCGTCGCGGCGGGCGAAGAATCTGGAATCCTAGGGCCGTCGCAGAGCCCAGGAACGACAGTAGGGACCCGATGAATGTGGGCACCGAGATCACATAGTCGATTGGTCTTGACTCGGCCATCGCTAATTTTCAGACGGGAGTATCCAGGTGCGAAAGCAGCTGATCGGCATAGCAGGCTCTAGCAAACCTGATCAAAGGAGAATAGAGCATGCGAACAGACAACAGATCGGAAACCTTCGAGAGGGGGATCTTGCGGATACCAACCCTATTTTTGACCACGGCTCCTCATCAGCGTTCAGGGTCAGATTCTTCATCGAGCGACCTCACCAGGATCCGGCAGCCGAGTTTTGCATTGATCAACGCTTGATTAACTGCATCGAGGGCTTTACCCAGAAGCAGCAGCAGCCTGCCCCTCAGCTCACCGGTCTGCCCACCATCCCGTGCATGCGAAGACTGCAACGATCCTTCCGGAGTGGGATGGATCAACGTTTGAGTACTATGTAGACGACTATACAGGTTCTGGGCGTCCGCCAAGCGACCAGGTTGGTCATTGCTCCAATGGACCATGACCCGGGTTTCGTGGTAGGCTGCACAGGGGTGTTCCCTTGCAGTAGCGATAACTTTATTTCCCCCCAACATTAGCGTCATGGATCGACCCTGTCTTTCATTTCGACCGACAGCCCCTGATCTTGACGCTGCGCCCGCAAAAGCGGCGCCAAGCGCGGATTCCTAACTCGTAGAGGCTAGCCGTGATGCCGGGTCGAGTCATCACATCCTGAGCATACAACTCTCTCTCTTCAATTTCTGTCGGCGTGCTGTGACGGTCAAAGCTCAGTCCTGGCGAGTTTCCCCAGGCCTGGCAGGGAGGCGATGCAACGGCCAGCGGGATGGGCCGCAAGGGAGGCCATTTCAGCAGGAACGAGTAAAGCAGGCCACACAATCAAAGCACCCCCCAAAGCGTCAAAGACCCTGACCAAGAGCTTACATGTACATGTAGAATGTCCGTTCACATTTCTCCAGGCTGATGTGGCTTTTGATGAGGGAACTTGCTCACCAGGGCCAACACGAGGAACGTTTCGGGGGCCTTCCCGGGCTCGCCACCGCTGCACTGCATCTCGTGGCAATGCCAGACGGCGTCGAATCATCTCGGCAGGCTTTCACGATTAGCTTGCCATTCAGGGACACATTGTTCGCGCTGACCAGCTTGACGAGAAAATCGCGTCTCATGCCCCACCGACGGATGAAGGACGATCCTGAGATGTTGCAGCAAGCAATAGAACGCTAAATCCATACGGAACAGTGAGAACCCTGCCATCATGACTCTTTTGTTCTTTCTTTTTTCTTGATCATTCCACGTCGTTCAGCCCCCCTCGTGGCCTTGCAGTTTCTCCCTAGGGTAGCCCCTGGAGAGTGATCTCGAGATGTCTCACTTTGATGGATCATATGGTTGTCGCTCATGGTCATCCGGATTATCTAAATGCTCGCCTATAAAGACAGTATCGCTCTCATGCCACCAAACCATCATTAAACAATGAACCTATCAACCACATTGTTCCCAGGCTTTCCTCAGACGCATCGTCAGGCTTTTTCCTAACACTTGTGCTTACGAGGCATGTGGAATGTTCCTTCAACCTCGACAATGTCGTCCTGGTTGAGGCGATCGACCTCAATGATCGTGCGGGGCGGGTACTTGTTCGCGTCGGTACCCCAGAGCTCAATCTGCACTTGGTTGACCAAGGGCCGGTACCGGAACATGTCGGTCACGTAGACGACGAGGCGGACACAGTCGTAGAGCTCCACGTCCGCAAACTCAGCAAGCTTCTTCATGTTCTGGAAGGCTTGGCGAATGCGTGGAAGGCCCTCGGGCGCGAGGCTGTTGTCCAGCGGGACGATGCCGCGCATGCCTTTTGGGGCAGATGAGGTCAGCACAGGCAACCTCGAATACTCTCACGGGATCAGTGGCGTCATACCAGCAATGTACAAGGTGTCGCCAGCGCGGGACATCAAGCTCCAAGGCCCTGTCGTGTCGAAAAAGTCGGAAGGGTTGTAAATCTGCACGCCAGCGTCCGAGGTGAAGTTGGGTTGCAGCTGCGCGAGCGCAGACCCGAGCAGGGGCAGGAGGGCGAGGGCGTTGAAGCGCATGGTGCTGTCGTTTGGCCCGCGTGTTGTCTTGTCTTTGGTTGATGATCAGTTGCCAATCGAGTCGACCGGCGAAATTGAGCACCTCGTCTTTCTTTATGAAGGCCGCTGGGCAGATACCAAGCATAAAAAGGAAATTGATCAATTGAAGACAAGGGTACCCTACCCAGCAGACAGCAATCTATCCTCGAAGCGGTAATTAGACGGCTTTCTATTGCATCATTAGTTATCCTGTTGCTGGGATTATGGTTAGGGTTGGTACGATTCCCAGGCTACCCCGCTGGCTTTGTTATCCGTCACGTAATCTGCACGTCCTACACATCTCACGTGATAATTGTATTCCCCAGCGAACTGATTGATGCGGGGTGGGAACCGATTCTTGGCCCTCGAGGTGTCTAGGTTTGGCGAATAGGCGAGGTGAAGCCAGGGTGGAAGATCATTTGTCAAGAGAGGCGGAGTGAAACTAAGGTATACAATAAATCTTCTGACTAGTCCTAGAAAGCTACACTATTGAGTCGTGAATGCCAATGAATGCAGGTCTTCGTCCGCTGTTGGCTTCTCATCCCCGTACGCTTTCCATGGACCAAGTCGGGGATCCATTTTGGCTCACCTCATTGACCAAGGCCCCGGGTTCGTCATGGTGGACAACCTTGAACACTGCTTGCCCCTGGAAATCAAGAGGCTCGGCTGCTTCTTGTCGAAACGAATGCGGTGGCCCTATGTTCGTGCACCTCGCCAGCGACAATTCGGGCGCGGCAGGGCAGCCCCTTTTATAAAGACTCGGATATGATTGACATAACAATATGGCCATGGTAACTTTACATACAAAACCACAGAAGCGAACTAAACTCCTCGTATCAGGCCACCAGCCGCCGAGCCACCCGATGCTCTGCACTGCTCAGCCAGATAAAGACGCCAAAAAAAAATCGTGGAATGTATCCATGTTGCAGCCCAAGCCCTCCAGTGTTTCTCGCTTCACTTTTCAACTTCTCCAGCAATGAACCTTGTCCCTGGTTCTTCGGTCTCTAAAAACGATCGAGAGCGGCTCCAAACAGCTGCCTGAGGCCCATCTGGCCCTTGGTAGCGACCTCACTGTGGTTAGGAATAAACCTGATGATGTTTAAAGCGAACGTATCGATGCCAGCCTCGAGAAAGCGAAGGGCGCCAGCGATGGAAGGACCAAACCCGACCGAAGAGATGATCCTGGAGCGGGGAAACAAGATGTCGAAGAGGTTTTTGTAGACCCTGACCAGGTTCACGAAGGCGTCGAAGATCTGGGCCTGGCCGTCCGCGGAGAAAGGCTCCTCCACTTCGATGCCCTTGAGCTTGAGGGCGTTCGAGGCGACCGTGTTGGCCAGAGCCTTGAAATTGTTGACGACGCGCTGCGGCAGGTTATGAGTCTGGGCGTTCGAGATCAAAGAAGGGGCGAGTGTCACGAGCTTACAGGAACAGCGGTGACGAATGTCACGGGGTTGAATGGGGTGATCTGCCTGACGAGATCGCTGGTTTCCTGGGAGGTGTCGGCGATGAAGTTGATGGCCCCGGCTAGGGTTTCGGCCGAGAGCTGTTGGGCATGGACGAAACCCATGAGGGCTGTGAAAGCGAGGGCAAAGATCTTGAACTGCATGGCGGTGATTGATGAAAACAGTACAGTGTGACTGTGGTAGGGCTTGGATGAGTTATTGAAAGGGATTGGATGATGATGAAGCTGTGTCAGGGCCAGGACGCATGGGCTGAATGTTGTGGTGTGTGTCGTTATATGCATGTTCAGAGCAAGTCGTGGCGTTATTGATTATGGACGGGACTTCCACGGCGAGTGTGAGGGTTGCCTGTGCCATGGGCAGCGCCTACCACGAGGTGCTGTCATTGGCATGATTTTTCGACATTCCTGAGAAAACCGAGGTGATCCTCCCTATCAGGATATTTCTGGGGTCTTTCCACGGACTAGCTCGGCCCGCATACCGCTTGAGATTTCCAAGGGTCTCGACACTGCGGACCCTTGGAGTTGCTCGTACCTTCGTCAGCCAAGATGTTGATGGTGCGATACATCACCCGAGTTGTGAGAGTTCAAAGAGAACCATGAGTCAATTTGAAGCACAAAGGTCAGGGTCGTGAGACACTGTACGCAGCGAGGCCATGGTCGTTGGATAGTAATTACAGGTGTCTCTCCTTGACCAAGGTCTTCAGAACTGACATGTCTCACTGCCGGGCTGTCTCTTGATGCGCGGCCCGAATCAAGGGAACGCGGGAGGCGTCTCGTGTGACTTTGGCAGCCCTGAAGTTGCCCAGAGGTAGAACATTTCCAACGTCAGTAAATGGATGTGCCCTGATGGCCAAGTCCATCAATATTGGCACGGCTGAGTACACAAGAATGAAAAAGAATCTCACGCCATGAAGCCTTCCTCTAGACGTGGGCCGCCGTCGTATTGCGATGCTTGGCGCAACTGACCATGACAGTCTCAAAGCACAGTTGACTGCGGGGAAAGGTGGCGGTAACGCCGTAGCCTTCGAAAATCTAGTCCATTTGAAAACGATACACGGCGAGGTCGTCAGTGAAAAGCCCACAAAGCTTGAATCATTGCCCGCGAGTCAGGCCACGGAACCCAAAGGCGAGTCTCACGATCATGCTGGATCATGGACTCTCGTCTCATGGTGTGAATGACCAGCCACCAAGGGATCAAACTGAGTTGCGTCTGCCCCAAGATCAGATCATCCATGATCCTCCACACTTTCTATGCCAGACGCAAAACGCCATGCAAATACACATCAGCCCATTGGACCACCAATCCCAATCAGATGTTTAGGTTATGCTCTCATGCAGCCATGGCACCACTAACTTGTCCGGGGAGAGCCAATTGCGAGCCGGAACCCCGCATGCGGCAACGTTAGCCGCGGAGACGTCGGCAACGACCCACCGCGCCGGCCTCCCTTGTGCGGCGCCGCCCACGATCTAAGGGAGAATCCGGCAACCAGCCACAAGACGTCATCACTGGTGCTCTCGAAACCTTGTGGTCTGACCTTTCTCTCCGTCCGCTACAACTTCGTGTCTCTCTCCCTGTGTTCTTCTGTTTCTACTTCTTCCTCTCCTGCGCGGGTCCTCCGAAGCAACATCCAAGGCCCACCACCACGTCCCATTGCCATTGTCACCATGGGCGGCACGAGCCACTTTGTCGTGGAGAAGCGGGACCATCCCGGGTCCTCGGAGCAGGCCATCGAGAACGAGCCCGACTGGGGTGCGGGGCACAACCACCGCGTCGGGTTCAAGAACGTCGATGGCCGCGTCCCGGGTTACAGCGGCGAGCCGGGCGGGCCCAAGTACTGGGAGAAGGCGATGAAGAAGTACGAGGCCCTGCTCGACAGGAAGCGAAAGGGCGAGCTCATCAACTTCCGCGACGTCATTGACGGCGAGGACGACCTTCGTCTCATCCACCCCCAGGACAGGGCGGTAGGCGTTCGATTTGCCCTCGACTGTACCGAGGACTGGGTCAAGTATGGGCAAAAGTGGCCAATCAACGAGGCGAAGAAGAAAAAGGTGGAGGAAAAAAAGAAGAAGAGGGAAGAAGAACAAGACTCACAACAGAACGGCGCCAGCGAGCCTGCAAAGCCTGCGCATGACGACAAGACGAGCCACGGCGATCTCAAGGATGAGCGGAAGAACGACGTGGGCGAGGGCAAGACGCTCGAGGATAAGTATACCGATGAGGAGCGAGCGCTCCTGCGGGCCCTGCAACATGAGAAGGACTACATGGCCAACCTCGGGACCAACGACGGCAACCAAGAGTCGCCGCAGAAGCACAACCGCTGCGACGTCTCCATTGACGAGGCCGATCAGTTCACGCCTGACAACTGGTTCCCCCGCAGCGCCGAGCTCATCCGACTGACGGGGAAGCACCCGCTCAACGCCGAGGCGCCCCTCACAGGCCTGCTGGCCGCGGGTCTCATCACGCCCAACGAGCTGCACTATGTGCGAAACCACGGCGCCGTGCCGCGGTTGATGTGGGAGTACCACACGGTCGACATCAACGACGGCAAGCTCACCCTGACCATGGACGAGCTGAAGCACGGCTACCGCAGCATCAACATTCCCGTCTTCATGGCCTGCGACGGCAACCGCCGCAAGGAGCTGAACATGATGCGCAGAACGCAGGGCTTCAACTGGGGCGCCGGCGGCGGCGGATGCGCCTACTGGAAGGGCGCCCTGCTGCGCGACGTGCTGCTCGCGGCCGGCGTGCCAGACGATCTCGGCAACGACGGCCCGCGGCGCTGGATCAACTTTGAGGGCTCGGAGGACCTCAGCGCCGGCAAGTACGCGACCTGCATCCCGCTGGCGTACGCCATGGATCCGCGCAACGACGTCATGCTGGCCTACGAGATGAACGACCTCCCGCTGCCGCCGGATCACGGCTACCCTGTCCGGGTCATCATCCCGGGCCACGTCGGCGGGCGATGCGTCAAGTGGCTCAAGCGGGTCTGGGTTTCCGAGAAGGAGAACGACTCGTACTACCACATCTGGGACAACCGCGTGCTGCCGTCCTTTGTCACGGACAATGAGAGCCCCTTTGCCGAGACCATGTTCCGCCATCCCGGCACGGCGTGCATGGAGCAGAACCTCAACTCGGTCATTGTGCACCCCCAGCAGGGCGAGAAGATGCTGCTCAAGGACGCCGGCAAAGGAAAAGGGGCCGAGTACCGAATCCAGGGGTTCGCCTACGACGGCGGCGGCCACGAGGTGCAGCGCGTCGAAGTCTCGCTCGACGACGGCGAAACCTGGCTCTACTGCATCCGCAAGTTCCCCGACCTGCCGATCCGCCACGGCAAAAAGTTCTGGACATGGTGCCACTGGCACGTCGACGTGCCGCTGCATCGCATGGTGCAGGCGCGGAGCATCATGGTCAAGTGCTGGAACGTCTTTAAAAACTTGCAGCCGCGGGACCCGGCTTGGAACCTCAAGGGCATGATGACATTGCTGGTACACCGTCAAGTCGGAGATTGCGCAGGACGACGAGACGGACGGCGCGTACGTGCTCTTTCGACACCCGACTGAGCCGGCCAACGGTGACGGCGGGTGGATGCAGCCGAGTGTCGTCAACCAGATCGAGCTGGCGAAGCGCGAGGCCGGGACGCCGCAGAAGCAGTTTACACGTGAGGAGATTGAGAAGCACGATTCCGAGGACGACTGCTGGATCGTCGTCGACGGCAAGGTGTACGACGCAACGTCCGTCATGTCCTGGCACCCGGGTGGCAAGGCGCCGATCATGGCGCATGCCGGCCGGGTACACGCAGAGACGACGGAGGAATTTGGCAGCATCCATGACGGCTTTGCCTATGAGAAGCTGAAAGGTGCGTTGATGCTTGTGATAAAGCCCCAGAGCCCATGCTGACCGACCCAGAATGCCTCTTGGGCACCGTCACCAACAAGGCGGCCAATTTCATCAAGGAGAACGCCAAAAAGCAGGCTGCCGAGAAGGCCAAGTCCAAAGGCGACAACAAGGCGACGCTGCAGAAACACCGCTGGGTGCCGACCAAGCTCATCGCCCGCAAGGCCATCTCCGAGGACACGCGCGCCTACACGTTCCAGCTGCCCGACCACAAGGCGATTCTCGGCCTCGGCACATGCCAGCACATCCTCATCGGCTTCCACCTCAAAGACAAGATGCTCGTTCGGTCGTACACGCCGACGCGGCCGATCCTGCCTGCGCTGAATGACACGCCAGACCGGCTCCCCAGCCCGGCACAGAACGGCATCCCCAACGGCAGGGGGGCCGGAGAGCGCAGCAAGGCCATCAACGAGCAGCATCACGATCTTCGCGACGGCGACGGCACGTTTGAGTTGGTGGTCAAGACGTACTTCCCGACGGACCAGCAGCCCGGTGGCGCCATGTCGAATATCCTCGACTGCATGCCGCTCGGCGAGGAGGTTGAGATTCGCGGACCGACGGGCGAGATTGTTTACCTCGGCAATGGCACGTTCCTCATCGACGGCGAGGAGCGCAAGTATCGACGTGTGTCTCTTGTTCTCGGCGGATCGGGTGTGACGCCTGGGTTCTCCCTCCTTTCGCGCGTCATCATGTCTGGCGATGACGAGACGGAGATCAGGGTCGTCGACGCCAACAACACCGAGGCTGACATTCTGCTGAGGGAGGAGATGGAGGAGCTTGTCAAGAAGAGCAAGGGACAGTTGAAGGTTGTACACGTGCTCAGCCGGCCGAGCGATGAATGGAAGGGACTGACAGGATACGTGACGGGGGAGATTCTCAAGAACAACTTGTTCGCGCCGGGCGAGGGGGCGGCCACGTTTGTGTGCGGGCCGCCAGTGATGATGCAGAAGGCGGTGCTGCCGGCGATGAAAGAATGGGGGTATGAAGAGGACAAGGACTTGTTTGGCTTCTAGAAGGGGTGATACATCCAGGGTAATGAAAGGGAGCTGTATTGGACACCTATATGGACTAAATCGAGCGACAATGAACGCCAGTGTACCAAACATGTACCACACAGATCGTTATGCTTCCTCGTCTATGATCTGTAGTTTCGGGCCTTTTTCCTGACGGTTGGTGAGTGCCACTTTCTGTTCATGCGCTGTATGGAGGGGCGAAGGAGGTCTTCGTTAGGCCGCCCGATCGTGAGACGACCCTGCGTGTCGAGTAGCGGCATCGTCGTTGCGGATCCCTGCGCTGGTTAGAACCATGGAACATGGTCTTGATTGAGAATTGGTCGCTTGACTGAAGGGAAGTACGTACGGTCTCTCGACTGCAGCCGAGCGTGTCTGGCTTCCCACCAGGTCAGGATAAAGAAAGCCAGGGAAGGTACACCAATGATGCACCCCAAGACCAGGGTCATCAGAGCCTCGTTGATCATGGTGATGTGCAAACACTCCGGTGGTATGTGGGATATCGTCGAGGATCTCTGCTGCTGGATGATGCTAGGGGCAGATGAAAAGAAATAAGTGATAAAGTAGGTAACATATATAGTATTCCGAATGAAGGACCGAGTGCGGATGGCAGTGCAGTGGTCTCCCCCTGGATGGCTGCTTCATCGGATACCTTACCCTAACCCGACAACCTTCAAAATTGAGCAATATGCCCACCTCCCTCCCGTCTCATATGGCCAATCTTTGCGTCTTCATTGGAGCAGGCCAGAACACGTACGTCATCCAACTGGGCCCGACGTTCAACTGAGAATTGTTTCTACGGCATTCAACACGAACTTGAGCATCGATGTGTACACGCGCAGGCACACCATCACACCATCATTTTGCTTCTCGCGTGGTCAGGTCATAGTTGTGTCCAGTAGCTAGGTACTCTTACGCAGTCAAGTTGCGATGTTCGCGTGCGAGAAAATGAAAATATGCGGAAAGTGAAGAAGTTGGTAAGATTCCTCAATTCGAATACGTAGGTGTAGGTGTCTTGAAGTATCTACTACCCAGATCTGTCACGTAGAGAGTCTTGCTCGAAGTGTCTTATGGACGACCGGCTGTCGATAAAACAGGTTGACAACCCGGTGCCCTAGTACTCTGGGACTGGCGCTGTCGCAACGAAATGTCTTACCTGCTACTGCGTGGCTGGCTGGGACGCTGTTTACCTTACAGGGGGCCTGGGAGGGCTTAGCACTGTCGGCCTGAAAGCTTCTAATCACGGTGCGGTTTAACCACGATAAGCAGGCTTTTGAGGGGTTTCAGACCAGAGGCCGGAGGCTTCAAGTTAAGGATTTGGCGATGATACACCTAACATGTAGTAGCAATGATAAAAATGTTGGTTTAGTTTCTGAGTAGCGAGTGTCAAAGATGCCAATTAGGTGGATGGTGCTTGTATTCGGGGTAGAAATCTGTCACTGTAGTTGATCCTTTGGCGATGGATCTTCTTCTTGCCCGGGCTCCGTCCACCCCCACTCGTTGTGAACCCCCTTAGGTTGGCTGGTCAGTTAAAGCAAGGTTCACCTCTTGTTGTCTCTGGCTGGATCACCGAGTTATTGAGCGACCCTCACCGATCCTCTTCGCAACAGCTGGCGCGCCGTAGCTACCAGGCACCTTTCGACGTCCCTGTGATAGAATCGCCCTTCCCTGCCGACGTCAACCTATCTGACCTCATGTCGCCATTTCGACCACTTTCAAACGCCTCAGCGACCCAACGAACATTCAGGAATGGGCCTACTGGCTGACCGGCAACGATAGGTCGAATGGGGGCAAGCTCCTCATCCAACTTGTTGACGCTACCGACGCCGAGATCACAGACGTCGCTGGACGTCTGGCCAAGGTCGGTGTCGATGCCGAGGTGGGCGGCTGGGACAGCCGCTTAGAGAAGAAGATGGCCATACGCTATCTCAACCTAGTCCCCCTTCTTGTTTCTCGCTAGGCCGCCAACATCAAGTAGTTCGTCTTGTGCGATGATGATACCTTCTTCCTCGTCGCAAAGCTCACAACCTACGACCCCACGCAACCCCAGTACGTGGGGACCTTGCCCGAGGACATGACGACTGTGAGGCTGCACGGCTCCCAGGCGTTCGGCGGCGGCGGAGTTTTCCTTAGCCGTCCGTTAGCGAAGATCATTGCCGGTGCTCATGAGTCTTGCAGGACACCCGCCACGGTGAAGAAGTCAGATTCCGACTGAGGTGCGCAAGGAGACATCCTTCTACGCAACTGCATCTACGACAACAACGACGTGCGCATGACTTGGATGCGGGATCTGTGGCAACTCGATCTGTCGGGGGGAGACGCGTCAGGGTTCTGCGAGAGCGGCATCAAGCCGTTCAGCATTCACCACTTCAAGGCGGGTTGGAAATGGCACACGACGTACCTACTCAACACCACCCAGATCGCGTACACTTGCGGCGAGGACTGTCCCTACCAGCGGTTCGTTACCGCGGACAACTTCATCATCTCAATGGATATAGCATCGCTCAATACCCTGATGGCATTGACTTCCGTCTCGACCAGGTGGAGCGGACGTTCCGCTCGCGACCCTTGGAGACGATGCCGCCCACCGGGTATTTTTGCGATTGAGTAGATCGCTCTCTGGCCTCGTTGATATTGAATGGCCCGATTTCCGATGACACAGCGTCTCAGAAGATGCACTGTTGTTCTTACCCATGCCCTTCTGTTCTGCAGGCAAACCGAAGCAAGGGGGGATTAACTGGGCACGTTTGACGCGAGGGGCGCCTCCAGGTGTCAATCTCTCAATGTTCGTCTCCGTTCAAAGCATGAACAACGCCGACAATCCGACCACCCTCGTCCGGGGCACTCTGTCGCAAGGATGACAATCTATAGGATGGAGCTCACGAATGACGGGCCGAGGGGTGGTACACCCCCCAGTCCAACACACAATGAAGCCAGCGCCTGCCGGTAAGACTAACATTTACAATACATCTAGCTGTGTCACTACGCCTACACCTCCGCTTATTTCACTGAAGCATCCAGTGAAGGTTAAGTCGACTACTCAGCCTGTACGAAAAGGCCTAGTTAAGCTTCTGCTAACAGCAAACCTAACCCTCTGACAGTGTCCTCCTTTCACAAGCTGCCAGGTCGTAACAGCTGAGTGATGGAGCTGCCAGTCGCGATCCGGACCTCGTTGAAGATCCAACGAGACCCTCCATAAATCTACCCCTTGCACATTCTTCATTTGGTCCCCCTCTACTCCGGCGACGGGCAGTGATCGTAAAGCCCATCAGCATTGTTCCCCCACCACTTCGGGAAATGCACCGTCCTCCCACCCGCCCCAAACACGGCAAACGACAAGATGAACAGCACCGTCAGACTGGCGCCGTCGAAAGCGCCCGTCACGAGGTACGAGTAGTCCTTGAAGATGCGCGGGCGGTGGTTGCGGAGGTAGTACTGCACAAAGAGGCCGCTGAGGACCTGGCTCAGGAGCACGCACGTCTGCGACGCGTTGTAGGGGATATAGCCCGCGTACTGGATCAGCTGGGGCATGTTGAGGTCGTAGAGCGAGAAGCGCTTGATCTTGGGCACGAACTGGAAGGGCGACCACCGTTAGCGAACTGCGGCTGACACCAGTCAGGGATCGGGGGCGGCACTTACGTGTGCGAAGATGCGATGCACGACGACGATGCTGGCGCCGACGAGGAGACCGAAGGGGATGGCCTCGTAGCGGGTGCCTGATTTGTAGAGGTACTTGGCCAGCGCCCATGATGTGGCGTTGGTGTTGTAGGACTGGATCGTCGCGCCGCTCCAGGAGCTGTTGCCGTCGCTGTTGACGAGCAGCTCGCGATTGCCGTTCACGATGGCTCTCATGACGGCATAGTTGACGAAGCCGCCGAGGACCGTGCCGTAGATCTGGGTGATGAACATGGCGCGGGGCGGGATTTTGACTATACAAATGCTCAGACAACACATCTCATATCGGACTAGGCAGTCACAACTTACGGTACTCGCCCATCTTGAGGTCGTTGGACAGGTTGACGGTGTTGACGATGACGTTGTGAGACCAGGCGGCAAAGTACATGTTGCCAACAGGACGCTCGGGCAGCAGGAGACCAGCAATCATCTTGGAGAGGTTGTTCGTGGCGATGCCGTTGCCGAATCTAGAGTAAAGAATCGTGCTCTGCGGCTCGTCAGCGACGTTCATCCTCATCTGCAGCATCCAGGAGCAACTCACAAAAGGCGCAATCAAAATGCCGAGCAGAATCGAGACTACGTATCCCCAGGCTGGCAGAGTAATGTTCTCCTTGATCACAACAACGAGGCCAAGGATGAAGCTGAGGACTAGCACGGAGATGTACCACCAGTGTGGCACGTCCTTGTAGTGCTTGACCATGTGCTGGTGGTGAGGATCGTTGAACACGCCCTTCCTTGCGCTCTTGAAGGTGCGCACAATGTCTCCACCCCAGAAGACGACACAGTGAGCGACCAAGGCGCCAATCTGGTAACAGTTAGACCCGGACCATCCACAGCAAGGGTCTGAAGAGAATACGCACAGCAGCATTCGCCATGAACATGGCGTACGCAAAGGTTCCCGTCAGCATGGGCACGCCGTACTGCGCAAAGGCCGCCTTGTCCAGCACGCCGCCGGCAAACACCTTGGCAGAGGGGTACACGGTCCCATCCTCTGCGCGGAGACGCGTCGACATGAACGGCTGCGACTTGGCGCTCCAGGTGTTGCTGTAGTAGATGGCCAGCATGACAATCATGCAAATCAGATACCCGATGCTGGAGTGGAGCTGGAGCGTGAGCGGGAGGGACGTATTCATCGAGGTGATCTGTCCATCACGTTAGCTGAGTGGCGGACCATATTGGAAGGCTGGTGATAGTACATATTGCCAATCAAACGACAGACTGAACATTCCCAGTCCCTCATTGTTGATCGAGCCCCCGAAAAGGTTCTTCAGCACGGCTGCCTTGGACCCTGTGGCGTTCATAGCCGCAAGGCAGGGCACCGAGACCGAGTTGAGCCAGGGAAAGATGTAGGCAGGGAAGAACTCGTAAGCGGCCATACCGGCAAAGGCATACCAGAAGACCCGGAGGGGCTTGGAGCTCTTCACCTCCTGCCAGTGAAGACCCTGAAGGGTCTTGACGACGGGCAGCGTGCTCCAGTAGACGGCGTCGACGTGCCAGACGGTGATGGGGCGGAAGATGCCGCACAGTCCATAGCCGAAGAGACCGATGGAGATGATGGAGAGCACGACGGTGACCATACTCAGGGGCAGGTCATAGAAGAGGTCCTGCGCCGCGAAGACCTCGATACTGGCGCCGGCATTGGATGAGGACGTTGCGGTGAGGGCCGCAATGGCATGCTCCTTGAGACTCCAGGGTCCGTGGTTGATCTGCGAGGCGAGCCAGATATAGCGAGGCACCTCACCCTGGCCGCCCCTGGCCCTCCAGCGAGCCTCGAGCTTGTCCCCGCGAGGCAGGAAAGTAGCCCAAGCGTTGCCGGCAAAATATGCAATCAGGACGGTGAAAGTTCCGGAAAGGGTGACGGATGTGGGTTTGAACTTCAAGAGATGTTAGCGTCAACGTCCCTCAAAACGTAGTGATGTGTGTGTCACGAACCATGTAGATCTGCTGCATCACAGCTTGGAAACCCGACAGAAGCGTGGCCAAGAGCAGACTACGGAAGGTGATGACGGGGTCAAAGTCATCTCTCAGGGGCAGCAAGTGGTGAGCGGCGTCAGCGCCAGTAATGATGATGACTTCTCCTTCGACGTCGCCCTTTTCAGGGGCGTCAGTGTCGTCCACCGGAGCCGAGGTGATCTCAAACTCGCTCTTCTCTCCAGTCTTGGGCACTGAGTCGTCATTCAAGGCAACCTTTTGTTCGTTGACAATCTCATCGTCGCCAGCCGAGAAGCGCGACACGTGCCTCTCGCTGGCGACGACATCTTGAGTAGGTGGAGACGCCATGCTGGCGTGACGTTCTGGCTGAGCTTTCCAAAGCGAAGATGGACCAAGTGCAAACACAGATGCAAGAGGGTGCCAGAGACGATCAAGGTCTCGCCGCAGGAGGCTTTCTTTATAGATCGGCGCGTCCATCGCATACGGCCCTGCGACTTCTCATATGGCACAAGATAGGCCATATCTGCTGTCCAAGGGTCCAAAGGGAACAACTCCACTCCACGATTGTGCCATCTGGGTTGCAGCTGATACCATGCCTCCACCTTCATCATATGAGCACGAGTCGTGCGGCCTGATAACCTCAATTTGCCTCAACGTGATTCGAGTTTCCAGAGGGACTGGCTCGTGGCGCGTTGAGCAAAGGCAGGCCCCCCGCAGAACAAGGACTATCCAGTCCGTGCTCTACAGCACGGCTACCAACGTGCCGGGTAGACAGCCTATTCATTCCTCGTCGTGCCCGGTTGGCTGTACCGCGTGGCGAGCTCCCTATCTGGGAAACCTTGACCGTCCTATTTGCGGCAGCCGCGATGCGACGCAGAGACCACTAAACCCTCTGTGGGACAACGATGCCGAAGGTAGTTCTAGCTAAAGACGAACCCCCCCAACTACCCTGTAAGCATGAATCTAACGTTCTGACGTGGGGGAGTCCATGGGTTCCTGAACCTAGCAAGGGTCCGCGACGCCCGCCAAGACGGGGCGGCTAAAGCTAAGCTTTGCCAAGAACGGGAGGATTCTCCACATCAGCCCGTCACGTCAAGCCTCTTCTTTCGGTAGCACGGCACTGGATGACGCGGCCGTATTAGGCCAGGACGATGGCGCCATCGCGACGGCGCTGGCTTTGCGGCGGCGCTTTCCATTTTCCACAGCCAGCAGCTTCCAAGCCAGCGGCGTTTTCCAGAAACAACGTTCCACGGCAGCGTGGCGTCTTCTAGGGCGTCCCCTTTATCCCCCGATTACCGAGGTGGTGGGACGCTGCACGGGCAACAGAGCACGAGGTGTCATTGGGGATGGCGGGTGACCGAGGTCACGTCGTCTCCTTATCTCCGGGGTCTTTGTGTGCTAGGGATACTTGATGGAACTGTAAGAGTAAAAAGTGTGATGAGCGGTGCTGGTCCTTACTGGAATAGGAAGGTCACGGCACGAGACGATCGTCTTCAGTGCCGGCTGCCGTGGGGAGACAGGGTCTTCGCCAAATTCGGTTGGAGAATAAGAAGCACGCAAGACCTCGCCGACTTCATCCGTCGGATCGTGAAGCACGTCGCCCCCATTTTCTTGCTGGCGTCTTCCGACTTTTCTTCCCTTTCTCATCGCGGTTCTCAGCGTCAAACTTTTCACGATGAAAAGGTTCCGCTCCGGCAAGAGGCTCAATTTCTAGGACCATCAAATTCAGCGACGTGAGCGCAGAATTGATCCCGTTGGCGAATGAAGCATTGTTGTCGGCTCTGTGATTGCTTGTCGTGGCGGAAGGTTCCGCCGTCGGTCAGATTGAAGGCACTGTGACTTATCTAAGGCACGGAACTTACTGGAGGTCTAGTCCGTATAAAGGCCCAAGGTTTCTCGTCTCAGCTGGGTTGGGTGGGTTTCCAGGCTACTCCCTAGTCATGACCCAATGCCCACCCTGAGATCATGGATGGTACCGCATTATGCAACCAGCCAGTAGGGCGGCCTTTGTCTCCGAAGCTTATACCTGATTGCAAGGTTACAACCTAGAACTTCCAATCGGGGACGCTGTCAGGGGGGCTTGTCCATGCGCCTGTTTCCTAGGCTGACGGCGCTACAGGTCGCAGCTTATAGCGACTTTCAGACACGCTTAACAGTTCTGTGTTTATACCGAGGAAGACAAGACCACTCACTATTTGCCGCCTGAATGTTGCTACATGAGAGCAATCTGCCAGAGAGTGAGTGGTCTTGTCTTCCTCAGTATACACACAGAACTGTTAAGCGTGTCTGGGTCTGGCAAACATGCGGATCGATCTGTGGCTTGGCATTGGGTCTTGTCCATGTACGGGAATGAGTTGGTGGCTCCTGAGCCTGGCCATCTTGAGGTGCCGACGCTGTGCAATGCAAGTACCTTACCTAAGGTAAGGTAAGGTAAGGTACCTACCTACGGTGGTGTACCCATGAACAGGGACTGGCCCAGGTACCTATGTACCTTAGACACTAAAGCATGGCAGTCCTGTATTTTCCCCGGGTCCGGGGCTCCACAGCGCCCACTGAACGGGAGACCGCCTCTTGTGGGTCACGGCCCAGCGACGACAAGAGCCGGCTACCATAGCGGGGGTGCACTTCTGTTCCAACAACCAGCGTACCCACAAACTTGCACGTCAGTCCGCTAACACGGCATCGCAGTCGCTTGGAGCAGCTAGATGCATCCGTTCATTGACTGACAATCGAGTAAAGGTCTACGGTTGTCTACACTGTTTCTATCCCATCGTCGCAGTTCAATCGAGCGCAACTGCACGTTCAATTCCTCCTCTCCCACAGGCCAACGAGCTTGAACGTACATCACTCGCGCGGCGTCTCCGTTCTCTGCGCCCATGAGCATGACGCCTGCCTGGCAACATGACGCAGCGGATCACATGGGTTCCGTTGCCAAAACGTCGGTGCCGCTGCTCCGAGGCTCCTCCTCCTCCTCAGCAGCAGCAGCAGCCCCATCCTGAACTGTGGCGCTGCTGGGCTCAAGGTCAGATATGGGAGGATAGTGATGTCGCTGGATGATATTTACTATTGTGGCTGGGGTCCGGGGGCGAAGATGAGTCGCAGCAATTCGACATCGCCGTCTTGAAGTTCTGGGTGGGCGAATACGTTGTATCAGTGAATCTGGTTGAAAGAAATGGTGATTGAGATAAGACTTACCAATACGGGCGTTGAGCCCGCCGATGCGGGCCCGCCGTGCCTCGAGCCATGTCATCATGGACATTGCCAGGGTTGGTACCCCAAGGATGCACCCGAGTACAATGGCAATGATCATTTCGCTTGGGAGCGGCATTGCAGCGTGGTACGTGCCGATGATGGCTGGTTGTGGATGCTTGCAACGAAGGGGGGATAACGGATGAGGAGTGGTTTGATATGCCGCGTTGGGCGTGGTGTTGCTGGGCAAGGAGGTAGTACGGCGTTGTGCCTATTAATTTTCTTTTCGCAGCCAGAAGGTGCTCAACAGCTTAATATGGCAGAGATGTAGGTGGTAGTATAAGACTGAGAGTTCTTGGGACAAGTAACAAGGGGCGACAAGTCTATCAATGGCTATCGAAGGACTCGTTAGAATATCTTTCGTTGGGTCGTCCTACCTTAGGTACGTTAAGGAAGCTTTGGCTTACACCTTCGTCGTAATGGGAGAACCGGGACTTCTGCGCTGAGGCACTCATGCAGGAAAAGCGGTGAATCGCAATAGTCGCAATGCAATGTCGCGAGTGAGAGTGCGATGCCGCGGTGAAATAGTGAGGCGACGCTTACTTTCCGCCCCTTGTCAACTGTGCTGGCCGTAGAAGCGGGTGGCCCTCCGAGGTTTACGACCGCCTACAACGAATGAAGCAACCCTTGATTTTTTTCGGCCAGCATGGAGAAACGGTCAACCAGACTCGGCCGTGTTGTGGCGCGGACCAGGGGCCTGGCCACCCTGGCCAGCCAGCCTGTTTCACTTCGGTGGGTGCACTACCCTACAGCCGAACGGCGCAATTATCGCAATGCAGTCCGACACTCGGTACCTAGGCTAGGTACCTTGGGTACCTTACCGTACCTGGGTAGGTACGCAAGGTACGGTAGGTGCCTAAGGTACCTTAAGGTATCCAGTATTCACACAGTCGCAATGTCGCAATTGTCGCAATTGTCGCAATTGAAGATGCACATCTAAGGCACCTTTACGAGCACGAGCCAACACCAACACCACCCCGTAAGACACTCAGCAAGCCACAATTCTGCTTTTCAAACTCTCATTTGCCAGATGCCACAGAAAAGGACTCCCGCTACTGCGCTGGCTGTTTTTCCTGCTCGTGCTTGGTTTGATGCGTATGCCGTTCGTGGCGATTTCTCCGTGGCGATTTCTCCGTGGCCACATGTCAGCTGTCGGAATTGCGCGCAATGATAAAGGGGACCGCCCGTCCATGTGCTTCATCATGTCTCCCATTGCGATGCATAGCATTGCGACAAGCCGAACCCGACACCAATCTTCTAGATCGCACCGCCTTTATGCAATCCTATTGCCATTCACCCCTCTGTTTGCCTCGTAGTAGGGGCGTCACTTGCTGCATCCGATCTCTCCTGATCTTTTGTCAAGCATGGACCCCGACACTCAGTCTGAAGAGCGCCCACACCAAGAAAAAAAAGACTTTCCTACTCGTATCAAAAATGCGACTTCTGTCGCAAGCACAAGAAAAAGGTATGCTCTCACCCGCGTGATCATTAAACCCCACAAGATGTGACCCGTAGTGTTACGGCTCGATGGGTGCTAACTTTGACAAAGTGCGAGCCGCTCGAACGCCAGTGGCCTAAAAAATGTGAAAGATGCGAAAGACTAAGATACGAATGCACGCCAAATCGGCAGACTGAGAACCGAACCAGACGCGGCACCGCAAATAATGTGCCGGTGGTCGAACAGCAGTCACCAAGTATACCAGCCCGAGACGGCGAGCCGTCTGTTCTCAGGGCCAAGGACTTGAACCTGTAAGGATGGCTTTCCTGCAACTCGGCATATATATTTAGCTAAAGCCACTAGTGATGGTGCCGATGGAATTTATCTAGCCTTCGATATATTCGACTTCTGGTATTCATTACTCACAGACATTAATATCTCCACAGACATTAATATCTCCTCCGTACCCGTTGCATCCATGCAGTCACCACATCATACAATTAAATTCCTGGACGACAATGCCAATAAATTGATATCCAGATTGAGCGAGAAAGCGGTGCGCGAAAATGACAGCGAATTGTTCGTTCGCTCACAGATCGTAGATTTCTGTGGTGGTAGAATCGAGGATGATCCGTCAATTCTCCTGAACATACTTCGTGAAAAGATGGAGAGCGACCCGTTGGCGCCTTTTGTTAAGAACGCTATCGAGTCACTGCGAAAAAGGCACTGGTACCGATGTGCCATTCAACTTCAGAAGGACTTGGTGAGGAAGTTGGTGTCTCAGTTCGGCACCGAGTCAAACGAGTTGACTGGAGCTATCTCGAAATATGTCGACCTCATACGGGAAGTCAAAAACTTGTCAAGCCGGGTTTTCGACAGCCACATAAGGGACGACGATGATGATTGGTACGAGTATGACACGGAATTATTCCGGGAGACCCTGCGGATGCCGCCATTCTTGCATGATTGTCTATTTCTTTGCGGATCTGGATCACCTACGGCGGCCCAACCAATGCTTAAGATCGCACACGACTTCGGTTCGGAAGCCTGCATCGGCCCAGACGTCACAGGCTCAACTCTATTACATGTTGCCTGCGGGACCTACAATTCGGATGCAGTGAAGACACTCGTATCGCTAGAAGTGTCGGTCAACTCAACAGACGTGTTTGGAAGAACGGCTCTTCATACTTTTGTGCTTGGACACGATCTTAAGCACACTTGCAGGTCGCCAGTCAGCCATCTTTCGAGTGCGGCATTGCAACTGGCCAAGATAGAGACCCTCAAAGTGCTCTTAACAGCGAAGAACCTCGACATGTATATTAAAGACATGATCGGGCTAACGGCGCTGGATTATGCGGGTTTCGACTCGGAGCTTTTTGACATTATTCAATCTCATCTCCATACACCCCGTGCAGCGGAGAAACAGAGACAAGGTGTATGATACATCATATCCTCCCACAAATAACCGCTCGCAAGGTTGGCCACGACAACGACGCAAAGAGCGAAGAGAGAGAGCCCAACTCACAACTTCGACTCCCTCCCAGGCCCCCCTCTCTGCCCATCCGCCACATCCCCCTTCTCCCCCTGCTTCCGCCCATCCTCCACCTCCAAGCTGATCGGATCCCCCAGCTGGCTCGGGTTCCCCGCCCTGCCGTCGAGCTTCTCCTCCGCCAGCGCCTTCAGCCGCCGCGGCTGCCCGCCCGTCACCGCCGACCCGTCCGAGTTCTCGCCGCCCGTCGCCGCCTTGCCCTTCTTGCCGGGCCGCGCGGCATCCGCCTTGCTCTGCGACCCGGACCCGCCGTTCGTCGACGGGGGGTTGGCGTCGGCGGCTGTAGCCCCTTCGGCGGGCGTGCGGCCGGCACCCGAGGTGGAGGAGCCGCGGTTTCGGATTTCTTTTTCGGCTGATTTGGCGTGTTCACTGTTCTTGCTTGGCTTTTCCTTTGTTAGTCCGTTTTTTTTTTTTTTCGATTTTGATTTTTTGCGGTCTGGTGATGTCTTGAGATGAGGATGTCTGTGCAGGCAACGACTTACAGGCGCCATGATGACGACGATTTCCTTCTTCTTGTGGGGTTGACTTGGTTTCGATTTCGCAATGGATTTCACGAATTGGTAGTAAAATAAAAATCAGATTGGAGATAATTGCGTAGGGCCGGGTTGATATGTGACGCTCAATCCGGGGCCGAGCGTCCGTCATTCAGACAGCCATGACGTGCATGACTTCCCCACGGTCGATGACGAACATGGGCAACCCCCCGATCGGCTTCGCGCACGCAATATGTGAAATCCGATGACAGCGCCAATCAAACTAGCTTAATCGATGCATTCATCTTTCAAGTGTATCAACTCTATCAACGGCGCATGATGATCTGCGCTTCTGCCGATGCTGGCCCGCTCCATGCCGAGGTATCTAGTTCTACAATAAATCAAACAAATCACCCCAAACTCCATCTGGTATCATGCGCCGTGCTCTATCTTTTGGTGGCTCGCTTCTCATCCCCGCAGCTGATCCTCTCACCACAGCTCACGCCGACGCAGAGACGGTCCTGCCGACAACAGGCGGCTCAATCTCAGCCTCCATCTGCGGCGCCGAGGCCTCGACATCAGCGACCTGCGCGCTGACGCCCTCGCCCGCCTGCGCATCCGCCTTCTTCTCGTCGCCCTTGCCGATCGTCTCGACCCAGTGCCAGCAGTCGACGATCTTGCCGTCGCTCCGCAGGAAGATGGCCCTGTCGTCCGTGACGCCGTCGCTGACCTCGCCTTCGCCCTCGCCCTCACTGCCACTACCGCTGTCGTCCTTTTCGGCGCCGACGCCGTCGACGAGGTCGCCGACCCAGGTGCGCGCGACGGGCACGCCGTTGGCGCGGAGGACCTGCAGCTGGGCGCGCAGGTTGACGCGCAGGGCGCGCTCGGGCTCGACCGAGTTGAAGATGCGCTTCGTGAGCCAGGGGAAGAGGATGCCAAAGTCCGACTGCGACAGGTGGGCGGACTTTTCGACGTAGAAAAAGTTGGGCTCGGGCAGGGCAATGCCGTTGTTGCGCTGGTAGAGGTCGGCCGTGATGACCTTTTGTGACGGGTCGGGCGACAGCACGCGGGCCGTGACGTGGAGGTGCTCGGTCCACTTGTAGAAGGCGTCCGACTCGACGGCGAGAGGGCCTTGCCGCCGGGAGCGGAGGGACGTTGGCGTAGCGGGCAGCGGCAGGTC
>NW_009276929.1:519177-546347 GCF_000150675.1 Verticillium dahliae VdLs.17
GAGTGTACAGAGAGGGGTTGGCATACGAGACAAAGTCGGCCAGCAGGGGCTTGATGCCGACAAACTGGGTGTAGGCAGAGACATGGTGGCGCTGGGGTGAGGGCAGCCAGCTGATGGGCTTGCCTGTCGAGTCGGGGGCCGCGGGGTAGTAGATGCGGCAGGAGACGGTGTAGATATCGGCAGCGCTTTTCGGTGCGGGGCTCGGTGATTCGAGTTCGGTGACGGGGATCTCGACGTCAACGGTGCCAACTTTGTAGGGTCCTGTGTAGTCGGGAAAGGTAGGTACGGGGTTCAATTGCGACAGGTAAGCGCTAAGCTTGGCCGCAGGCGAGGACGATGAGGTCATGATGGGCGTTTGGCGATCCAACTCTGATGGTTCTGATGTGTCGTCGATGCAGCCATGGGCGAGCAGAAGGCGTTGAGTCGAATTCGATGACGGGGAAAAAAAAAGGGATGTGGGAATGGCTTCAATTAAAATGGTGACGAGTTGGCCTGTTTCACTTGGACCACGGACTTGGCAAGACCCCGAGTGCGCAGCAGGCAGCGACGGCCTTGAGTTGGGAGCCAATGAGAAAACGCGCCGACGCAAAAATGCCCAGTCGTGTGGCCACTTGCCCGTCTCGTCGTGGCCTCGTTGCGAAAACTGGGCGTCATGGCCACCGCAGCAAGTGCCTCGGCACCGCTCTGTCCGATTGGTTCTTTTGCCTCGAGTACCAAATCTACCTGCTGAATTATCTCATGACTTAAGAGATGCAGATGAGATGAATAAATCAACAGTCTTCCAGTCCAGACTGTTCATCAACAATGTCTTCTTGATGGATGAAATGAACAGCATTTGCATGTGATTCCCACGAACGGCAGTCTATCATTACATCACCCTCGAGTCCCACTCAACCCCCACTCAGCGTCCGCAGCCAACAAGGCGCCGCCCACGTCAGAAAGTACCCGTTGGCACGTGCCAGTGCAAACTCCCCTTTCCCACGACCCTACGGCCTGGCAAGCATGAGGCAAGTTTGTCATGGTTCATCTAATCTGTAGGTCCCAGATAACCGATGTGTTTCGGCCAGAGGACGCCTTGCTGGGTTGTCTGCAGCATCCATTGTCTTCCACACGCCAGCCTCCGATTTGGCATGCGAGGATCGGACATGCCAGCAACATGAGCCTATGTTCAAGTCTAACAGCAGCTGATCAGAGATGGTATGGGCGGGTCAGATAAGGCTGATACATTGGAGTTTACAGCTGACAGGGGTGAGACTCAAGTTCACCCCCCCCCAATTCGGAGAAACCTCGGGGGGGGGGGGTAGTTAGTATAATTTTAGAGCAATTTCATAACTCTATAGTATAAATATAATTATATACTATGCTTATGCTTTAGAGTTAAAAAGTATATATTAAAGAAATAATAGATTTTAAATAGATTTAAATTATATATAAGGTATATGCTTAGTATATGCTTAGTATATGCTTAGTATATGCCCTAGAGAGCTAGATTCCTAAGGTAAGTTAGGCATATGCTAAGTATATGCTTAGTATATGCTTAGTATATGCCCTAGAGAGCTAGATTCCTAAGGTAAGTAACGTAAATACTTAATATATACTTAGGATATATCTTAGAGAGCTAGATCCTTAAGATATATATATTTTTAGAATTAAGTCTTTAAGGTAAGTAGGTTAGGTATATACCTAAGTTACTTTAGGAAGCTAGCTCTCTAAGGTATATACTAAGTATATACTAAGTATATACCTAACTTACTTTAGGAATCTAGCTCTCTAGGGTATATACTAAGTATATACTAAGCATATGCTTAGTATATGCCTAACTTACCTTAGGAATCTAGCTCCCTAGGGCATATGCTAAGTATATACTAAGCATATGCTAAGTATATGCCCTATATATAATTAAAATCTATTTAAAATCTATTATTTCTTAGAATATTAACTTTTCAAAATATACTGTATATACTGTATAGGGTCCGTGCACCTTGAATTGTGCATACCATTACCCCCCCCGAGGTTTCTCCGGATTGGGGGGGATGAACTTGAGACTCATCCCTGTAAGCTGCATCCCGGATACATTGTCGTATTTCTGCAGCGGCGTACGATGGAGCTGGGGTCTGATTGCGGCTGACAGCTGGAGCATAGGACATGCCAGTGGCAGACAGTGCCAGCCCTTCTTGCGTCTACACGCCTCGGAGGCAACCTACCTACCTTATCCAAGGGACGTCAGGGAACTACGCACACGAGAAGGCGTCAGCATCTGCGCCGAGAGCCCGTCGCAGGCTAGCCAGGTCAAACAACTGCTGAAATCATTCGACTGCGGAAGAGACCGTGGAGTCATTCCCATGCCAGATGAAGAACGAATGAGGATAGACCTGGTGGATGGCTGGCCATCCAAGAATCCAAGAAACTAGGCTCTAAAGCCTAACCCGCTTGGTATTGAGGGTCGGCGACTCCTCGATGAGAATTTCGATGAGATGCAAAAACTTGGCCGACTGGAATGGATGAAGCAGCTGGCCCCATTCGGCTATCCAGTCTTCGTGGTATGGCGGACCGTCAACGGAGGTAGGTGGGCACCTGTACGGGAGGGTCTTAAATAAGGCTAGGCACTAGATCAGCTTCTGAGGGACCCATTGCCATTCTGGCTGTATTGCCATCTCATCCCAGGGCCTAGACCTGTTAGGCATGACCTTGTAGAAAAGCCTTCACCAGCCAAGGCTGGGTAGTAGACTGCGAATGTATCTTCTCGAAACTTGACACCCTGCGAACCGTCCGAGTGATTTTCTGAAGTCTGGACCGAAAACAGCGTTCTTGTATTTTCATCCTTGCTGCCGTTTCACATCTCAACCCGAGTGCCAAACCAAAGATGTAGCATCCAATAGTGAAGATGTTTTTGGGTCCCTCCACCCATAGTAGCCAGACATCAGTCTTACAAATGTAATCGTCGCCAAGTTCCTGAAAGACTCCTTCGTGGGCAGATGGTGAATGGCACGCCATCACGTGATGTCGCGCTGTGCACGCGCTCCAGACTCAGCACAAGTTACCCCACTCACCTGGTTTTCCTTTTTCCACCACCATGCACGCGTATCACCATCCATCGCCCTCCCAACAATGCGCACGCCCGATGCCTCGATACCAGTCGCTTGAGGGAGCAGAGCGCGCCGCCCTCAATGGAGATGACGAATCACAGGATAGCCAGCACATAATGACCCTCTACATCCAACGCTTTGGCGTCGGCCAGGTACGCCGAGACCTAACCCCAGCCCGATGTGACACGAACGCGACAGGGAGCCCCAGCTTGCCCACAGAACGCTAACCCGCTTTTGGCATCGACCCCTGCAGCCTGGCAGCTCACCAGTGCCGTGCAAGAACCAGGAATCGCGACTCGTCAATCGCGACGACTCGATCGCGTCACCACAGCCTGCCGCCTTCATCAGTGCACTGGAGAACGCAGAGCCTGAGGGTCTAGGTCTGCCGTTTCTCAAAGACGAGGCATTGACGGCGGGAGAACGAGTGCGCAGATTCACTGTGGCCTTTCTTTGTTGACGTGCACTGACTGACGCCGAACCACCAGGCCCGACAAGCGTCCCAAGATCCTACGCCCGAACCAACGTCGGAAGCCTCAGAGCTGCACACTACCGCGGCGACGACGCCCCAGCAGCCCCCACCATTGCTGATTGCAACGCCTACACTGAACAAGCCTTCTTCTGCGTGTCAAGACGGCGGCCATGCTCGGAATGACAATCCTCAACCGGCCACGAACGATGCTCCGACAATAACCACCAAAACACCCACACCTCGAGCCGACCCCGGCGAGGCTTCATCTGACACGACCCCGAAAGGTCATCCGAGGAAATCCAAGATGGACACGTCGCAGTCGTCTCCCACGCAGGAGAACGATGACCGCGATTACCGAAAGTACGAGAGCCATTCGCAAATTAACACCAGCCCCCAATCGACAGCTTCGCGGCGGGACGATGCAGCAATTGAAGACGCTCCACTTGAGCCGCAGATTGAGGAGGAAAAAACCCTCGACGATGACGAGACGGGCGCCGTCAACTTTGGCAACCTGGGCCATCTCTTCGACCACGACATGCAGCCGACCCAAGAATCATCTCCGATCCCCTACGGCACCGGCCCCCTCAACACGCGAGGCGCCTGGCGAAGGCGCGCCTCGAGCTCCCAGAATCAATCCTCCATGAGGCGACCCGAAGGGCAGACGCCGTACAAGACGATGCCTTGGGCACCAGAAACACCGGCGCCGCCCGCGAACCCGTTTGTCGGTCTTGGCAATCTCGGCGTCCAGCCGCTCGCACCGTCCCAGCTCTTCGGGCAGACGCAGGGCATGTCGTCGGCTTTCAAGGGTGGAGACAGCCCGACGTCCTCGAGACCTTCGCCAAACTTGCCCCAGCATCTGTCCATCTCGCCGAACCCGATTGAGACATCGCCACTCAAGCGTCAATTCAACATTACTTCGCCCACGGTCATCCACACATCGAGCCCCCAAGCTCCCAGTTCGGCAGCTGATCACTTTCCCGCCGAGACGCCAGCGCCTCATCGTTGGGTTGACGATGAGGCTGTCGCTGAGACCCCCATCGAGCTGCCCTCGGGCACGCTGCGACGCCGGGTCGAACCCATGGCACACTACGAAACGATGAAAAAGTCACAAGAGAGGCGGCTCAGTGGAGATGCCCTACCCCCAGTGGACTCGCAGGAAGATTCAGACGATGCCCTGGAAGCCATGCAACGGAGCAAGAGGGCCGCCATGAAGAAGAGAGCAGCTGCCGAGCAGCTCTCAGGGATCAGCCTTCGACGGACCATTCCCAATGACGACCCCGATATCACTCCGCGACCGCAGAGGTCCCAGAGAAGGGCACAGGCTGCCATCAAACCAGACAATGAATGTGAGGTTGCGTTGGGGAGCGAAAACGAGGAAGACATATCCACCGTCGCCGATTCTCAGGACCCTCTCAACGTGCCAGACACGGCCAAAAAGCCAACAATGACAAACGAGCCGCCCGTGGAGAAGCACGCCCCTCCGACCGCCATGGGTTCTAGTGTCGAGGCTATACCTGACAGTACAGAGGAGACGACTCACAACAGAGCGGGGGAACCCTTGAGCGTCGACACGTCGGAGACGAGCTCCAAGCAGAGAGACCGCATCCCCGAGACGAGCCCCGTCAACCGACCTACGACGCAAGTCAATATCGCAAGTCCTGAAAAAGACTTGGTGCTCGAGGAGGTTTCCGAGGACCCCTCGCCCGCCGCTATGGGCGAAGATTCACCTCTGGCAACACCCGACGAATCACGTCCGTCTTTGCCGATGCCTTCGCGAAGGTCGTCCCGTAAGAGCCGTCCGACAGCCAAGGCAGCGGTAACAGACTCCAAGGCCAAGCCTTCCCCTTCTGAGCCGAGAGCGGGGCGGGAAGTCAAGACTACAACAGCACAGTCTGGCATGCTTCGCAAGTCTGTGCGTGGAACTAAGAGCAAGGCCGATGAGCCCAACATTCAGTCAGACCCGTCTGTCGTTTTGGATTCTAGCCCCCAAGTACGGAGCACAGAGCCAGCATTTGACCTTCCATCTTCGCCGCCTCTGCTGACGCCGCGTCTGCCTCGCGGACCTTCGAAACTGCGTTCGCACAACACAGTTGACCAAAACCCGGCTACGCCGGTGGCGCCGGAGTCTTCTGTCGAATCGGCGCCGGAGTCAACTTCAACCCTCAGCACCCTGTCTGTTACCCCGAGCCTGTCGTCTAAGACCACGCCAGCGACGCAGCAGTCCGATCAGGTCGCGCACACGTCCCCTATGAAGCCAAGAAGTCGTCATCACATGCCGAGTCTGCCGCCGCTCAATACTGCACCAGTCGTCTCGGAGCGCGGCAAGAAACGCAGCAAGAAACAGACGCGAAGATCTACACGGCATGACTCGGCCTCGACGGATGAACTCACTAGGTCCCCGTCTGCCATAGGGTTTGAGAATAGTATGGCTCATCCTCCCAAGACGAAGAGTCGAGCTGATCGGCTGTCGACCTTGATTAACGAATCACGAGCGCCCGAGAGAGACCAGAAGCTATTCAGCGGCATGGCGTTCGCCATCTCGTTCCAATCGAAGCGGCCGGGCGAAAACACGGAGCAGTACGAGGAGCGCCTGTCGCAGAGCAACGATATCGAGAAGAAGATACTCGAATACGGCGGCCGACTGCTCTCGAGCGGCTTCGACGAGCTCTTTGACGCCCATGCCCTGCGAAGTGCGGCAGTCAGTCCTGTGACGGACGAAGAAGAAGAGGCTTCATTGACGCTGGCGACCTCGGCCCAGACTTTGGGCTTCACGGCGCTCATTGCAGACGGACACTCACGCAAGGTCAAGTACATGCAGGCCCTCGCCCTCGGGCTGCCCTGCATCTCCGATCGCTGGGTGACGACGTGCGTGGAGAAGCAAAAGGTCGTCGCATGGGACCCGTACCTCCTCTGTGCCGGCCAGTCGTCCTTCCTGCGGGATGCCATTCGCTCTCGTTACCTGGCGCCGTACCCCGCGACCGAGGCCCGGCTCGTCGACGTCATCCAACGCCGTCCCCAGCTTCTGCAGGGCAGCCGCATCCTGCTGATCATGAAGAAGTCGCGCCAGGAGGACAAGAAGATGCCGTACGTCTTCCTGGCGCACGTGCTCGGCGCCTCGCTCGCGCGGGCGTACAAGATGGACGAGGCGAAACGCATGATGCGCGAGAAGGAGCTTCTCGAGGCGCCGTTTGACTGGGTCTACGTTGACGAGCACACGGGCACCGACGAGGCCCTGTTCATGACGGCGCCGCCGACGCAGGAGACGAGGAAGAGGAAGAGGGTCAGCGCGGGAGGGGACTCTGTGCCGCCACCCAAGAGGATCCGGACGCTGAGCGACGAGCTTGTGATTCAGAGCCTGATTTTGGGGCGCATGATTGAGGAGGACGAACTCGAGGGGTGATGTTGGACAAAATGTACGAGTAGAGGGTGGACTGTTTTGGGAATGCACTGGCGTTTTGGGGTATCGGGGTCATGATACCAGATGCTCGTCGGGCAGCAGAGTACTGAAGTACTGTAGGGATAGATGCAGTCAGGAGGCATTGAATTGAAGCTAGCGATGTATTGGAAACCCGTTCTAGGGACTCTGAGACTTCGGGGCTGTGAGGTCTTTGGCCACGCAATCAGGTTGGAATAATCACAACATTACGTCGGCCTCTTCTTGGGAGAATAGTTACAGGCTTTGGCTTACAAGTGATTACAGGAGTCTTGCGATGGGTGAAGGGCAGTGGTGTCACCACGGAATTGAACAAAGTGGATTGATTGTTGTTAAGGTACAAAAGGAGACTTCCAGAAGTCCAAACGAAGGTAATTGGTCAGATCCAGCATCGGTAAGGAGTCTTACCGGGGCGATAACGACAGAACAAATGCATCAAATGAGGACTCCACATTTGGGATGAAAGTACTCCTGGGTCACAGAACAGAACCTTGCCTGATCGGCAACACACCCCCTCAGATGGGTAGGCGAGCCTCTCTCTGACCATCTGAACCACGAAAGATCAGGCAGATGCCTGTTGGCGGCTTTTGGTAGAGAATTTGGTGCCTTTGGAACAGTTGGCGTTCTCAGGGCAGATGAAGGAAATCGTGCTTGTGAAGCAAATAAGGATGTGTGTAAGTGTTAGGAGAGGTGGGCGAAATTGAGCAAGCTGTTCACTGGTGGACCGCTGGTACGCACTCCATCTGCAGAAGCTTCACGAAGTTCTGATGCTTCTGAGTCGGGAGAATCTTTGTAAGCCCATCGCTCACTATCTTGTCAGTGCTCATCCAGTCCACGGATATCTTCCCCTGTCTGACTGTTTGTCGGATCCAAAGACGATGGATGTCAACATGCTTGAGCTTCGTAGTGGCTTGAGGCCTCTCACTAGTGAGTAACAGCAGCGTTTGGCGGTTATCACAGAACATCTGGATCGGAACCTTGCCATGAAAACGTAGCTGAAGCTCCTTGATCAGACGAAGAGTGGCAAGGTAGTTCCTCGCTGCGACACTGAGGGCCACCAGCTCAGCTTCGGTGCTAGAAGTGACCACGGATCGCTGCTTTGTAGCTTTCCAGTCAATTGGACCTCCAAAGAGCATGGTGGTGTATCCTTGTGAACTAAATCTGGTGATGGGATCATCGCCGAATGATGCGTCGCTCGCACAATACAGCGATGTAGAATGGTCTCCTGATCCTCCGTAGGACAGCGAGAGAGTCCTTGTGCGATAGAGGTAGCGGAGACAGTGGTCTGCTGCAAGGTGATGGAGTTCTGTCGGCCTGAGCAGAGACTCCGCAAGTCTTGAGGCAGCTTTGGCCACATCAGGTCGTGTTGTGGTTGCTGCGTAATTGATGGAACCAATTTTGCGTTGGTATAGTTGAATGGATTCAGCAGAGGCTTCGTAATCCTTTGGAGCAGGTGCTGGGTCTGTTGATAGAGGCGTCAAATGACCTCTGGTGGATGGCTGGAGGTTGAGGTCCTTCATCTTTTCAGTGATGTAGTTCTCCAGAGACAGCCAGAGCTTGCGCTGGCTACGATCTCTGACCACTCTGATGCCTAAGAACCATCTGACCTCGCCAAGTTCTCGCATCTCGAACAGAGACTTGAGCTGGCTCTTCAGCTCTTCGGCCGCTTGGCGATCCTCTTTGCGGTTCATGAGGATGATGTCGTCAACGTAGAAGAACATGATCATGCCTCTGCCCATGAAGACACAGTTATCTTCCTCGAGAGCCACGAGGCCGATCTTCCGCATAGCCTCGGACAGCAGCTTGTGCCAGAGAAGCGGTGATCGGCGCAAACCGTACAAAGCTCTCTTCAGCTTGAAAATCGTGCGCCTCTGTGGAGCGCCCTTCTTCTGTTGCATCTCCTGCATGAGATCCCAGCCCTGAGGGGCCCAGACGTAGACTGTCTCGTCGAGGTGTGCATTTGGAAAGGCGTTGACGGCATCCAACTGGTGCGTGTCTAGGTCAAACTCTGCACAGATGGCCATCAACGTTCTGAACGTCTTGGCTGCCAGTGTCGACGCGTATGTTTCCATCTCATTCTTGGGCTGTTGGTCTCCTCGTACGCAGAGCCTGGCCTTGAACTTGGTCACGTAGCCGGTGGAGTCAACCTTGTATTTCCAGACCCAGGTCAACCCGAGAACCTTGTGTATTTCCTGGTCGACCGATTCGAAGGGGACTTGCTCGATTGTGTCCATATTTTCAATGGTGTTGACCTCCTGGACGCTTGCTTCTAGCCACTGCTTTTTGTGATCAGAATGAAGCATCTCCTTCCAGGATCTTGGCTCCGCGGGCATATCTGTTCGGAGAAGCGGTTTCTTGTTCGATGGAGTCTGAGTGTGAAAGAATGAGTATTCCACGGTCAAATGTGATGATGGAGGCATTTTCTTGCTGCGGCGGGCTCCTAGAGCCTGGTCGGTGGGGGTGCCGTCTTTGAACTGTGACGGCTTTCTGTCTCTAGCGCTCCTTCGAGTGCCTTGGATTTGTGTTGATGGCGACGGCTGTGGGGCTGGTGCCACTGATGGTCGGGCCTCCACAGTCTCTGTCTCGTCTTCAGCTGAACTTTGATCAGCTGGTGTGTGTTGAGGTGTTGATTCAGGGCTCCGAGCTACTTCGATAGTGTCTTCAATAGCCTCTTCAGTCACTTGAATGGTGTCTGGCACGGGGATCGTGTCTTCCACAGCATCTTCAGCCCCTTGAATGGTGTCTATTACGGCATCTTCCACCCCCTCAGAGACAGCTGGCTGGCCTTGTCCAGTCTCCGTCTCTGGAGTTGGACGTGGTGACGGCAGGACATCATCTCTGCTGGCTGTGTGACCTTCCCGGGGTCGCAGTATCTCCGCGTTGATCTTTCCTCCAAGTTGGAATGTCCGGGCTTTCTCGAACAGGTCGATGGTGGCAACATCGAACTCGTCAATGTCCAGTGACGAGTTGAAAGGATTCTGGGCGTCCGCAACGGGCACGTCCAAAGCCTGGAATTCGTCCTGTAGAATTGGCTTTGGGGATTGGGCGTCCTTGAAAACTGTGGACTCATCGAAACCCACGTCTCTTGTCCTCAATACTGCTTTCATCTCTGGAACCCAGATTCTGTATATGTTGCTGCTGTCGTATCCACAGAGATAGCCGATGTGGGCTCTCGGAGCCAGCTTCTGCTTTCGGTTACGTCCCTCTTGGGCGTCTGCCGTGAGAGGATACGCCCTGCATCCGTATCTTCGCAGGTAAGCCAGGCCTGGAGCCGTAGTTCGAGCGGCAAGGCCCTTGGAGTTGAGCCAGTCGTTCAGCCTTCCTTCTGGTGTCGCCCACTGTAGGCGTCCCTTCGGCGTGAGATTGTGGAGATATGCAGCGGTTTGTACCACCTCTGGCCACAAATCCTCCGGGAACCCAGCAGCCGAGGTAAGGGTTCTTGCGATGGTGAATATCGTGCCTCCATTGCGTTCTGCGGCACCGTTCTGTTCTGGTGTCCTTGCGGCTGATCTCTCCAAGAGAATGCCGCGCTCTTCTGACCAAGTAACCAGATTGCTGCGTAGTGCTGAGTCCCAGTCAACTCTCAGGACCTTGATGACCAGATGGTACTGTCTCCAGAGAAACATCTCAAAGTTGATAAACGCCTGGAAGCCATCTGCTCTGGCAGGCAGAATCCTGACAACAATCTTCCCCGAATATGCGTCCGTTATTACAAGGCACGACTCCATGCCGTTGTACGACTTCCCAGGGCTGAAGAAGTCCAGGTTGACGCGCTCAAATGGATTCGTCGTCGTGTACGTTGGCTGTCTCCGAGATACAATCTTCTTGGATTTCGCTACCCCGCAAGACTCGCATTCGAATGTTGTTGGCCCTTTCACCCCAACTCCAGTACAGCTGTATGGCAGCTGCTGTATGGCCTCTGGGTGGGCATGAGCCAGCCGTTCGTGCCAGAGCCTCGAGTCGCTGACCATCGCGGCTCTCTGCTTCTTGGAGTGATAGAAGGAAGTGGTGCTATGTAGGGTGTTCACCGCATACTGGCCACCCTTCTCCTGAAGTGGGATCTCTGAGCCAGTGGCTGGGTTGAACAGCATGTTCCTGAGGGAGTCCAGTCCGAGTCCTTGGCGTTGGAGCTGCCTGGCTGAAATAAGCGTCGTCGGGTAGTCTTTGATGTACGAGACATCATGGCAGGTGATGCTGATGACGTTCTGCTTGCTGTCGAGGGTGTCGATGGCCATCGTGCCATGCCCTTCGACGGGGCTTGATTTGCCTCCTCCTGTGCTGTATCTTACAGTGTCGGTGGCCTCGCGAAAGTTGGTGAGGAGGTCTTTGTTGTTGGTTATATGGTTGGGTGTACCCGAGTCGATCAGGAACTCGTGACGGAGATCCCCTCCTCGGTTTGTCCGTTGAAACTCGTCCGAATCAGCGACGGAGAAGTTGCTCATGAAGTTGGTGTACTCGTCATCGCAGCTCTGTTCATCATCGTCACCGAGGAAGTTGTTAAAAGCAGAGACGGCGACTCCACTGGTGCCTCTTGCCTCCTGCCGCTTCTTTTTGTCCTCCTTGATTTTCTCGTTCCAGAATTGCAATGTGCTTGGCTTCATCCTTTTCTTCGCTTCGTCAATGTAGTCCAGCAGGCTCTGATCGGATTGATAGCTCTTCTTCCTCCGGTGTTCTGCGATATTTGGGCACAGACAGATGGGCTGACACGCCTTGGGTGCCCTCTTCTGCTGTACACAGTCGCAGAATGGTCTGCGAGAAGGCGAGCTGTTTGGCTGTTGAGGAGAGTCACGATGGGAATCCTGGGCACTCGTCCGATCACTTTGACCATTCCGGTCCTTGCCCATGAAGGTCACCGAGTCGCTGTAGAAGGACGTCTGAGATGGCTTGGTGGTGAGGCGATGCGGTTGGTAGTCTCTAAGGTAGCTCTTGTACCTCAACGCCAGTACCTTCCCTCCATCACGATCATCCAGCTCCCGGCGAACTTGGTGGGCGCACTCTGCTTCGGCCCACCCTGGAGACACGGAAAGAATTGCCCGAAGGAATTGAACATTTTGATCTGCGGCTTCTTTAAGCTGAGGAATCCCGTGCTTCTCAACTTCGATACAGAGTAGGATGAAGTCGTCAACCCACTTCTCATGGTCCATCTTCTTGATCATCGCCATATGCTCCTCCCAGCGCTGGCGAATGTATTGTTTCTGTCCCATGTCGGAAGGGGCGAAGTGGTCCTTCAACGCCTTGAGCCACTCCTGGCTGCTTTCCTCGTTCATGAAGACGGCCGAAAGGCTCCTGTCGACTGTGTTGAGGATGTATTTCTGGACCTCCTGGAGGCCCGCTGACTCCCTGTTGTAGATGTCCAAATGGATCTTGTACAACGTCAGCAGTGTGCTGAGATCTCGCGTCTCATCTTCGAATGACGGTGCTGTTGGCTTCTTGGCCCTCTTGGGCCGTCTGTCAGCCTCTTTGTCTGGGTCGACTAGATCCCAGGCCTCGTAGGAGGTCGCCACGGCTCTGACGGAGTTGAGCCATGTCCTCCATTCCTCCCTCCTTGTAAGTGTCACTCTGTGCTTACCAGAGTCCATCTTGAGGATCCCTGGGCGTTGTCGGAGACCGTCGGGGAGGTCGTTCGATGGTCGCGACTGATCGCGTGTATGTTGAATATCATCAATTGACCCCGCGTGTACTCAAGCCCTAGGCCACACGTCTCGGAGGTTCAATTGGTCTTGAGGAGCTGATTTCTCCTGCTTCGATGTGTCGTGGAGAGATGATCGCTCTCCTGGAGGATGTCGGTAACGGCCCTTGGCCAGTGGTCGTCAATGGCGAAACGTCGCGTCAATTGACTGTTGAAGTGCAGCGGCGATTCAGCTGTAGACAGCTTCGCAGCAGGCGTATTGGCCGTAGGCGCCCTGCTGTAGATATCGAAGGTCAAGGAGCTGTATCGTCGCCCGGGCTCATAACTGTCACCACGGAATTGAACAAAGTGGATTGATTGTTGTTAAGGTACAAAAGGAGACTTCCAGAAGTCCAAACGAAGGTAATTGGTCAGATCCAGCATCGGTAAGGAGTCTTACCGGGGCGATAACGACAGAACAAATGCATCAAATGAGGACTCCACATTTGGGATGAAAGTACTCCTGGGTCACAGAACAGAACCTTGCCTGATCGGCAACACATGTCTCATGTCAATACAGTTCCAGGAAGAGGCTAGCCCGATGGCTGACTACTGGAGTGGCTGCCTTGCTGCCGCTTCTGGCATAAAGAAGTATCATTTTTTTTGTACGATAAGCCCAAACCCCTAAACCAATGATCTTGGGTTTCCTTTCAGCCTTACGCTGTGCCGTTGTCACCTGCGCGTCTAGACCCCTTGGTGCATGACCATTGGCTCACATTACAGTCATAAAGCGCCAGGTACGGCTGCGCGCGGTTAGCCCCCCCCCCTCACACAGGAGAGTGAGGCAGGCTTCTCGTACCATGATGGTGCCAGTAAACGACCTGCACAATCATCTGGTCATTTACTCAAACACATGCAGATGAACGATGAACACTCGACAAACAGTAGGAGGTCAATCGAATACCGCCGCTACAATGAGACTTCGATTGCTGTCACTGGACGGCCCGTTCATTCCCACGCGTCGCGCGCCACGTTCCGCAAGTAGTAATTTCGCCGTTTCTCCAACCTCACCAAACGGAAGATAATATCATCGTGAACCTAGGTCAACTGCGTATTCAATAATCGTCTGCTCTTTGAGCTTAGACAAATTCGCTGAATTAGGCGAGGTGAATTAGGCGGGCTCTCGATTCGAAAAGGGGTTCCCTTTGGCGGCGAGTGAGGGACACCGTAAATTGAAGCTGCACGGCAGGTAGTAGAGCAATGGTCTCATTTCATAGCTTTAAGGGCGAGATTCACATGAGCATCTTCAGAACAAGTCTCCATCGCCGCTTATTGAGAAAACCGCGTTGTAAGGTTGTGTTCTGCAAAAGTAGTGAAGGTAGCCCACGTCTACATCATCTACTTCCATCGCCAATGACTTCCGAGCTGCCGTTCGTACTGAAAGCCCATGCCCGCTTTTCCCAGTTTATAGATTTCGAGTCGAGTTCGTAGCAATGGTCGCCAGGCACCTCAGCCCGCGAGACACCCGAAATCTCGACCACCCCATTACTCGTGGGCATTTCTTCTGGGATATTGTCGGTCGGACTTGGAGCTTCGTGCATGTCGGGAGCCTTTCTGCTCGAAGCATTTATACTCGCAACTTCCGAGTCTACCTGAGCAGTTGGCAATCTCTCCTTCTTCCGCCGCCAAAAGAAGGCGCCCAACAACGCGAGAGATACCAGGAGCAGCGTACCGAGCCAGCCGCCCACCGCGGCGCCAACAACAACACTACTCCCTAAAGCGGCGTCTTTTGCTGGTCCCATCTGCTGCTCGTCGGCGACTGCTCCCGTGCTCGTCCCCGGTGCCGCTCCTTGAGACGTCGCGGTAGAGACTGGTGGGCTAACACGACTGCTGTTCCCTTCGGCGACCCTAATGGTCGTGCCATTGACATAGAAGCCTCCGCCACCGTTGCAGCAGCTTCTCACATCTGTCCGATTACCGCAGCAGTAACGGCCATCGGTGCATTGCGTCACTGGCACGTTGCGACTGTCCATGGGGGTTTTCGTCTCGTCGCCCTCTGCTCACAACTAGGTAAGCCAGGGCGGCCGATAGCCAGATTGAAAAAATCCTAACATACCGAGATATTCGCCGCCTGTGCAAAGGTGCAGGCACTCCTCAGACTCCCATGCCGTATCAGTACAGCCGCCGCGGTACAGACCATTCGTCGTGCTGGACCAGCAAAGCGCACCAAGACATCTGTCGTCTAGCGAAGCGCAGCACATGCCTAAGCCGGGGTACTCGCAGGGGAAGAAGTCGCCGTTTGGATTGGTTCGGAGGGCGTCGGTGCCGTTGGGAAAGAAACATTGTGTTTGCCCTGAGGCGATCGCGACCAGCCCGAGGCCCAGGCCAGCGCCGGCCAGTGGTCCAATGCGTCGATGACGCATGGTGACAGGAGAAAGAGACGATTGCCGTGTCGCTAGGCACTGTAAGCGCTGCGTTGCACCGCGATTTGCCTATGGGACGACTGACGATTCAATGATCGGTTCCAAGGTGAGGTCTCTTGAGGCATTGTAGGAAGGAGCTACGGATGACACGCGGCTGCATCTTTTGACTGGGGCGTCTCTTTGACCACCTGGACCAGTTGCCACTCGCTGGCTGCTAGCTTTGTAAGCCGGAGTAAAGTGTTTCAAGACCTTTATCGTCGGCAGCCGTTCATCCGCCGTTGACGGTGCCATACCAAATCAGGCCTCCGTTATATACACCTGTAAGTTAAGACACCAGAGCCTTTTGGCTTGGTGTAACAACCAGCAGGTGTCATCATCACACCAGGCCGGGATACCCAGGCGACCGCAACGGCCGAATCACTCACGTGACCGTGACTGGATCATGATACTCAAGGTGGTCTTGTCGACCAACCTAACTGTGACCCGCAGCAACAAGGTCACGATGAAATCCGCAAGCCATCCAACATGGACTCACTACCCAGCCAACAGGGACAGGATGTAAAAGGATGAATACTCTGGTAGATGTATATGCAGTCCTTCTCAGGACGGTGATCAACGTGAGTCTTACCTTGTAATTATTGAACGAGTGCGTAACGCCTTGCGAAACCACAACGTCTCAGAGTCACAACCTAAGCTTCTGCTAACAGCAACCCCAACTCTTTGACGGTTTCCCTGTTCGGAAGCTATCGGGTCTTAACAAAAATAAACTCCGATATTGATTACCTACCTCTTTGAATAAGCCTGCTGTTGAATAGATAGCCGTTTCCTTCCGATCATGTGGACCTACCTCACTTGAGGAGCAGCCAAATACGGCTTTCCGGTGCTCAGGGGAGTCGAACGAGAGAGGGGAAGATGCACAGTCAACCGCAACACCGAATCCACTAACCAGAGCTGTCAGGCACAACCAGAGCCAAGGATTGAGTTCACGCGAGCCGTGAAGCCCATTCAACACCTCTATTTACCACCTTCCTCTGAAAAATAACACCCCAATCATGATCGTGAAGAGAACGCCCAACTCTGTGAGCAAACGAGCACAGGGTCTGCCACAAGCCTCGAAAAGAAGGCTCCGAGGGAGCTGTTGGATGTTGTATAGCGTCAGCGAACCACCGCCCAGCACCTCAACCTTCTCTCCATCGTCGCCGCTCCTTCAGACCGTCTTGCGCAGTCTGTTTTCATTCTACGCAAGCCATGTTCAGTGCTTTCTAGCAAAGCATGCTGCTTTTCATATGTATTACAAGCTGGCGCTGGAGAAGACAGCATATCAGTGGCAGGTTCCAGAGTGTGTACGGGAGACAGCAGATGCTGCCGTGCACAAATACCAATCTCACGGCTACGAGCTCAAGACGGCTTCCCGGAGGGACGGATAAAGACTTACGAAGCTCGAACATGTGAACTCCACCGGTACCGCATTACCTACGCTTACGTCAGGACCCGAGGGAGGTACGAGACCGCCAGGGTGTCGCCAGTTGTCTGGTCGTAGGAATCAAAAAGAGAGGACCGAGCGCTGTGAGGGGATAGTTACAAAGAAGGTCAACGGACCAAGATTAGAGAATGGTATCGATTATTCTATCTTCCTAGAGACCCCCAAGAGACTGACAGTTGATCCCTTCACTCGCTGCACAAGACCCCTTGACAGCTTACGACGCGACTAGAGGAGCTGACACTCGCGCTCGTTCAGGCGGCCGCGCTCATACAGGAGAAGTGTATCACCGCTGACCAGTATCTCAAGCTGCTAGGCGAAAGCGATCAGAAATTCATCGACCTACTCAGCGAGGAGTTTGAGACGGTTAGGCGAGACTCCGAGACGCCTCGTACAGTAGCTACAATATAGAAGCTCTCCTTCTAGTACATGAATTGGCAGGATGAGCTGGCAGGCCAACTTCTCTCGGTTATGTACATCCCCTGGAGTGCCCCGGAGCTACCTACCGACATGCCCGAAATATTGCGGATTCACGGACGACCTGGATTTGGCAAGACTTTCCTATGTTCGCGCATCGTCGAACACCTCTCGGCTACCTCCGTCAAGTTCGTCGCTTACTTCTTCTTGTCGTCCGACCACGAAAGTCGCAACGATCCCTACGCCGTCGTTCGATCATGGCTCTCTCAGCCCGCCGCACAGCCGGACGTGTACGACCTGATCCGGCTGAAATGGGAGACAACGCAGGATCAGGTCGCCCCGTGCCACCGTCGTCCAGTTCCTCGGCGATGTTCTGCAAGCCAGGCCGGGCTGTGTTCTGGTCGTTGATGGCCTCAACGAATGCACGGCACCAGCCGACAGCAGCAGCTTCATCACGAGGTTCCTCGAAGACGACAAGAACGCCAACACGCCTGCCACCCGCGTCGTCGTCAATTGCCGCGACGAGCCCGAAATTCGACAGACCCTGCGAGCCAACGATTCTTACAGCCTTGCCGAATACCAAATATCACCTCGATACGTTCATGACGACGCCTCCACGTTCTCGCGGTCCATTGTCGATAAGAAGCTGGCCAAGAAGCCCGAAGACATTCGGGCGAGTCTCTCCAAAACCATGACCGATCGAAGCGACGGCCAATTCCTCTGGCTCCTACTCCAAGAACAGTCTCTGAAGTCTTGGAAGACCCTTGTGCAGCTTCAGCGTGGACTCGACAGCACGCCAGCTGGGCTCAACAATTTGTACGAGCGAAATTGGACCAAGATCACAAGAAGCAACTGAGCGGACCGTGCCGTGGCTTTGCTGCGGAGGGCCGCCTTTGCCCTACGGCCGTTGACCTTGGGCGAAATCACTGAGGCTGTGCTGATTGACGAAGAGTACGAGGGTCTTCCGACGGACGAGCTCCCCGATGTCATCGACGACGACTACATCAGCAGCGAGATCGTTGAGCTCTGCGGCCCGCTTGTCGAAGTCCGCGGCCCTCGCCCGGCTGCGGGAGCCCGGTTTGTGCATTTGGCCCACTTCACAGTTCGGGAATTCCTCGTCAGACAGCTGCCCACGGGGAACATCTGGCAAAACGAGACTCTGCGAGCATCTAATGAATGCGTTCAAAATACGATACTGGCCCGGTCGTGCCTATGGTATCTGCAGTCTCACCAGGCATGGCAGGACAGCACAGACGGGTCACCATTTCAAGCCATCCTTCGGGACTACACCACAGCATCTTGGCATGTACATCTCAGGTCGGGCGTGCCGTTGGACCACGTCCCAGGCACCTTAGAGTGCGTCCTCAGTTTCATGAATGAGGACGACCCCTGCTGGGGTGCATGGAGAAATTGGGTCGATACGCATGATGATGATGAAGTGCATGCAGCGGAGGACGAGGATGTTCCCCCAGGGCCGTCGTATTATGCTCTCAAGTTCGGCCTGACTGCTTTGGCGGTCACCCACGTCCGTAAGTTCGGCACTGGGCGAAGTGCGGCGTCTACTGGGCAGTATCTTCTTGATCTGTGTTGTACCCAAGGAAACGTAGAACTTGCGGAAATGATCCTCGAAGTTGGTGTTGACATTGAGACAAAGGCCGGCGGTGGCAGAACGCCACTCTACTCTGGATCACGACATGACCAGTCGAAGATAGTTCGGGCGTTACTACTACGCAGTGCAAGGGTAGGCAAGATGAATCCAAACGGTGCGACACCAGTCAACGCCGCTGCTAGCAATATGCCCCCCTAAACACGGCTACCCTGACTGTCCAAAACCAACAATCCCAACATGCTGCCACCGAAGCCACCCGCGCCATGGAGCATACAAATAGCTGGAAGCCTCCGGTGTGCCAGAGCCGCCAGAGCCGCCAGAGCTGGAATATAGAGGATCAGAAGCACGATCTGCAGATATGCCTGGTCAACGACCACGTTGGTACGAGACCTGGCTTCACTGAGAGGACCTAACGCCAACTGTCCACCTGAGGCTGACGAAAACGGAAAGCAGTGGGAAAACGAACGGTCACAGCATGGAAACCGATGAATTTGATACAGAATCCAGCAAGGGTTAATAGGATGGCTAAGGCCTCGAGCCGAAGATTAATGCTGGGCAACTTGAGATAACGTACGCTACAAGCGAGTGGAAGACGAGAGCGAACGTAACACTCAACCACGACCGCACAAATAAACCCACAGATATCTCAACCAAAACAACTTTGAATTAACTAAATCAATCGGAGTAATCATCAGATTTGACAGGTTCTTGAGTTCTGTCCTGCCTTGCCGGATGTTCCACAACGTCGAGGTTCATCTTCGGTTTTCGCGCCTCTTACCTCTTCCTTGACTACGCTAGCATCCTTTCCCATCCACAAAAGGTCCATGCCACCACTGGGCACGTGCCTCGCCGGAGTACAAACACCGTACCGACACCGACCTTACCGAACATATCCTCCACGGGGCTCACAATGGTGTCTCGGACGCAATAGCAGGAAATCAACCACACATCTGAGACATGTCTCGCGGAAATCTGGTAACCCAGCATCCAAAGTGCCGAAATCCTTCCCGAGAACAAGGTCTACGTACTTGCGCTGCTCAGAAGAATTCACGACGCTGCTCGTGTTGCGGGGTCATTAGCTTTGATGGAAAAAGCATGGTATAGATCAGGGCGGCGGTGTGAGCTCGGGAACGGCATTCTAGATGAGCCCCTCTTCGGAAGAGGGGCTCGAATTCAACAACTGCCGGAGGTACTGGTGAAGGCATCGGGACAGCTTGTACCCGTATCGCCGAGCTCAGCAGTACTTGACTCCACTGTGAGACTCAAAAGGAGTTCGATATCGTTGATTTTGGTGGTTTTTGTGGCTGTTGAAATGCGTAGATATCGCTGACGTAGTTGCAGTTCGAGGGTTGTAGAGAGGTATCTGAACGTGCCTAGAGATATTTTGGGCTAACTCTAATAAGGAAGGCGGTGTTGTCTCGAATGTACTGAGGCTAAATTTGGTCCTTAAGTCCAAGATGGAATCCGCCGCCTCCCCTCCACTAATTCGTCCAGACTTACCAACTCTGGCAAGGAAACCGAAGCTGAACCTCTCCTTCTCCTGTTGACCACTGATCAGGCCGAGCTCATTGGGGCGTTTCGCAGAGATGTGGGCCTCTGCGACACAGACGCGGAGAAGTTCCGGCTATGCGAACAGATGCGTAGTTAGCTGCTCGACAAGTATAATCAGGTATAGATGGACCAAACTGGTGATTCAGGGAAACCGGGTGTTGCTACAAAAAGCACAAATGGACGAAAAATTCAGGAGGCCTGATCCGCTGGACCTGGTCGAACTGGAGAATCTCTGAGGTGGCAAGGCGACGGTCCGCACATCCAGGAGAAGGACCTCGGCAACGTCCATCTTCCGTTCAGCGAACTTTACAACGAAGAAGTGCCCTCAGTTATGGCTTCGACCAGTATGGGCTCATGGCCCGGGGCCAATCCAAGCCCTTAAGCGAAGCCAGCTCGGCAGGTTCGAGTTTCGACATGGCGATCGAGAAGATTCTTAATGCTGTTCTTGTACAGGACGCGGCCGTAGGGTCGTCCGTCGCTGACGACGCGAAGGACAAGGACGCTAGCTCCATAGAGCTACCCGGCGACAGCGCCCATGTCTCTTCTCGTGGTCATTACCAATTGTCAACGCCTCTGAGCTCGCAGCCAGATTCTCCCCTTACCACACAGGGGCTGGCCAACAAAATCCTGCCCAGGTAGCGATGCCGGTAATCATCAGCTCCCTGGAGATGATGATTCCAACGTCAAGCGCTAACGAATCAGGTAGTAGAATAGTCACGAAATGCGCCCAAGATGGCGGCCGCCACAATGTGATGTGACATGATAGCGATGTGATGATAATGGTGGGGGTCATGTGGTGGTGTTGAGAACATTATGTGACGGCTGCAATACCAGTCTGCAGTCAGCTCACTTTGGAGTGACCCAAGCTTCAAGCTGTCTGGATCTTCGTGGTCTCCGACCTGTATGGTGTTACAGCCAAACAAACATTAGGCCCGAACTCTGTGAACGGTGTTGGGACCCCTCCAAAGGACCAAAGGGCTGAATATGGCTGCTTGTATTTTTTTGATGGCATGAATTCCACTCCCGCTATGGCACCGATCACGCAGTTATCTGGGGCTAGATTGGTCTGGTTACCACGAAATGTACTTCTATTTTCTCCACGTGAATATGCCGCTTCCTAAGGCTGGATGATCTGGTGGAGGCGCTGAGGCCGATAGATTGCGTCTCCATCTCTCCAGCGCTGAAAGTGGTGCCATTTGGAAGAGGCGCAGTCACCTTAAAAGCAGTACCGGGCATCTCAATATTCAAACGACGGTTGCCAGTCTCGACAGACTCATCACTCTATCGGACAAGTCCTGGTTAGCTTCATGTGTCTAAGGAGTGTAGTGGGATTCCAGAATAACCTTGCCGAGATGCTCGACGCCGGAGCCTCAACCTCTGCACTGCTCTGCTCAATAGAGATCTCTTGGTAGGCGGAGGGGCTAGGGGCCGAAGTCAGCATCTTCTAGCACCTTGTGCCACTCATCATCGCTCCCGACGGCAACTTCGGTCCAGGGCTCTGGCTCAGGGGGTGTCTCGTAGCGGCCCTCATCGAAATCGTCTCGGGCGCTGCCAAAGTCGATGATGTCATGGGCGCGCTGACCCCTTACAGTGTTCGACTGCTCGTTCGACATATGCCTTTTGGAAACCAAGGAGCCCGTAATACATAGTACGGAACTCCTCCCGAGGACAAGGTCTACGTACTTGCGATTCTCAGAAGAGTTCGCAACGCCGCTTATGTTGCGGAGCCATTGGATTTGTTGGGAAAATGATGCTATCAATCAGGCGGCGGTGTGGACTCGGTAGCGAAGCATACAGGAATTAATCTAAGCACTCTGTGACGGGACCGTCCGGTGCGGGGTGCGTAGGTCAAGAGCCGACGCGTGGGGTAACATAACACGCGCTGGCGCCCACGCGCCACCTGCTCGATTCTCTCTCCTTTCTTCAACTTAGGATTCTTGCAAAACAGTGGCATTACCTCTTGAGTTGATCTCACCTGGCCCTGACACACTCTTCTCATGCTGCGGAGCCGCATTGTTGGAAAATGACATGAAATCAAACTAGGTCAACAGAACTGCTCTCAAAATCAACTAACGTACTCCACAAGCGAGTGGAACACACAAGCGAGTGAAACACTCAACCACGACCGCACAAATAAAACCCCAGATATCTCAACCACGACGACTTGAATTAACTAAATCAATCGGTGTTATCATCATCTGATATAGCTACAATGATCTGACAGGTCCTTGAGTTATGTCCTGCCTTGCCGCATGTTCCACAGCGTCGAGGGGCCAATTCTATACCCTGCTTACGACCCCTACTCAGCTGCGTTTCCTGCTTCATCTGGACGTCTACCTCATTCTGGGCTTGAATGTCCTCTGCTTCGGCTATAGACATGCTTCCCCCTTGCCTGAGACGCTTTTTCTTCGCTCTGCGACGCTTGCTTAGGGTCTCTAGCTCCCCTCGTATGAGCTGGACCTCGGACTGTACGAGGGTGAGTTTATGCATGATACTCCGCGTTCCCTTTGCTAAGTGGTCAACGGCGCCGAGAATAGACGTTGGTGAGCTATCTTGATGACGGGCAATCCGATTTTTGATGTACTCAGACTGCGAAGTCGTCTCAATCGGATTGTTGGGCGTCCTCGAGACCCAAGGTTCGGGTATCCCTCCACTGCTCCCTGGAGGCGTTGGGGTATGTAACTTCACATCCAGCTTCGAAAGGACTGCTTCCGGGTTATGAGGAACGAGTCCAGCTCCCCTAAAGGCCCCTTGGATGTTCTTCTCCGTCATTACCTCTTGGGATGCTGTAAGAAACGCAGGGAAGAAGTCTTCCTTGGTGATATGGCTTATACCCGCCCGCATCTTCTTCTCGATTTGCCGACCGTACGCCTGCTTAAGCGGGCCAAAGCAGCCAATATCGAGAGGCTGGAGTAAATGAGATGAATGAGGCGGCATACAGAGCGCGATAATGTTGTTTTCCTTGCAGTAGGCGTCGAATTCGATCGAGTGGTGACTTTCATGTCCATCTAGAATGAGGAGTCGATGTGTGCCTGTTGTGCGAGGCCTGGTGTACTTATCGAAGTGCCGAATCCATTCCAGTCCTGTTCTATTGGTAGTCCATCCGTTTTCAGTCGTGGCGATAACCCAATCCTTTGGTAGGGATGTTTCTTCGTACCAGCTCGAGAGGTGATATTTGCCTGCGACCACGATAAACGGCGGGACGCACCAGCCTTGGGAATTAACCCCCTGGATCACTGTGACCCATTGTCGATTTCCAGGTTGTATGAGCTTCGTATTTGAGCGCCTTTCCGAGCTTGTGACGACCATTCCTGTTGAGATAACGCCCATCATAAAGCCGGTCTCATCGAAGTTGTAAATATCTGCGGCCGCAATGCCGTACTTCGCAACCACATTCCGTACAAGGCGAAACCACGCGTTTATCGCGTCTGGATCTTCACATTGGGCCCTCTTATAGTCGTATCTGCGAAAGAAACGCGTCTTTAGCTGTGGTTGTCGCTTGACGAAGTTTGAAGCCCAGTTGACTCCGACGTGTGGCGCGCCTCGGTCGGCGAGCAGCCTATTGGCCATATCTTCCACGTCACGAAGCCGGGGAGGAAATGATCGCGAATCCAGGTCCAGAATACTCTCAATAATTGTCTGCTCCTCTAAGGAAGTCAATGTCCTCGAATTCGGAGGGCTGTCGCGTCGAGAGATAGTTCCCTTCAGTCGTCGGCCTAGCGTCACATGGCTCACGCTGTAGATCTTCGCAGCGCTCCGAATGCTTAGCTTGGGATCTTTTTTGATAGCTTCGGTAGCAAGAATCAATTGAGCTTCTTTGCAAGGAGTCTCCATGTTTAATTGTGGGTAGAAAGGTGATGAAAGATAGGTGGTTGGGGAATCGCGACGGAGTGTTTCACTCGCTTGTGTGTTCCACTCGCTTGTGGAGTACGTTATCTATATATAGGATCTATTTATAACTTTCCTATTTAAATTCTATTATTATTTATAGCTTAATTTAGTAATTATATAAGAGAAATTAATATATAGCTTTCTCTTTAAAATAATATTCGTAATTATTATAGATATATTTAAGCTAAAATAATTAATAATATTATTCGTAAGTATAGTAGAGTACTAGATAATCTCTTATTATAAATCGTATATTTTCTTTTATACTTTCTTATTTTTAGGCGCTAGCTTTCTATAGCTTAGTCCTATAATAGATAAGTTTATCCTATAATATAAAAGGATTATAATCCTTATTAGGGTTATTAATAGCGTAAATCTATATTAGGATATAGAGTTAAAGCTATCCTAATAGGGGTTCCTCCTCTTAGCTTATTTATATATATTCGTTCTATTCCTCGTTACTTATAAGTCTAATATAGATTATAGCCTATAATTCTAAGTAAGCTTATTTATAAGCCCTTTCTTCGTTTATATCGATTTCCTAAATCTCTAGCGTTACTTATTAAGCTTATTTCTAAATTCGTTTTTCCTTCTTAATAATAATTATTATAGCTAGGGTTCTTTATCCTATAAATATTCTAGGGAATTATCTATTCTATTCCTTATTATCTTTATAGGTTAAATAATCGTCCTAGTAATAGAAGGTCTAGCTAGTTTTAATATAATCCTAGTATTAAGTATAATTAAGCTATTATTTATTTATAGGTTTCTAGGGCTTCTTAGGTTATTAATATTCTCGAGCTATATATTTATTTTTACTATAATTATAATATTTTATATCCTTAAAATCCTTTAATTTACTATATTTAATATTATTAAGCTCTATAGGTCTTATATAAATAATCTATCCTTAAGCTATATTAATATAGGGTTTATTATATTAGTATTTATATCCTTAATTAGATTAATAATAAGGAATATAAAAGTTCTATAATCCTATAATAAGCTTCTATCCTTTTTCTATTCTATATTTATATTAATAATTATCGATCTTAATAGCTATAACGATATACTTAATAAGGGTTTCGGGTCTATCCTCCTAAATAAGGTCGTCTTTAACGATATCTTTAAATCCTTTATAGAAATAGGCTATAAAAGTAGACTCTATTTAATTAAATCGATTAGCTAAGAGTCGAAACTCTATAATATATTTAATAGCTAGCCCTATTTATTTAAGCTAAAGGATTTTTCTTTTATTTTATTATTCTTTATCTACGTCCCTAAATACTCCTTTAATAGCTTCTTCGAATATATTTATATTAATATAAATATCCTAAATAGCCTATTTTATTGTTACGACCTGGCAGCTTCCGAAGGGGGAACACTGTCAGAGGGTTGGGGTTGCTGTTTGCAGAAGCTTAGGTTGTGACTCTGAGACGATGTGGTGTCGTAAGGCGTTGCGCACTCGTTACAATGAATACAAGGTAAGACTTAGATTGATCACTGTCGTGAGAAAGAATGTATCTACAAGTCCAGAATGTCCGTCCTTATATACCTGCCATCCTGTCCTTGTTGTGTTAGGTGGTGAGCTCATGTTGGATGGCTCACTGGTTAGTTGTTGGTGATCCATGATGTTAGGATCACGGTGTGTTATCCCGTGAGCCATTCCCTGGCTCACTGCGGCGTCCTTGGTGAGCCCGACGACTCACCCTTTATGTCTGAGTGAGCCATCACGTGATTTGCCAGGTGGGCCCGATTCTTATCTTATCGCGCTCCCTGATCGCGGGGTCGTCGATTCGCGGCCGCCCTGCTTCCTTGGTTGTTACATGATGCTCCTCCTCCAGGCCGATGTCCCAGCGGCCATAAGTAGTAAGTCCCAGCCGCCTGCGGTGGTTCTTCTCTTGTCATCCTTACTAACCATGACAAAATGTCAGGTCGTGTCATAAAACGTTCGTCTGCCAAAACCGACCAAAGAAAGGCGCTCGCTGCTTTGATTGACTCCGAGGGCGAAATCAAGATGCCTTGTACGGGGTGCTTCAAGCGACATCTCGTCTGTAAGACCGCCCCTGGTTCTTCTCGCTGTGGGGAGTGCATCCGTCGCGGTCGCTCTTGTGATGGTGTGAGCGTGGTTTCTGCGCGTAAGTTGGTCCCTGGTGGGGTCATGGTCCTGTTTTCTAATGATCGTCTAGTGGAAAAGGCTCTTGCAGAGCAGAAGAAGCGAGAGGCTGAGATTGAGGATGCTGAAATGGAGTTGGAGGTGCTCCAAACGAAGTTGGCGACGGCCTTGGGTCGTTTGTCCCGTCTTCGCAAGATGCGGAAGGCGGCGAAGGCTCGTGGGGAAGAGTTGTTTGCTCGTGGGATTCGTCAGTTGGATGAGGAGGACGGCGTCCTTCCTCTGGGCGGGGACAACCTAAGCCTCGAGGCTCAGGAGGCCAACGTGGTTCAGGACCTTCAGGAGTGGGGTGCTAGCGGCGTCGTGGACTGGTCCTCGTTGGGCTTCGGGGAGGAATTTTCCGACCTTGGTCCTGTGCCAGGCGATGATATTCTTGGAGCAACTGCGGGCAGTTCAGGTTCTTGACTGGTTCCCATGTGTTTTCTTCATGCCCATAGTTCTTCCATTTGATCAAGTATTCTTCTTGTTTGCTTATCTTTCTGTGATCGAGGATTCTTTCGACTTCATACTCGTTGGTATTTTCGACTTCCACGTTTGTTTCGAGTGGTGCGTTATGTGGTGCTGGCTCTAGTAGTGCAATGTGAAAAACGGGGTGAATCTTCATGTTCTCTGGTAATGAGAGGTGGTAGTTGGTATCCGAGAGTTTCTTGAGAATTTTAAATGGTCCTAGTTTCTTGAAATCCAATTTGTCGTTTGGTCGTTTGGTTTTGATGTTTCGGCGGATGAGGTAGACGCTATCTCCCTCCTGTAAGGATGGTCCCTTCATCCTTGTCTTGTTGGCGTACGTGGTCATTCTGGTGCGTACGAGCTCGAGGTCGAGCTTGATTTGTTCCTGGATCTTGCGGATGTTGACCGCAATGTTGGTCGCTTTTGGCGTGTCCGGTGCTTCGCGGCGTTCCGCGTAGGCTGTTGGGTTGTACCCGTAGTTGGCATAGAAGGGTGATTCCTTTGTTGACTCGCTTGGTGAGCTGTTGTATGCGAACTGTGCGATGGGTAGTAATGTGACCCAGTCATCTTGTTGGTAGTTGAT
>NW_009276929.1:546447-554196 GCF_000150675.1 Verticillium dahliae VdLs.17
CCGAGGAAGTTTGTTAAAAGCAGAGACGGCGACACCACGGGTGCCTCTTGCCTCCTGCCGCTTCTTTTTGTCCTCCTTGATTTTCTCGTTCCAGAATTGCAATGTGCTTGGCTTCATCCTTTTCTTCGCTTCGTCAATGTAGTCCAGCAGGCTCTGATCGGATTGATAGCTCTTCTTCCTCCGGTGTTCCGCGATATTTGGGCACAGACAGATGGGCTGACACGCCTTGGGTGCCCTCTTCTGCTGTACACAGTCGCAGAATGGTCTGCGAGAAGGCGAGCTGTTTGGCTGTTGAGGAGAGTCACGATGGGAATCCTGGGCACTCGTCCGATCACTTTGACCATTCCGGTCCTTGCCCATGAAGGTCACCGAGTCGCTGTAGAAGGACGTCTGAGATGGCTTGGTGGTGAGGCGATGCGGTTGGTAGTCTCTAAGGTAGCTCTTGTACCTCAACGCCAGTACCTTCCCTCCATCACGATCATCCAGCTCCCGGCGAACTTGGTGGGCGCACTCTGCTTCGGCCCACCCTGGAGACACGGAAAGAATTGCCCGAAGGAATTGAACATTTTGATCTGCGGCTTCTTTAAGCTGAGGAATCCCGTGCTTCTCAACTTCGATACAGAGTAGGATGAAGTCGTCAACCCACTTCTCATGGTCCATCTTCTTGATCATCGCCATATGCTCCTCCCAGCGCTGGCGAATGTATTGTTTCTGTCCCATGTCGGAAGGGGCGAAGTGGTCCTTCAACGCCTTGAGCCACTCCTGGCTGCTTTCCTCGTTCATGAAGACGGCCGAAAGGCTCCTGTCGACTGTGTTGAGGATGTATTTCTGGACCTCCTGGAGGCCCGCTGACTCCCTGTTGTAGATGTCCAAATGGATCTTGTACAACGTCAGCAGTGTGCTGAGATCTCGCGTCTCATCTTCGAATGACGGTGCTGTTGGCTTCTTGGCCCTCTTGGGCCGCCTGTCAGCCTCTTTGTCTGGGTCGACTAGATCCCAGGCCTCGTAGGAGGTCGCCACGGCTCTGACGGAGTTGAGCCATGTCCTCCATTCCTCCCTCCTTGTAAGTGTCACTCTGTGCTTACCAGAGTCCATCTTGAGGATCCCTGGGCGTTGTCGGAGACCGTCGGGGAGGTCGTTCGATGGTCGCGACTGATCGCGTGTATGTTGAATATCATCAATTGACCCCGCGTGTACTCAAGCCCTAGGCCACACGTCTCGGAGGTTCAATTGGTCTTGAGGAGCTGATTTCTCCTGCTTCGATGTGTCGTGGAGAGATGATCGCTCTCCTGGAGGATGTCGGTAACGGCCCTTGGCCAGTGGTCGTCAATGGCGAAACGTCGCGTCAATTGACTGTTGAAGTGCAGCGGCGATTCAGCTGTAGACAGCTTCGCAGCAGGCGTATTGGCCGTAGGCGCCCTGCTGTAGATATCGAAGGTCAAGGAGCTGTATCGTCGCCCGGGCTCATAACTGTCACCACGGAATTGAACAAAGTGGATTGATTGTTGTTAAGGTACAAAAGGAGACTTCCAGAAGTCCAAACGAAGGTAATTGGTCAGATCCAGCATCGGTAAGGAGTCTTACCGGGGCGATAACGACAGAACAAATGCATCAAATGAGGACTCCACATTTGGGATGAAAGTACTCCTGGGTCACAGAACAGAACCTTGCCTGATCGGCAACAAGTGGCTATTCGTTTAACGAATACAGCTGTTAAATATATGCCACAGACGTATCTCATTTCATTATGACATGCTGCTAACCGTAGTAACTATCTCCATACAACATGTGTTTGCCCGAACCCGAACCTCTTCCTGTGGAGTTTGTGAGATCAGCACGAGCGGGTCAACGGCAGAAAGCCCATGTATACCGATCCGCATTTCGGGCCGTGAAAATGCACGATCGGCCAAAATACCTCCCTAGCGTCAACTATGTACGTACGTTCCATGCGCCGGCCCCTTCGTACGCCCCCGCTCCGCATTGTTTGACTGAACGAACTCCGCACCCAGCGGCTATCATCTCAGGTCCAGCCGGAGGAAAATGAGTCCGACGTGCCTAGGTAGACGCAGGTTGGAGTTTGCGAAGAAGTTTCCATCGCCAATAGTAGTAGGACATTAAGCCGAATGATCTTGTGCTGGAAGTATAAAAAATGGCTAGCGATTTGAGTTAACAGGCCATACTACCTTTCCGCCCCTTGCCGTCCACATCGCCAACATAGACACCACACGACGTATGTCATCCACTACTCCACTCATCGCGAATAGTACAATGGCTTCTACGAAGGTTGCAATTCTGGGAGCGACGGGCCAGAATGGCAGCTCCATCGTGACTGGTTTGCTATCCGCAAGCCACAATTTCGTAAGTTTGTCTACCGTGTTCGCTCGTATTAGACCATCACTTAAACGACCGCTGGGTGCAGAATATCACGGCCCTTGTACGGCCCTCTTCGTTGGAGAAGAAGAAAGTCCTAGACCTCGAGAAGCGAGGCGTGAAAATCGCATCGTTCGATATCGACGGTCCTGAGGACGCCACCGTAACACAGCTCCAGGGCCTTGATGTCCTCATCGTGTGCTGCATCCTCAACGAGGTGCCTCTGATCGATGCAGCTAAGAAGGCAGGAGTAAAGCGCTACGTCCCATGCTTTTATGCTACGGTGATGCCTCGCGGCGTCCAAACATTACGTGACAACGTAAGTGGCCATGGTCGTCGCGACTACATCCATTGTTCCGCATTCCAGGCTAACTCCTGGTGCATCCGTACAGAAGGAAGCCTTCCTCGATCATATCCAGCGCGTACACCTGCCCTATACTGTCATCGATGTCGGCTGGTGGTATCAGATCAGCCTCCCGCGCCTCCCATCGGGTCGACTGGACCGCAATCTTTTCCTTTACAACACTGCGATCGGCGGCGATGGCAACGTTCCTTCCGCCAGAACTGATTCTAGGGATATCGGTGCATATGTCGGACGCATCATCACGGATCCTCGGACCTTGAACCACAAGGTTTTCGCGTACACCGATCTTCGCACGCAGAACGAGCTCTGGGACACTGTATCGAAGCTCAGTGGTGAGACTACTGAAAAGAAATACGTAAGTGTATGACACTCGGAGACTCATGGTAGGGCATCTTCACGTGTGTAATCTGACATGACTTGAACGCAGCGCACCGCCGAGGAGATCGAAGAGGGCATAGCCACAACCAAGGGTGACCAGATGAAGATGATGGACTACTTCCAGTACACCTATCAAAAGTCCTACGACATCATGGGCGAAAATACCCCCGAGTATGCTCGTTATCTTGGCTACCTGATTGGGAAGGATTTGTATCCTGACTTGCAGGGTATTTCTTTTGAGGAATTTGTCCGTCATACGCTGGAGCACGGGTTGGAGCCCATGTACGAAGAATACGGAGACTTGATCGGTGCAACGAGCTCGTTCGTCTTCAAGCGCGAGGCCGCCACGCCCTGATAGGAGGGTCGAAAATTGCACAGTGTGTAGGCCACGCATGATGTTACTACTCTTGTATGGAATGCTGCGTGGACAGTCGACGGCTCATCAAGAAGGAGACATGTTTCTACGCTGGTTTTTTGGACCACAAATTACATTGCATCACAGGGTTTACGATACTAAGCCACGTACAATATGCAATCAACACGCACTGTTTCCACTCTTGTGACGCTTGAACCTGTGCATCGAAACTTAACCGTGGCGGCTCCGGCATTGTCTGTCCAATCCCATAGTTTCGCCGTCTTTTACACCACTTGTTTGGCTCGTCAGTCCGAACTTCATGCCTCAACAGGCAGTCTACCCCGCTCATGTGTAACGCTATTGGCATGGTGGCAGTGTGGGTACCAACGGTGAGGGTACATGTACTGTACGGGTATCCTGGCTGCAGGACACGGATAAAAGAATACAGAGCTCATAGCGTGGGTGTGTGGCAGCGGACTTCATAACTTCAAGTATGGAGCCGTTGAATGCTGCGCACAAGTGTCCACGGGCGCACCTGTACATCTTTCATCACGGCCGTGTCGCTCGAACTCAGCAGTTCGCGACAGGTTACCCCGCGACTTCAAAATGTCGAGTAAACCCCATTCGTACTCCGATCTCGACCCTCGCAACCTTACCGACCAAACGTCTGTTGATGACGTGGGGTCCAGTATGCACCTGCGGCAAACTCAGGAGTTTCCTAGAACAGAGACAGCTCAGCCGGGGGTACCTTTACCGCTAGATGAAAATCTACAACACTTCATTCACGAGAAAAAGGCTCTATCTGACGCCTGCGTATGTTCTCAGTCATTTTCTGAACCGAATTTCCTTCATCACGGCTTTTGGCTCACATTTCCAGTCACAACTCAATCCATGGAGCATTCACGAGCCAAGTTCCCGAGTCGGCTCTGTCATCGCCAGTTTCAAGGAGTTTCCTGCCCTTTTCGTTCGTCGGCGCGAAACGCCCTTCCTCCATCGCCATCTATATCGCGCCCACACCCCGCATGCAATACTCACCGTCTACTCAGCCGTTACAACGTACGCCGACTGTACTGACGCCAACCGAAGTTGGGCCATCCGCGTGCTCTGCGAGGCCGCTGATGAGCTAACGCGCCTGCCGCGTCACAGCCAGGGGAACGAAAAAGAAGCTACACAGGCCCCGAGCTTGGAGACAGCAGACCCGACACCCCTCGACAAGCTGGCTCGCACCCAGGCGCTTCTCATTTACCAGCAAATCCGCGTATTCGATGGTGACATAGGCCTGCAAGAGCAAGCAGAGCGTGATATGGGGACTCTGGAGACGTGGCTAGAAGATCTTGAGACGTACCGCGATAACCTTGCCGAGTTATGGCTGCTTGAAGAGATTGTATTACGGAGCAGGCCACCGCAGTCTTGGGAGAGGTGGATCTTCGCTGAGTGTGTGCGACGAACTATCTGGCTCGGGTATGGGTTTATAGGTCTCGTGGCCATGCTCAAGACGGTGGGAATAGGGGGCACACCGCTGCCCGGACGTTTCGCGGCTGTACACCGGTGGACTGCGTCCAAACATCTTTGGGAAGCCGATTCGTCTCACGCGTTCATGACGGCGTGGCGAGAGAAGAAGCAGTACATTGTGCAAAATCTCTCCATTCAGAGGCTTCCCAGGTCAATCAAAGCTACCGACACAGACGACCTGATCAAGCTTTTACTTGCGTGGTAAGTCCGCATCAAACCGACTCTCCCGTTGCTGCTCTTGCAGGACTACTGGCGTCAAGAATGCTATGTAATACCTACTAAATGAGCTCTAGGTTGATGGGCCCTGATGAAATGAAACAGTGGGTCAGTACGGGCAGAACTCTTGGTGAAGCTTGGAGATGATCCAGCTTCCGGGGCAGAAAGCGCTGCAAAAGATAGGCCTCAGCTCAGGTAAAGTGTCCTACAAGTCGTTTCCGCGGATCCCAACGAGAGCCGGGTTATGCTGATTGAACCTCGGCTCATCTTATTCCCTCCTGGTCATTGACGATCTGCATGAAGGTTGTTCTCCAGGTGTTAGAGGTAGACAAGCCGAAGACATGCGAAGAAGACTCAGGTAGGTACACAAGCTTGCAATGATAGTGGTAAGACATTGACCAATTTTTACAAAACCTGACTCTCAATAGGCAAAAATTCATGATCGTATAGAGAAATGCATGCGAAAGGCGGGGAGATTTGTGAGGGATGCTACCAAAGGTGCTCCAACTCGGCAGGCGCTGAAAACGCTGCGAGGGTTATCACTAACCACGGCAAGGTAATACATTATGGCTGAAGTTTAACCCTCGCTCTCAAACACTTCTTGATATGCACTTTGTCTTGTAGTTCGCCTTCGTTAGGTTATCTTTCAGTACCTAAGATGCGATTTCAGATATGTACGTAAGGTAAGGTAAGCAGAGACAAGCTGCCGCAACAGGCTTGAAGTATAAGCAATCGAATTGATTGGCTTAAGAGTACAGGAGGTTTGAAGCTTTGCCCTTGCATTTATTAACCACACCCGTTCTCTAGTCAAGAGTCACCATGGTGCCTGATTCCATTCGCTCAGTGAAATGGCACCGAAATACCAACTTGCTGCAATTATCTCCACTTTACACTAGATAGCGTGGCATCTTATCGAGAGTCACACAGTCATCGCAAGTGCATCGTACAGCCGCAGAACCTGACGCGACCCGTTCTCCTACTTCTACCGAAGGTCGGAGTCTGCCTTTTATATGCTTGGGAAACTCGCTGGCGGGTCGCTCGTCTACTCAGCTGGCTCGAGGCACACTCCTCAGCGAGTGTCACGCAGCAGCGTTGCATCGCATCAACAGCTTCCATGAGCGACGCCCACGTGCACGACAAAGGGGCGTCGATTGGACGCGCCGGTGCTCCGATTCCCCAGCAAGCTCAGTGGCCTTAGTGCCTTGGCGCTCCGGGCCCCTCGACGAACGGCCGACCGATGTTCGACGGTTGACAGCACACACGTGCTGCGTCATGGGCTTGCCATTCAACCACGGCCGCGATTGATTGATCGACGCCTGCAGGTACCATGGATGGTGGGCGGAGGTTTGGGTCAGCGCTCATCTCCAGCGTGCCATGGCGTCGTTGAGAGGTGATCGCCACAGGCACGAGGTGCGGGATGACGCCGGGGGTGGGATCTTGGCTTGGGATGTTGCGGTGGCTATAAGGCTGATGGTCCTGTGTCGATTCGCTTCTTTTCAGGGTGTCTTGACGGCCTCGCGTTCGAAGACAGGACCAATCGCAGACAAAATGGTCTCCAGGTTCCTCGCCCAGGCCTTGCTGCCGGCCCTTGCTGTTGCCGGTACGATTCAGCGTCGCGACAATGGCACGTTTGACTACGATGCCCTCTCTCTGCGGACGGTCGGTGGACGCAACACACTTGTGCGTTCTCTCCTCTTGCTGTTCTTCTCCTCGTCTGCGATAGAACGATACTGACGTTTCATCAGGATTGGCGCGTATGGCTCGAGAAAGACGGCCATCCCATCTCCTTCTGGCACGACGTCCCCTTGTACCCGGACGAGGACAATAAGCAGGTTGTCAACTTTGTCGTCGAGATTCCGCGCTGGGAAGACGCCAAGATTGAGATTCGCCGCCAGGAACCCCTGAACCCCATCTTCCACGACGAGCGCAACGGCGCGCCGCGCTTCGTTGAGAGTGTGTGGCCGCACAAGACGTATCCATTTCTGTATGGATCCATCCCCCAGACGTGGGAGTCGCCGAATTTCCAGCATGAATTCACGGGCGAGAAGGGTGATAATGACCCCATTGATCTATTTGACATTGGCCTCGAGTACGTCCTATCGCTCCTTCACCAATGCTACGGTAGTGTACTGACGAGGCAGTATCGGTTATGTCGGACAAGTCAAGCAGGTGAAGCTCCTCGGTGGTCTTGCGCCCAACGACGGGGGCGAGACGGACTGGAAGATGCTCGCCATCGACGTCAATGACCCCATTGCGCCCCTCGTTGACAGTAAGTCACCAAGCCAGCCCCGTTCTGGCAGTCGGTCTAACGCGCCGCAGACTACCTCGACGTCGAGAAATACCGCCCAGGCACCATCCAGGTCTTCCGCGACTGGTTCACCTACTACAAAGTCGCCCGCGGCGGCGACGTTATCCCCATCATCGGCGAGACGTACCAGAACGCCACCTTTGCGACAGCCGTCGTCCAAAAGGGCCACGAGTACTGGGGGGACCTCTTCTCGGGCGGCGTCGAATCGAAAAGATCACTACAACCGAAGAGCCGGCCCGATATTAA
>NW_009276929.1:554296-635116 GCF_000150675.1 Verticillium dahliae VdLs.17
GAGGATTTCGCGTTGATTGAGGTGCCTGTGTAGGTCGATGATAGATGAAAATAAGAGCGTGCTTTTTCCTTTTTTGATTTGGGACTACCTACTCAACGGCAGGGAATGCTCCATGACAAACCCAAAGGTTCAGGCCGAGTCATGAATCCTTTGACATGAATTGGCATCACACCATGCAGAGTACAAGGTCGGCAGCGGCAGGTATGTGGTTCTTCTCGGCTCTTACAAGACTAGGCCTATCGCCTACGAACTCGGCTCCAGCATGATGTAGTCCTTAATGACAGCCGAGCCGTTGCGGAGTGCGGCAATCTGCCTCGCGCTGCACGTGCTCGTGTCCAAGATGTAGCAGTAGTCAGGATACTGCTCCGGCACTTCATTCTTGACACCCAACACATCCGCCGGGCCCGACGTCGAGTAGTCATCCTTCACCGCCGTGTCGACGCGCCCCGTCGCCAGGTCACGGTTGAACAGCGCGCGCATGAAGATGCGGTACGCCGCCTCGGGCTGGTACGCCGGCACGGCGTGGCCGGCCTGGTAGACGCGGGCAAACGACAGGTTGCCGTGCTGGCGAATCTGGCCGGCAATCTTGGGCGAGGCGCAGCTCGTGCGCAGCGGCGCGTAGCCGGCATCGGCAAATGCGTCGCTCTGGCTCCAGGGGATGGCGAGCGATGCTGCCTCGCCGCCGATCCAGTTGCAGGCAAAGTCGCGGTCGCCGTACATCAGCGAGACCTTGACGCCGTCGTCGAGCAGCTCACCGAGGTCCTCGATCCAGCCGGGGCGCGGGTAATCGCCGATGCCGCGGTAGGCGTTGGCGACGGCGCTGCTCGAGCCGGTCCAGTTGAGGGGCACACCGAGGGCGGCTTGCACGTGCGGCTGGTTGAGGTAGGCGGCGTAGTAGGGGTCCGGGAACAGCGTCGGGTCGACCTGCGTGACGTCGTAGTAGTCGCGGCCCGACTGCTGGATGTACGGGTCGCGGATGTAGCGTGAGCAGAACGTCTCGGCCGCTTGGCAGACGCGGTTGACGTTGGCGTTGATGCCGAGGTTCTCTGGGTCGTCGAGGCGCGCGAGACGTTGGCACTCGTCAATCTGGTCGGCGCAGCCGCCGGGCCGCTCAAAGGCGTCGATCATGCCGAGGTACGTCGCCTCGTCGACTGTCGCAATGTCGTACGTGTTGTTGTAGGCCATGGTCGCATATGACGGCCACTGCACCTTGCGGTCGATGCATCCGTTGACGAGCAGCAGCGTGTCGAGGTTGAGGATGTAGTTCTCGCCCTCGCCGCTGTCGAGAGTGCCGTCGCGGATCTTTTCATTTTGCTCCTGGAAGAAGGCCGCCAGGGCAGGGCCGTAGCGACCGCCGTACGACTGCGTCGCGATGCTGATGCGGTCGTCGTTGGGGTGGTAGCCGGGGAACTCCTGAGACCAGACCTGAGCAAAGTGCCACAGAGAGATGGCACCGTTGCGGCTGCCTTGAGAGGTAGCATCGCGGTTGTTGCTTGGGTACGTGCCCACGTGGAAGGTGACGTTCTGCTCGGGGATCGGGGCACCAGGAGGGAGGGTCTGCACGCTGCCGAGCAGGTTCCTCGTGACGTTCCTGAGGGTGTCATACGAGAAGCCCACCTGCACAGGCTGGTCGATGTAGAGCATATTGACTGGACGAATGTCAGCCGGATAGCTGCCGAAGCGGACAGCTTCATAACCTACCCTCGTTGTTCCACGACCAAGGGTTGAGCCTTGTCGTGTTGGAGTCTGGGTTGACGAAGCAAGGGCCGTTCTCATAGAGAAGGCCGCCCATGGACGAGCTGCCAGGGCCACCGTTCATCCAGATGGAGAGTGGCGCATTTTCGGGATCCTTACGGGCCTCGAAAAACCAGAAGAAGGTGTTGACGGGATACGTCTGCTCCTGGCCAAGGCCGTCAATGTGGCCTGGGGGCAGATGGATGTAGCCCGAGTACGACTTGACCCCAGGGGTTGTCTCGCAGATGCCGGGCTTTGGCGTGTCAGTGTATTCTCAAGTAGCTGATTGCTCATTGACAGCTCACCTCCTTGAAGCTGATGGTGATGTTCTCGTTGAACTTGGACTTGAGTACAATGAGGCCCTCGGGCGTGGGAGGAAATTGGCCGACGACGGGAGCAATGAGAGCTCCGGCGACCGCGAGCACAGACCTGAAGGACGGTGCCATGATCTCAATCAATAGCCGCCGTTCTAAAGAACAAGTCGACCAGCAGAGTGATAGGAATCCTAGTAATTCTGTCCTTCTGGATGGACCACCACGCTCAAGAGGAAACCAAGGGTCAGAGCGACACATAAATCCAACGCCTGACTGGGCCGCTCTTTAATAAGACACCAATTCCATGTCGTGCTTCGAGTTCCTTGATAATTTGCGGGTTTAACCGCCGCCGAGCAGATTCCTACTGCAGCTTGCTCCTCGGTGTACTACCTTCCCTGTTCGGACTGCATGGTCGATCGTCGCGATCTCTTATCGGCAGGTGTGGCACGTGTCCTTGCGTGGAGGGTGCCTCACCTTGGATGATCTGCACATCGGAAATTTCGGGGATGCGAGTATTTTCATGGTGCGGTTGATGCTCTGGATAATGGACGCCTCTGTGTGAACCTGGTGTCAAGAATTGCTGAGGCCAAGGCTACACGGTTTGTCTAAGTATAATGGCAAATCAATCTGATTCTCTCGACAGAACATCCGAGGATGCAACACCCAGGGATGCAGTGCTATCGCACCTCAGGTTCTTGACATTGTCTGCTCTCGCAGGCAAACCATAGTCTCAACGCTTTTCGGAAGGTGTCTAATCGATGGACCGCTGTGAGCGGGGAAGACCTGCGGCCGAAGAGGGGCAGAGGCCGGCTCGACGCGGGGTTATGAGCCGGGGTCTCGCGGATCGTTTCGAGCCGAGGCCGAACATCTGAGCACCGCTGTGACCCAAGGCTGGCCGTAGGGCAGTATGAGGGGATTTTGAGATCTACCCTAAAATCCTACGTGCCGGCAAAGTGAAGGGAACATGGTGCTAGCTATGAGTACTGAAATTTGAAGAGCAACAGTCTTTTCCATTATGCCTCTCAAATCTTCAGCCTTGACACTCACATTGTACAGCATCACAGTCGCTTGAGAAACTCGCGGATGGCCCGCGACATGTTTCCCTCATCGTAGCCCACCGCAGCATCCAGGATGGTCTGCGTATGCGCCTCCTCCACAGCCGCAACAAACACGTAGTCTGCATCCGGGAACCGCGCAGGAACATCCGTCTTCCTGTCGACGACCAGATCTGCCCCCCTGAGGTGTACCTTGCCGAATGCAACATTCGAATCCATGAGAACCTCCGAAGTCCCCGTCAAGACCATGGCCTTCCGGACGACAGGCTTTCCAGTAGCAGGCCTGAACACACTGTTCCACACGTGAGCAGAATCAGGCGCGTCTATCAAGTTTGCCCACGGCTCGTCAACGTTGGGCGCAAACCCACACTTGAACAGCAGCGCCGCCGGGCGGTCCAAAAAGTCCGTCGCCTCGTTCGTGTCGAACGACGCCTGATCCGTGGTCATGGCGATCCACGGCGAGATCATCACAGCGGCCGCGAGCTGGTCGCCGTGCAAATCAACCGGCAGCGCGTAAGGTGACGGCACGGCAATGTGCACCAGCAGCGAGGCGATGAGGTGGCCGCCGGCACTGTCGCCCATGGCCACGACTTCCGAAGCCTTGACGCCCTCGGCGTCGAGCAGCGTCTGGAGACCGCTCGCGGCCTGGACGAGCTGCGAGGGATACGGGTGCCGCGGTGTGAGCGAGTACTCGATAAAGACAACCTGCTTTGCGCTGATGGTCTTTGCCGCGCGCAGAGCCATGGGAATGTGCCCCAGGACCGCGATGGGGGCTGCATAGCCGCCACCGTAGGCGTAAAAAACGGTCAGGCCGGTGGCTGGGGCGCTGGCCGGCGTGATAAAGTGCAGGATGGCAGGCGGGGCTGCGAAGGGCTGGGCGCCGGCATTCGAGACTGTGACAGAGCGCAGGGAGAGGCCCTTGGCGTGACAGTACTCGCGTATGAGATGACCCGCCGATGTGCCGGACGAGCCAAAAGTCCGCTGCCTTGATGTCAGGAGAGCCGATTTGGACTGCAGGGCGGACAAGGCGAGCCGCTGGCGCCAGTGCAGGTTCTGTGCTTCTGGGGAGAGCTTGGAGCGCACTACGCCGGAGAGGAACGTGAACACGGCACGGATGTCTGCGATGTGTGGTCAGATTTCTTCACCTCTTCCTAGATTTCCCCTGGATCGAGGGATAGAGAACAGTACGCACAGATGAGACGCCTGCGCCATGGCAGAGTCCTTACCTCCCATGGCGTCAGCTCGACGCTGTCCGGGGTTGACGAGTCTGATGTCATGTCTGCTTGCTGGTCCCCCACTGATCTCGGTAGCAAAACGGCACAAGACGAAGCGACTGGCAGGTGTTCAATCGATACCCCGGCGGTGGACGCGCATAGCTTTATACCGCAGCCAGCATATCTGCGTGCCGAGGATGTGGAGAAGGCTGATTTGAATCGCGTTAGTACCCCAGAATGAGCTTGGTATAGATCGACACAGGGGTCCGCCAGCGGCCCGTCGGGCGGATTCGAGGACGCGCTTCCCGCCGCTTCGACCAGGGGGAGCGGAGCTGTCTCAATGAATTCACAAGTTCTGAGGAGCCGCTTCTCAGAAGCGGCTTTTTAGAAGCGGCTTCTTAGTACCATAAGGTCTGCGTTGTAACTCGGGGCCGGTCAGGATAGCCGGCGAGCCTCGGTCGCAACACGAGCCGCTGTTGATTGCTGGGCGAAAGGGGGGACCAGAACTGAAGTCCTTGTCTTGTACATGATGCATGTAAGGTTCTCATGGCGCTCACGATGTGATAGTAAAACCATTGATGATGAATGGGTCTGCTGGTGCTACCTATTTCAAGGCTGGTTTCTGATCTGCAGTCCACTTCCTACCCATGTGGATTACATCCCGTGTCGCCGGGCCATCCTTGATGGCTCCCCGCATCGTTTGCCAAGTTTTACATCGAGAGTCCGTTTGCTAATGTGATTTCATTTATTATGTCTTGGGATATCATCTGAACTAATCTTAACGCCCGACGCGTACGAGATTGATGCCTAGGCAAAGTATCAAAGTGACAAGGCACATATCCACACATGCAGCTCATCGGCGCCACGAGCCTTGCCCTCATCAAACCGCGATCGCCTGATTCGAATCCTCACGGGCAACCTCCTTTCTCTCAGTAGCAGTTGCGCCATCCCCAGAGACCTTCCGCCCAACGCACCGCCCAGGGTGCCATGCAGCAAATAGCATGACGGCCAGGACAACGGGCGCAAATTCCAGCACGCCAAAGTACACCTCATTCGTCTGCAGCTCCCCACCGAGACCCTCTGCCGTCTCAGCCAGGCGGAAGATCGTCCTCAGGTAGACCAGCAGCGTTGCCACGCCAAACGCCGACACAAAGGCCGTCAACCCAGACGCGGCCACGGCACGGCGTGCGCGCCAGACGAAGACGCCCGAGCTCATGACGAAGCACCCCATGGCGAAGACCTGGTAGGCGAGACCCGCGAGCAGGATGTTGTTGGCGGTGGTCGGGTCGTCGCGGTTCGACTGCGAGACGCCGATGAGGGCGGCGCCGGCGACCTGGGTGATGGTGGCGATGACGTCGCTCGTGACGAAGAACCAGAGGACAAACTTGGGGGGCAGCGGCGCAAACTTTCGGCCGAGGCGGTGGATGAGGGCCGAGAGCACGGTGTAGATGCCCGCCGCGAGAAAGACGGGGGCCGTGACGATGAAGAAGTAGTTGAGGATAAAGTAGATGAGGTTGTAGGGGTTCTTCTTGGCCGAAAGGGCGCGGGCGACGTAGCCGACGACCTCGAGGACGAGACCGATGGGGAAGGTCAGGAAGTAGTACGACTTGTAGCGCAAGGACTGCCAGAGGTGTACGATGGCAAGGAGCAGGAAGAGGACGGCGGCGAGGACGGCGAGGGCGAAGGATGGGGTGTAGCCGTAGATAATGACAGGCGTGTCCCATTCACCTGTCGGCGGAGGAAAGTTGGGATCGGTGTGGCCCTCGATGGGCCGGCCGCCTATGAAGGTTAGCTGCCTGATATCATCGCTGTCATGTTCAAGTGCGCAAGTAAAGGGAAATTACCATCTGAATCGCTCATCTTCAAGGCTGTGTAGGTGTGACAATTGTTGGTTTCGAGCTGATAAAGGTGCTAGGGATACACCAGAAAGCGGGATACGCCCTAACAGGCTGCTGCTGCTGTTTGCGCCGGACAACGTAGGTTGCGATAGAGTTAACCATCAAACGTTCCATGAAGCCAAGCTGCCAGTGCCATGGCGGTTGCTTTAATAAAACAAGCAAGGCGTGGAGAAACCTTCCCGAGATCGAGTCGTCGGTTCAAGATCTTGCAAATGGTAATTTGCCTTGTCGATCGCCCAACAGCTCGCTCTAGTTGTCCATGTGGCTTAAGCCTAGCGAGTCCCCTGCGCGTCCAATCCACTTGGTCTTATTGGCGCCTCAGCTCCGGCGTGGGTTCACCCACAGAGTCTATGACGATGCTCTCCGAGGCCCCTGTCCTCGTGTTGATGGTCCCTGTCGCCGTCCATGTGGAGGTGGGTCGATTAAGGGTCAAGGTGCTAGTCCAGACGTCGCAGCACCCTTTCCGACAAGCATAGCCTCCCTAGCGAGAAAGGATTGAAGTACAGCTCTGCTGGGATCGATGCTGTACTCTCGGCGATACTTCTTTTCCCTCGTCTACGGCTCACGAGGCGCTTTTGAGATGTTTCCTTTAGCACTGCATGCCTCCTTTGACAACTTGAGGCTTCCACAATGCTCATCCAAATTTGCTGTGAAGGCTCTTCTTCGCCCACGAGTCAAATTCCAGATTTAGATCTGGCCCGGCCCTCGGCATACTGAGAAGCCCGAGGTGCGGGAAATGAGTGGGTCCATACTCCGACAGCACCACTCCTCACATACGGAGCTCGCTCCGATCCTCACGGCGAGCTGACTATTCTCTCATCGTTATAAGATGTTGTGGAGCGGTCATGTTGAGAGTGAACTGCCGTGTCAGTGATTCTCGTGTCATCAATGAGCCCATCTGAAGATGAACCGCCTCGTTGGTGGATAGCCATCCAGCGGAGCACCGATGGCCGAGCGCCGATGGCTGTCTGTCAAAATGCGAGTAGGGTGCCGTTATTCGAATCGGGTAAACTGTTCGCTTGCACATTAATCTTGCTTTTAGAGTCGATGATGAGGACTCTCTTGATTGCGACCCAAATGCGTCATGGAATTCTTCGGGGGATTCAGGGTCCTCACGATTTGACCGACCCGTTGTCTGTTTCGGCCCCAGATACGAACGTGCCATATATATTCCATGAACACAGAGTCCGAGTAACTTCAGACTGGTGATGATCAAGAGCATCAAATCCAATGCTATTGAAAACACGAGCTACGCCGCTTAGCCCCTTTTTCTGGGTATTGCCAAAAAGGCATGAGGCTATGTTGTCGTGGAAGAGGCGCATTTAATATCTGGACATAGTTCAGTACTGTCTCATCCAACAAGGGGCCCTTCTATGCCAGCAGGAGGAAAGACTTGCAAGCTAGCCATGTCTTTCAAGCAAGCCATGTCCCCAACGGAAGCCATGTGTCCACTCGGGCGGAGCTTAGTGGCCGTTGAGAGGACGAAATATGTGCTCCAGACCGCCACGATGCCAAAATCTTTCGGTTCATTTGCTCCCCTGAGAAGCAGCTTGTAGCGGCTGGGATGACTTATATAGCCGCCTCTCGCTGTCCTTGGAGTGGGAGAGACGATATTTGAGACCCATCCTCGATCGATGTAAGCAACTCGGGAAGCAGCTTCAAAGATGGCGTGTCAAAGTAAGCAAGAGGCTGAATCGATCTTCTTTTTCTCATGAATTTGCGAAAGGCCTCGACTTGTCCAGTTCCTCGACAAGGTCGTACCGAGCCAGGCGTTGACGTTAGCATTTTGTTGAAACATGCTGCCACGATCCCTCATAGGACTGCCAGCTTCTCGTTTAGAACAGAGTGCTAATCTGTCAAGAGCTCAGGTGAGTTTTGTCAAACTGTTCTCAGTAGTCAGCCTGGGCAGAGACTCCATGGTCGGCAGCTTGACTGTCATGACCTGACAGGTACACAACAGGCTAGAGACCTCAGAACAGGTACATACCTTTCGCAATGGCAATGCGAAAAGAAGATCTGCCCGTGAGCAAGCTTGAGGTTCCTGACCCTTGAAGACGTCGTGATGAAACCGGTTCGCGAAGCAATTGTGCGGACTGGCAGAGGCAATCATGATGGATACAGAGCTCCTGCGCGAACAGGACGGCCACAAGACAGGCAGGCATGCTGCGAGGGGGCACCTGCCACCCTGCAGCGGGTGGACCCTTGGCGCCAGGTCGCCCCTGCCAGCCTTGCAGGGATCAACAGGCACTGGAATCGTCGCTGGAAGGTGCGCTGGGCGCCCCTACCTGCCATGCGCTCCGCTGCAGCTGCCAACTGGCCTCCGAGCTTTGAAGCTCCCCACCTGAAGCTCCTTCTGCCAGCGGGCCTTGCCAAAGTTGAAGCTTCAAGTTCCAGGAGCTTTCCTCCTCCAACAGTATCAATCCGCATCACCGACACTGCATCGCAACCGCCATTGACACGACCAAAACGTTTCCGAAAATCCTATCCCGTACGATCCAGCTACAGAAGTCAATTCGAATCCCCACCGCTCCAAATACGTCCATGCCTCCTCTGCCCTCCGAAAACGACGACTCGTTCCCCCGCGTCATCACCTACTACCAAACCCATCACACTCGCGATGGCAAGCCGATATCCATCTTACCCATCCTGACCCAGCCAGGCATTGCCGTCACCCACGTCATTCTTGCTGCCATACACATCAACGACGACCCGTCGGCCATAACGCTCAACGATCACACCCCCTCCCACCCCCGTTTTCAGACCCTCTGGGCCGAGCTGCGCGTCCTCCAGGCGAGCGGCGTCAAGGTCATGGGCATGCTGGGCGGCGCCGCGAAGGGGTCCTACGCCAAACTCGACCGGGACGAGGCCACCTTGGAGACGTACTGGACACCCGTACGAGATCTCATCCGCGAGCGCGAGCTCGATGGCATCGATCTCGACGTCGAGGAGTACATGAGCATAGCGGGCATGATGCGCCTCCTCGACCGCATACGCGCTGATTTTGGACCCAAATTCCTCGTCTCCATGGCGCCTGTCGCTGCTGCCATGCTCGACCCCGAGAGGAATCTCAGCGGCTTCGACTACGAGATGCTCGAGCTCCTCAAAGGCGACCATATCAACTGGTACAACTGCCAGTTCTACAATGGTTGGGGCGACGGCAGCAACTCTTTCATGTACGAGATGATGCTTGCCAAGGGCTGGCCGCAGGAGAAGATTGTCATTGGGCTGCTGACGAGCCACGAGAACGGCAACGGCTGGGTGCCGTGGGAGTCGCTCGGCGCCGTCCTCCTCCGGCTCCGAGGCCGCTACAAGGCCTTTGGAGGCGTGATGGGCTGGGAGTACTTCAACGGGTTGCCGGATAAGGAACGGCCCTGGGAATGGTGCCGCTGGATGACGACCATGGTGCGGCCGGACCGCGTCGCGAGAACCTCAGCCGCCGTCGCAGCGGCGGCAGTAGAAACAGCAACACCAACGACGACTGTGTCTTCTGCGGCCGAGACGAGTATCGTAGCCGCAAAGGTGCAAAAGCAGTTGGTGGATGAAGCCGACCCTGACTCGCCGTCTAGCAAGGACGCACCGCTGCCTGCTTCATTTGAATATTTTTCGGACTATGAAAGTGATGGCTGAATGGAGACACGGCCCTAGAACCCTTATCCGCGTTTCTCGATCCTGTCAAACAGAGTTTCACGGGCGATGGCCCGAATTGAACCCGCAATTGTCACATCCCTCGATGGGTGTGTTCGGTGCTAATGAAGGCCTGGACCATTATTTGGCTTCTGGCTTGCCCGGCGGTGTGCCACCCGACAAGCATCTGTCGCCTTCGCTGGCCGCGGCATGCGTGCTCCCTCAACCTTGTTCGCGTGGCGTCCCGACGCGCATGGAATCAATCGATCTGGAACCGGCGGCGAATGGCCAAAGGGCCACCTCGGGTGTGCCAGTGGGCAGCATGCGAACCCAGATACTCCCCCGAGCAATGACTTCTTCCGCGTACATGGACACATTCTCGCTCTGCGTCTTTTTCCTCTTGGCGCCACCCGTGTGCAATTGGGCCGGCCTGGGCGTTTGCCAGATATTCGCTCGTCGTCGTCACAAATGGTACGGCGGACCTAGTGTTGCCCAAAAGTCCCCCGCCTCGTTGAGCTTTGCTAGTGGGTTTGGAGAGGGTCGGGTGCATCAAAAAGGAGGGGCAAAAGGGGTCACGGACTGGATGGACGCATCTGTTGCTGACGTCTCGCCCAGAACGGCTTGGCGCAACCCACCCTTTCCACGGCTCTAGCCCGCCAACGGAGGCTTCCCGAACCGTTCTTTGACACAGTCGAACCCAATACCCTGCCGTATCGACAAGGGGGGCAGCGTGGTGCACCGCCTCCCCCGCCAGAGACTGACCTGACCTTGCATCACTGCTCAGGGTCCTGTGGTAGTCGGTCAACTTTCAGGAACCGAGCAGTGATTCGACTCGCCTTGCCATCCCGCGCCAGAAAAACCACCCTTCGATCCGTCTTCTCAGGTCTTTGTCGGCCTCGTAACGCCTCATCTGTGCGTCATCCCGTCGTCGAGTTTGACCTCCCAGCTTCATCATCGTGACGAGCCTCGTCTCACGTTGTCGCATTGCGGTTTACAGAAAGGAAAAGCTCATCAAGCTTCTCGCCGCCTACACGCCAGTCGTTGGCCTGCGGCCCACTGCAGCCCATGGAGGCCTCTCGAGGTTCTGCCGCTCTCGACAATGCAACCAGAGCGACGCTGTCAGAGAAGCGCTCCGAGAAACACGCAGAGGAGGTGACAACGGCTCCGATCATCTACACGGATTATCACAGCCGCAAAAACCCCTATGCCTCGCTACTTTACCTGCCCATGGAACTACAGTTTCTCATCGGCTCTCATCTCGGATATGGCGACTTGCAGAACCTACGCTGCACCAACAAATTCTACCGTCAACTCATCGACATCAACTTTGTAAGAACTTGTCTGGGCTCTCTCGCAACCGACTATTCGCTACGTTTCGTCTGCCGCAGCTGTCTGCGCTACGACGGCACCGGCCGTCGGCTGCTGTGGCCACTCGCATCGTGTGCTCAGCCTGCGCCATCCGACGGCGAGGTGTCAGATGACGGCGCGTCTATCGAGGCCCCGCCGGCGACTAGCATGACCTACTGCCCCGATCCCAGCGTCCCACTTGCCGCGAACTGCGCCGACTGCGCCGTCCGCCAGGGCCAGCTTTGCCCCGGCGAGTACGTCCTCACCGAGGGTGGTGAGCGCAAGGTTCGCGTGTGCCGTTGGTGCGGCTGGCCCTGCACCAATGATCCCGCGAAGGAAGAGTACTGGCCACGGTCTGCCCGTGAACTGCATCCGCGCTGCGCCCAGATTTACCAGATGGTCATGGTAGGCTACTACATTCTGGTGTGTATCCGGTCCGGCATAGCTTTCGTCACGTATATCCTCTTGTGGAGGTTATTTGCGGATAACCAAGTTGTTGTCGTGCCGAGTGTGGTAAGTCGCTTGTTTGTTGTTGAGTTTTCGCAGCTGACGTGACGCGGATGGCGTTTCTTCTCATGGGCCTCATCCTCCTTATTCTCTGGCTGCGTGGCCGTGAGGTTAGAACATATCATATTGTTGGCAGCCTTGAGTTCACCATCCTGGGTCTCGGCATCCCGCCCCTCTATGTCATGATTAGAGAGATGCAGGCCGAGTATGATGCCGGCAAGGTTGCTGCTGAGGTGTTGCTCATCATGCATCTGTGAGTCTGCTGAAGTCTGACATCACCCGCTCGTGCTAAACTTTGTAGCATCATCCGCTTGATTAATGTGCTGGGCAACATTGTCCTCTTCTTGGAGTATGATGTGACGAAACATCACGCGCCCGGCCTTTCACCCTTGCGTCGCCATCTTATCAACCCTCTCATCGCTGGGCTTGTATTCTGGACGTCGCCTCGCGCATTGGAGAACTTGTGGATCGGTCGCGGAAAGCATCCTCGCCACAAGTCATTGCGCCGGGGGCTAGGCAGATTCCTCAAGAACGCGCAGAGCGGTCTGGGCGAGTTCTGGTTGTTCCAGGGCAGAGAGCCGTCCGCTCACCCGGCGACACAGCACTGAAAGTCGTGTTGGCTGCTTTGGTTGCGCGATGGTTGGCTATGTTGAAGTTGGGGCGCGGCGTTTGTAATGTGAGGTTTGCAAGGTTGATTACGGCGTTTATTAGAGGAGTATGTTTTCATGGTACGATATTGGATGCTTGTCGAGATGGTCCCGACACCAAGAAATGAACCTTCATGACAACCCCCCTGGTCACTTATCCTCATGGTCTTAGCCGGTACTAATCCTTTAGTGAGAACAAGAGGAGAGATATTGGAATATACCGGTCAGCTACAGCACCCACGGAGTTGAGAGAGAGAGACCATCATCGATGTGCCGAAGCTCCTCTTCTCAGCTGAATGCAACATTCGCGTGGGGGCTATCGCCGACCATACACAGATTTTATCTCCTCGGACGCTCTTCACGCAAAGCCTATCACCGTCGGTCCTAACGACTGTGTTGGGCGCTGCCTCCGATACAAGCAATCTGTGGAGGAGTCTGCGGCCGAAGCCTGGCGCATTGGCTCTCGGAGCAGCTTTCGCCGAGAGGCTGTCCCGATGTCTCGTCGGCATTAGCTCATATTCTTGCGGCGGCCTATTCGTGATGCGAGATTGCCCCGATCTGTGCGACGATCAATCAATGTTAGGGAGGAACGCTCGGCAGTATGATACTGCGCTGCCCGATGGCGCAGGACAATGTCGGTGAAAGGCGAGCTGGGCCAGCGAATTGCTTTTTTCCACTACAGCTACGTTTGGCAATGCCCATCAGAGGCCCACTATGTTCTCCACGCCGGAGAATTTCACATGCGATTCGAGCGGCTTTATGAACTTGGGTTTCGGCGATAGGTCTTGTCAGGACGGCTTTCGCAAGAAAGATGCTACTCTGAAGCATTGTCTGTCGGGTCTTACAGCTACTTGTCTGTCGGACTTTGGCTCAACTGTGTCGGTTTTATGCCATCGGAGCTGCTATCGGCGGCTTTTCTGCGGTACCAGGTTCGGCAATTAAGTGAGTTGGCTGACGCGAGTCAGATTGCCGGCGATGCCCTCTTGTCATTCCGAAGTACTCGGATGCTACCACAGTCACGGCACTTGAGATGCCCAAATATGCGACTATCAGATTGGCAAAGCCCGGCAGATGAGTTGAGCCGCAGACGAGGACCAGACAGTGTCGTCGAAATTGATTCGATTATTTCCCAACGCCAGTCGTAGGTATCATGTATCGCATATGCATCTAACAACCACCATGCTCCTGGCCAAGGCTCCTCAGCTTTCCATCCCGTAGGACCACATTTCATACAGACCGTCGCCAGCCTCTCCGAACCCTGTTCCGAATCCCCCAAATTGGGCTCCAAGCCCAGGATCAACGCTGCCCCCGACAGCAACAACGTCCGCCCGTGCTACGAGCTCTCGCACCGCCGCCGCCGCCTCACCGGCACCGAACCCCTCGAGCACCTCGATCGCCCGCCAGACCGCCGCTCTCGCCCCGCCGCCGACGGACCCGTCGCTGCCATATGCAGCAATGTAGCCTGCGAGCGTGACTGCGGCGTTCCACGCCAGGAACACCGGCTCCGACCAACCCATGTCAAGCGGACCCCCGCCGGCCTGCTGCAGGACGTGCGTCGCGGCAATGGCGTGGCGCGCCGCCCTCTCCGCTGGCGCGGGATCGCCTGCCGGTGGTAGCAGGATGCTCGGCCTCAGCAGCGCCATGAGCAGATCATGGTAGTGTAGATCGAGCAGCAGGCGCTGGCGCGTCAGCCACGGCGGCGCAAAGGCGGCGCAGTTTGCGCCTGTTACTCTTGGCAAGGCGAGCGGCGGCGGGAGCGCCGCGCGCCAGGTCGTTAGCGGCAAGAGATCCTCCTGTGACGGCGGCGCCGAGGGCACCGTCGGCAGAGGGCGGTGGTGCAGCCTGCGGGCGGCAAGGGCGAGGGTCACGGCGTGCAGGGTGTAGGAGAGCCGGGACGGGGCGAGGAGGTCGAGTTCTGCCGTCACGGATTCGAGAGACGGGTCTTCGGACGGCAGGGCACAGGTCGTCTGCGCGAGGTGGGTTGCGCAAGGGCGGCCTAGGCGGATGCTGAGGCGCGTGTCGAGGGCGAAGAGGCACCACCAGGCGCGGCGGTGCAGCTCGGCCTGCGGCCGCGGCAGGGTCGATGGCGGGTCGAGATGGAGGCCGAGGGCGTGGGCTGTTCGGACGGCCGAGGCGAGGGTCGCGTGGGCCGTGGTCTGGTAAGACGCGTTTGCGAGGTAGACGGCTGACAGGAACTGGGACTGCAGCGTGGCGAGGCTTGGCGACTCTAATGACGCGGCGAGGATGTCTTGGGCTCTGTGGTGCAGGAAGCGTCCGGCGCTCGAGGCGGGTTCCGAAGAGGAGGTCTCAAACGAGTTGTCGCGAGGAGTGGAGGCCACGCTGAACTGCATGCACAGGGCGAGCACAATGTCGACAAGCGCCGATGGCAATCTCGAATCCGCCGAGTGCGAACTGGCCCAGAGCGACTTGTAATGAGCACGGAAGTCCGCCTCATCGAGCACTGGGTGAATAGTGTGCCACGAGCGCCAATACAGGTCGAGGAAGTAGACCTCCTGCGCGCCAGTCAGATTGCGACCAGACATTGGGCTGCGATAGTGCTGCTGTTGCGAAAACTGCGGCTGCTCGACGTCTGGGCCGGTACCATTCTCGAGCATGGACTGGAGAAAGGGTTGAGGGACTGCGCTCTTGAGGTAGCTGGTGATGCGGTCGACAAAGTAATTCGTCGATGAGGGACCGTAGAACTGCGGCGTGCCGAAACCGCCAGGATGCAGATGGATGTTTGGGCTTCCACTGCTGGTGGCGCCACCGCCGTGCATCCCGACGAGCGCTGGAACCTCCCACGAGCCGCTGACCGAGCTCGGCGTCAGCGACCTCGACGGACTCCTCGCCGTCGACTCAGCCGTGTCCGATGGCCCCTTGGTCGCCTCGAGCTGGGCCTCGAGGTCCTTGACCCGCAGCCGCAAGCTCTCAATCTCGCGGATGGCCCGCGGCAGGGTGCGCACCTCGCCCAGCTTGCCGCTGTTGCTGCACTGGCCGCCGCGCGCCTCGCAGTTGCGACACGGCTGGTTCGTATCGCATTTGATCCGGTGGATGCGGCACCAGTCGCAGGCGCGGGCGACCTGACTTCGTTTTGGCCGGAGCACGCCGGGTTGTGTGGTGGTGGTGCCGCCGCTGCCGCCGCTGCCGCCAGTGGCTGATGATGATCCCGTGCCGCCGCCACCTCCGGCGCCGCCGCCGGCTGTTGCCGAATCGCCGCCCTGGGACGGCTGGAGATCCGCAGGCCCCGCGGAAATGAAAGTCGTCGCTGGCGAGGTGGGCTCCGAGGCGTAAAAGGTTGCGAACATGGTTTTTCTTGCTTCTTCTTCCTTCTGCCCTTCTAGGACCCTCCCCCGTTTCTCCGACTGCACAGCCGTAGAAGGAATTTCTTACCACAGGCGAATTCTTGTCGTACTGTATGCTTCCTTCGGCTCTGTGACGGGTTAGGGAGGGGCAAAAGGCAGGGCCTCGGCAGAGCACAGACTCAGGTACCCGGTTGCGCGCGGCGTGGGATGGGCGTGGGGACTCGGTCGGAGTTCGGCTTGAATGTGACAGGATCTGATCAGAAAAGTCCTCTTTTTGGGGGACGCCGGGGCTGGCGCTGGCGCTGGCGCTGGCGTAAGGCGTAAGGCGTAAGGCGTAGTAGGTAGGTAGGGTAGGTGGTAGGGCTTGTACAGCCTTGTAGGGCGATCTGGGTGGCGGACCGGCTCAATGATAGGGTCATGGATGGGGAGAAACACGCCGAGAGAGAAGCCTGGAAGGATGGGAAAGGGTGGTGCGTGTGTCAGTCTGTTTGTCTGTGTGCGAGCGTGCGGGTGTGCCGTTGGTAACTGCGTTACGCCTCCCTTTCGCCTTTCCCTCCCAAGCAAGAGGGCCGGCCAGGACAAGAGTGTTATGGCAGACTCGGACAAAAGTGCAACGAGGACCGGATTGGAAGAGAGGAAACGGGTGGTGAGAGAGGCGCGAACCCGGGGGTTTTCTTCCAACGTCCACACCTCCGAGGGACTCGACCCGAAGCCGCCCATGTTTTCCCCCCTCCCCCTTCCCCCCCTTATTTTTAGGCCCTGCCGATGTCCCAAACGTTCATGGTCGCCCGTTAGGCAGCAGAATATCCCGAACCCACATTGGTGCTCTCTCTCACTCAAGCGACAGCGACAGCAGCCCAGCAGACAGCCGCGATGCGACCAGACGCAGCGTGAAATGGGTTCCCGCGCCCCCATTGTGGGGCTGTATAGTCACGACGCTGCTCCGGCTTTCTGATCGCAAGGGCGCCTGGTGGTACCACTCCGTCATCAGGGAGGATCCTCAGCGTTAAACGAATGGAGAGGGAGGAAAGGGGGGTGGGTTGAAGTACAGGGCGGGGGCACGGGGCCAACGAGAGTTGCATCAACATCTCGCTGTGACGCGCATTTTGGGCATGCTGGGCAGGTGTTGGCGGTTGAGCGAGAGAGAGAGAGAAAAAGAAAGAGAGAGAGAGAGAGAGAGAGAGAAGAGAGAGCAAGAGGAACGGATTAAGCCGCACTCCTTAGAGGTGAGCTCACTTTAAACCGATCTTCTATACTTTACATCTGCTCAAAACTAATCAAAGTAAATTTTCCCTCAAAAGTGTCGCTGACTATCTAGTATGTAGAATTTGAGAGCATTTACTTCAGATACGAGGTGTTGAGAGGGTTGCGAAGTGAGGAGTCTTTCTGGATGACACCTGTGTGTTTGCCGGGCTTCAAGTGCGGCTTAATCTGTCACCCCCTTGGAGAAGGTATTCATCCGCGCATGATCCGCCATTCTTGAAGCGCGCAAGCGGCGCGCGATGCCCCTTGCGCCCCACGTAACCAAAAGGAGTCCCGGACCTGACGCCTGACCAGGGCGCCAAGGGGCGTGTGGAAGAGAGGGACGACGCCTGGAGAGGGGGTGTGGGAGGGGATGCTCCTCAACTCTGGGGGTGCCCCCGCCGCCGCCCACTGGACAGACAGCCGACTTGGTGCTGGGTTGCGAATCCTGTTCGCTTACATGGTACCCTTTTGACAAGGCCGGGTGCCGCTTGACGAGAAGCCGGAACCCGCAACGTGCTGCTGGACTTGTTTCCCTAAACCGGTACCTGGAAACCCCCATGTGCCGTGCAACGGGAGACGGACGAGTGGCCCTTTTTCTTGTTCTTCAAGGTTGGGCTAAAACCTTATTCCATCCCTAGCCGTTCGCCACCGGCCTCCTCCCACCCCCTCAAAGAGCCGCTGCCTTCCGTTGCCCGGCTTATCGAAACCGAAACCTTGTCGCGGCGGTAGGCAGGCTCCGGCGCGGCCGAGACATGACATTGGACTAGCATTCATCTGACAGGTAGGTAGGTAGTAATATGCAGTGATCGTGAGCTGTCAAAACCCGGACGGGCATCGAGTTTTCGACGTATGCTAGCCCCACACTCACTACCATGCACATGGAGGCCTCTGCTCAATACGACCCTGAGAGGGGGGGGGGAGAGGGGGGAGGGTTCAGGGTCTGGAAGGGGGCAGCATGCAGCGAAGAGGTGCTGCGTAGGGCTTCACTTTATGAGCCAGGCACATCGACGTCAGCACCTCGACGAAAACCCCAGAAACCAGAATTCCTCACAATCTAGGTAGTGGGCTGCGCTTGTTTCTGCATCATGCCTGCACAGCCCCCAAAATACCGGACCTGTCAAGTGCCCTGCGCCAGGCGGATATTCATGCAGACTACCGCCTGTGCCGCTGGCTAGAGTCGCTGCTGTGGGGGCGGGTATGGGACCATGGCTTTGATGTGGTCTGCGATTGACGTGAACGACGTCGATGGGCTCGCCAAGCGCCTTGCTCGTGAGGATTCTTTGTGTCTGTTTGCGTATGGTTCTTGGAGCGACGTATGGAGGCTGACAATCAGCATGGGGCTATTCAGCTGTTTCATTATTGACGAGACTCGGATTAGGATTACGAAATAAACACCTCGAAAAAGGTGACGGCGGCACGCCAGGATCGAGCAATTTGACAAGATAGTTACCTTCAATGCTGAGGAGCATTCACCGAGTACTCTGAAGACTCGGAGCATGACAAGGAGGCTCGCAAGCTTCAGAGTCCCCTGATAAAGCGAATCTATCGAGGGAATTTGCTTGGGTTTGTCGACAGTCAATACTCCCAAAACACCAGTCATATCGAATGGCTGGATACTTCCCGATGCCATTGCAGATCATGTGCGCTGAGACGTGTCCGACATCCTCCACGTACAACGATAAATGAACGTCAGGGGAAAACATGTCCAACACGCTATTAACGCTTTTCCAAGGGATGCCAGGAAGGGCAAGCTGAGCAACTACTTCTACTCTCTTTTATCACGGTATCATAACTAAAAGTATGCATCGATGACCTTGCGCGCAGATAGCGAACAAGTCGCTATCACGATCAATTTGAAGTAGACTGGAAGCACTGCTCTCGTCCAGGGACCCAGCCAGCTGCTTCTCAATTCTTTCGGGATACAGGAGATGTTAAGAGAGGCAAGAGACCTCGTTGCGCGGTAAGAAATACCTGTCGGCACTCGAATCTTGGTTGAGAGGCCCCTGCCGATGGCGCCCGATGCGTTAAAAAAGAAACTCGTCACAAGGCCAGGTTCGCGAACAGGAAGAATAGCCTCGGGGTGTTGCCTCATGGCCACTCTATACAAAGTATCTGTTCGAGGGCATCGTCAACACGTCAACATGAATACTCTACCCTAGGAGCCTGTTCGCATGAGGGAGCGTACGAGGCATACTTAAACGATTACTCATACTGGCCGAAGTTGCATCCTAGCTGCAATAGCAATACGAGAAACGAGACGATCCATACCCTGCAGTCCGTCACTCGCGGTTCAGAAAGCACCATCTTAAGTGGTCGACAAAAAATTTCACACCAAATGATAGCGCACCCCCATTTACAGACTTACAGTAGGTCAGCACTGACCCATGCCTCCCTGCTACGTTGTAACCCTACTGTAGAGCCTTCTGGTGGGCTACCTTCTGTCGAGTGTTTTCTTGTACAGTACGACAAAGGCGGGTCGTTTGCCCTCCGACATTGCTTTCCTGCAAGGTTCTTTTGGGCCTCAACGCGCCTGCGCTCGTCCTCTTCTCCACCCCAAAAGCGTCCGGAAGCGACCATCGTCGCCTTGATATGGAACGCCTGACGAAAAGATCGGAGACTTATGATGCATGATGAACAATCCCAAACAAAGCTTTGCCGGCAATTCTTCGTTGCCCAAAATCCTCAAGAAGGGATATTTGGGACACGCCGACCGCTCGCAGCTTGCCTCTTTCACATAATGAGTCAAGCCCTTCTTTAGAAAGTCCGCAGACCTTAGAAATCATAGCCTAGCCTCTCAGAAGTGGAAGACAGTGAATATTTTCGTGCATCAAGCAAGACTTGGGCACGACGCATTTGCCAGTGGTTTTCAAAACATCATGTCCATAGTTGCCGCACAGCTGCAGCGGCAAATCGGCGGCGGCTGTTCACGGATGGCTTTTATTTACGGATGAGGTGTTGCCATTTGATAGGCGAACCGATGTTCATATCTATGCGGTTAAGTTACAAGTTTCACGAGAGTCGAAGATGCTGGGCAGAAACTAGTGTTCAAACATGCCTAATGCCCGTAGGCTGCTATTCGGCCAAATCAGCGATCAGTCTATGAATCTAGGTATGGGTCACTTGCTATCCTTCCGCGGTCACGGCAATGAAGCCCTGTTGGAAAGGTGTTTTCCGAGGTCTGTCTTCGGAAGGCGGGGTTTTCGAACTCCATTTTGAGCAGAATCTACGGTGCTGAGCGAGCTCCCGATGACTGGGTGCGACCAAGCGACAGCGATTTCGGGATTTGGTCAGCAGATGAACTCTCGTCCGATAGAGTATGTTCCGAGGGAAGAGTGATGGCTCGGTCGAGGGCGTAAGGAAGACCACGGTGACGGCCTCGGATCATCATCGCGCAAATGACGACCTTGCTGAATATCGTATAGTGTCCCGACATCGAGACAAGTCCGCTTGGCCCGCCCAAAGAGAGCCCGACGTTGGCGCTGTGCCGATCAAATTAGCGGCACAATCTTCGCAGCCAAATGGAGGGCGACTTACTAGGCCGAGGTGACTTCGAAGAGGACGGCGAAAATGGAGAAAGTCTGCAAACATGAGAATCGTGTCACACATGTCTCAGGAGTGCCACGTACCGGTTCGGCCACATCCATGATAAGCGTCGACTCTGCGATGCAGATCAGGAATGTCCCTAAAAAGATGTACCACAGGTCAAAGGTGAGTTGGTTTCGGACGTGGACCATGACATAAGAGACGCCGTTGTCCTCGTTGAGGTTCTCCTCCCTAGCCCAAATACCTATCGTACGCTCCTCGTACGTGTTGGAGGCGCGAACGCTGATGGCAATGGGGAACACGGCGATATACATCATTGTCAAGAGGCTGAATTGAACAGCGGGGTTCACGTCAACAAGACTGAGTGTTGCCGTACCCGTGTGACGAGCTGATGCAGCTTGGAAAAGCGACGACAGAATCCGAGGGCCCACTGGCAGGTCGTTGACTGCCGGGTTATCGAGGTCGAGGACGATGATGAGGACAACATCGACAAAGTTGAGGATGACGACGATACCAAAAAGAATCCATGTCGGACGACTTGGGAAAAGTAGGGTATAGCATCGTCGGGGGTGGTCGAGGATGAACTGTATCGTCTCCCGAGTCTGCGAGTTCTTCGGCACCATCAATGATGTGAGCCAGATGATGCAGCGTAAGAAGACGGGATAGCAGGTATTTCCCGCGAACGCCAGAAAGGTCATGACTAGCAGAGGCCATGTGGCATCCTTGAAAGATGCCATGGAATCAGGCGTTAGAGCGAAGCCGAGGTTATTGCTCATGGTTTGCGCTGAATAAAACGCCCTGAGATCGTAGTCAGTGGAAGAGCAGAAATATTAAATGACCGGTAACATACCACCAAGTTGCACCAACGCCAGACTCTGCGAGTACATCCAGGTATTTGGATGGTGCATTATGGATCCAAGGAAGCAAGCAGATGGCGCCAAAGAAATGAAGTCCGAAGAAATACCCTGTCTCAAGTGTCAGAGGGTTGAGGTCATCACACGTCTCTGATCTGTCCAAGTCATGCGAACAGCCGCCAAGTGTACTTCGACGTACCGAACACGAATTTGAGAAGCAGCTTTAAAGCGCGGTATTCGATGCCGCCAAGTGTCTCGCGATCGGCCTCTGTCAAGTTGTGAAAGTTGGAATTTCGACCGACAGTTGCATGTCGAGAAAGATTAGGCAGATCAAGCTTATTGTTTGCACTGGCTCTCGACTTCGAAGTGGTACGTCGTCGAGGCGCCAGCTGGACTTTTCCGAGGATGAACGCTGACGTCGCCGCCTTCTCGATGGATGTTGCGGCGCTCAGGATCGTGCCTTCAGCATGAAACGAGCTCCTCCGCGACCTGCCGCTGCGAAATTCTGGCAAAGGTTTAATAGCATCTGGATCCTCTATATCTCATATGTCAGTTGAAGCCCGCTCGGAGAGATCTGTGGTCGTATACTGATTACCCTCAGTGTAGCTACGGCGGAGGCCAGGCTCGATTTCAGTGATGGGTGCTCCTGCAGGATGATCGTGAGACGGGCCACAAAGTCGAAAGGCTCGACGCACCTCTGTCAGACTCTCGTGGATTTGGAATTCTTAAGACTTGCTTTTCGGATCTCGAGTATCCACTAGCGATGGCCTTGTCATCAAACGTAATCGTGGTGGTTCTTTGTGGAGCAGAGAAGGGCGGGCTCGGTGCTGGAGCAAGGGCGGGTGCTTGTTCGTCAATGACAGCCGTCTCCTGGCTTTCTCTCCTCGTCGCAGGCCGTGCCTCTTCCTCATCATTCCTGGCCACTTCGCGAGCAATTCCTTTCATTTGTCAACATCTTCACCATGCACTCGCTGGGGAGGGATGGGCAAATCATGACAATACATACCAGCCTGCCTCAGTCGTTGACGGAACCAGAAGAGTCTCACTGGAACGACTATAGCATTGAGAAACATCATGTTTGTGATGATCGGAACGACGTAGAGGTAGACCTGCTGATAAGTCTTGAGATCCTTGACGTCAACCCTGTGCAAAGTGATCAGCTCGCGGTCTCATTCAGAGACGAAGGAACCCCACGCACGGGTTGAGACCCGATTCGGTCGAAGCACTGCATCCGAAAAGCAAGGCATCTTCAGCCGTCAGGTTGCCGTATGTGTACAGCACCGGAAAGGCTGACAGGCTACAGAGTAGGATCCAGGCATCTGCATGATGAATGAGCTCAACCCACGACAAAGAGTCATCTTCAGCACAACCAGTCTCCTCTCTACCTACAGTGTATTCTGATGAAGTTAAATCGGGGCTTCCACATGCCGGGCTTCAGGCTCAGCAACGGGCCAAAAGCGGGAGAGAATAAGAAGGCGCGTGGGCGGTTATCCTTCGGGGCCGACACACGGAAGAGCGGGCGAACGTAGGGCGAAAATGCGCAAGGCTTGCCCGCGAAGATGAGAAAACAGAGAGGCACCAACCGGCAACAAAATGCCGTAGATTCTGCGACAAGACGAAAGAGGCTGAAAAGCACCAAGCACAATTTACGACGACACGAGCAACAAGACAAGCTTTTGGTGCGGGGGTGCTGCCTTTGAATACCGAGGCCCCTGTCCGAGTACCCTGCCATGTGGGAACCACTACGACGACCATATCTCGTGGGGGGGTCAGGGGAGGGGGGCGACAAAAGGAGGTGTGAGGGTGAAAGAAGGAAATTCATCGAGGCTCAGCCCCCGAGCGACTCCAAGCCTGGCCTAGACGGCCCATGATAGGATGTGAGCGCCAAACCACATGCGCCGCACATGCGGGAAATCATTCGGCTCAGAAAAGGACCAATAACAAACACTCGGGACACAGTTCCCCTCCCTCAAAGCCATGGTGCTGGCAACCAAACACAAGCGTCAATCTAGCCGGATCACCAAGTCAGGCGCCCGGTGCTGTGGCAATAGTGGGTGCTCCAACGCTCACCCATCTTTTAAACCACGATATTCTTGATTATCCCTCACCAAGTTTGCCGTTGACATATCACAAAACACGACTTCGTTACGGGGAATCAGAGCAATGTCCCCAACGCCCAAAACGGCAAGTCTTGGCGTGCGCCCGCCAGATGACCCATATATGACACTGGAACCGGCTTAGTCCCCGGCAACAAGTGCATGTTGTATCAAAACCGCTGAGGGGGCTGTGTAGACCTCATGTCGGGGACGAATCCTCCTTGCCTGCCCGACAGATGACCAGGTGAAGCCATGAGCAGGGCGGCGCAGGGCCCTTTCCAGGTTCTCGTCAAGTCGCACAAGCCCTGATGACTGACAATATGGTACACGCTGGCGTATCGGTGATTTGCTTCGCGAACTTTGGTTTCATCAACGAGTCAACCAGTCGGAGGCAGATGCGCCATGGCTCTCGATTCCACGTTCTCGTTCACCGGGACGACTTTTGACCTTGCAGTCACAGGCCTCGGGGGCTGGCTACTTGTTTTTGGCCCCTTCTCGTCGTTTTTCAAGGACCGGTTGTACCTTTCCGTCGCCTGTGAGTCGTATTCAACGCAATTTGCCTCACGATGACGACGGTGTTGGACAGCGACCTAATTCTTCGACAGGCTTGTCTTTTCTCGCCGGGCTCGCGTTTGCCAGATCTACAGGTCTTGTCGAGCCCGTGCATTCCACAGAACACGGGAACATCGACGAGGTTGCCGCGACGACGTTGGACCTCACTCGTATAGTGTTGGGCGTGCAATTGCTGTTTGCCGGCGTGTCTCTGCCGCGGCGATTTCTGCGAACAGAATGGAAACCCCTCTCATTGCTCCTTGCACCCGGCATGGTGGCCATGTGGGCTTGCAGCACTGCGATCATCTGGCTGCTGGTACCGGGCCTGAGTCTCGTTCATGCCATGACCATCGCCGCATGCATCACGCCGACGGACCCCATCCTGTCGGCTACCGTCCTCGAGGGCCGTTTCGCCGACCAGAACGTGTCGCGCAGTCTTCGCGATCTCATCATTGCCGAGTCGGGCGCCAATGACGGCCTTGGCTATCTTTTTCTGTTCTTCGCCCTAGACATTGTCAAGTATTTCCCAGGCACCATCTCTGGCTCGTCCCTCGGCGAAAGCCAACTCGGCGAGGCCTTGGGTTCCTTCTTCGGCAACACTTGTCTTTACGTCGTCGGTACGAGCATTCTCTACGGGTGGGTCGTTGGGTATGCCGCCAAGCTTATGCTTCAGTGGGCAAACAGCAAAGGACACATCGACCGCGAGAGCTTCGTCACCTACTCGGCAGCGCTGGCGCTCTTCATCCTCGGAACCTGCGGCATGGCCGGCGTTGACGATGTACTGGCGTGCTTTGTCGCCGGCAACGCCCTCACCAGGGATGATTGGTTTCGCCTCGAGACGGTCGAGGACTCATTCCAGCATGCCATGGACACACTGCTCAATACAGTCATTTTCATGTGGATCGGAGCGAGATGTCCCTGGGAGTCGTTTTGGGCGTCAGACTTGCTTCCCTTCTGGCGCCTGGTTGCCCTTGGGGTCGGAATTCTCATCTTTCGTCGACTGCCATTCATTTTAGCATCCTATCGCTACATCCACCAGGTCGAAGACTTGCGGCAGGCTCTTTTCGTGGGATACTTCGGCCCCATTGGTATCTCGGCCATCTTCTACCTCTGTGTTGGTCTAGAGTTCCTCAGGGGTCTTGAGACTGAAACCAGAGCGCATGGTGAGCTCAGACGCTTGAAGGAGCTCATGGTGACGATTGTCTGGTTCCTGGTTGCGTTCAGTGTGGTAAGTCGACCTAGTGCACCGCTTGGGTCGTCCGTATTGTGCTAACGCAGACTAATTTGTCAGATTGTCCATGGCTTGAGTGTTCCCGGTGCGATCTTCGGCATGCGGTTGAAGCGATTCTTGTTCTCATTTAGGGCATCCTCGTCTCAGGGTTCGATCACGTTGTAGACATGCGTATGCACCAATGTCGAGGGAAGCCTTCAACCATGCATTAAGAAGACATCCGCCCGAGTCATAAACATGATACTGTTTATGATTTGCGAGGCCTTCTGATGGCGAGGGCTTAGAAATCGGTGCACTTGTTCCAACCTGACCAAGCACACCAACCGGCGCGGGGCCTTCACCTTGACAAATGGGGTTCATTGAATCTGCACTTTGCCGGGTGCGCGTTCTGTCATCTCAATCAGCTATGAGTCCGCAGCTGTATGAGAGCTGCAACTGAGCCTCTCTGGAGCCAGTCCGTAACACACGCGCAACTTGTACCTCGCTGATGTTGAGCAGAAGTCTGCTTGGCCTTGGTGTTGTCAGGACGAGTCCGCAATGCTTAATGCTCATTGCTCGAATCTAAGAACATATTTTGTCTTGAGAAAAGGTAAATGAAGCAACTACGATTGTGCGAGTAGATCGGTTCGTCAGTTATTAGTCATGTTGGCCTGTCTTGACTCTCATGGAGGACATGTTGTCTTGCCTGGGCTCCCAATGAGGGCAGCTGGAGCAGGCACTGGAGGAGAGCTATCATAGTCCAAGCTGCACATTATGAGATTGGAAATGCAAGACTCCTCTATTGTGCTGGGAAGGGACTATAGCAACAGCGTCTGGTGGAAAATGAAGAGTCAGACGCATCGAAAGCGGCACCAGATGATGCGGGATACTGGGGTCCTAACTCTACGAGAACAAAGCTAGCTATATCGAAATTGTAGCCCCGTACAGTATTATGTTTTATCAACCATATCGCCGGCTACTAGATATATACAAAGCATTAACTAATAAGCCTAAAGCGCCCCCGATGGAAGTCCTGGTATGCGAACCTTTTCAACTCATGGGCATCATTCACTGGGGCCCTTCCTCGCTACTACGAGGAATTATCTGCCAAGTGGCCCTGCGGAGCCACGCGAGCATGGGGTCGGTCTGGGGCTAAGGGTTACGAGACGTATATAAGGAGCCGCGGAGGGCCAGAATTCATGTCTTTTCCGACCCCCTACCTATTCTATTGCCTGCGGACCACGTGTGGAAGACCTCTTCACTCTTCTCTATACCAAGCACTGAAATTATCGCTACCTCTTCGTACTGATGGACTATTTTAGCCGCTTCACCTAGGCATTCTATCAGGAGGCCCCTACGGAGCCACGGCACAGGGGGCCAGTCAGGAGCTAAAAGTTATGACAGCGTATATATTAGGACTAAGGAGGGCCCTCTAAGCTTCAGAGGGCTAGAACTCAGATACATTCCGCCCCCCTACTCTTCTGTTGCCTACAGACCACGTGTAGATGACCTCTTCACTCTGCTCTATATCATGCACAAACACATTCCCAACGACAGGGACCATAGCAGCGGAGACACTCAAGATCGTATTAGCCTGGATAACCGAAACTGGCACACCAACACTAGCGTTCTACCTTGATGCAGGGTCAGCCTTCATAGCCCTGGAATTCATGGAAGGCCTGATGCGCAAGGGCGTGAACGTGATTCCCCACACTTAACCAATACATCTACACTTGAACTCCGATCACTTCAGCGCAAATTCGATTGATTTCTCTCCCGGGCTGAGCAAGTATGCAGAATCGATTTGGCATAAGGACATTGTTGCATTCCTGATGTCAACCACAGCAGCCGATTTCAGCTTCATGCTTCTCAGAGGCTCGTTGCTTTGGGTCTTGGTAGCCTCCCGACCCGTCTTTCCAGACCCATGAGCCATCATTGATTGTCCTGGCTCACAAAGTGGGATAAGTCGTCATTGCACTCAACTGAGCTGAAGATGGTCCGGGAAGGGCGTCTGCGGCTTTGTTGCACTCTCCCGGGATGCATTGGATTTCCAGGTTCAACACCGTGTGTCCTGGGTCGATTGGTTGATCATCAGACCAAACTTTTGCTGTGAAGCCTGCACTTGCATCAATGACCATATTGCGAGGCGTTTTCACTGCAGATTCTAGCAACATGTAGTAAATATGCCTTAATAGTGAACGGGGTGGCAGATTGCGCTGTCATGACTGGCATCGGCTTTGCCTCAAATCCACTTTGATACCCTTTCAGCCCAGTCGCGGCGTGCTACCACCACACAAAACACAAGCAATATGAACAACGAATGGCTCTCTTCCAAGCACATACGACCATACCTACTGGAAAGCTCGGGATCCCGTCCGCTCTCCCACTCGATAAACCAGTAAGGGCAGTATTACGTTTCGGAGAAGTCTCTACTACAAGGCCAAGATGGCCCGCACAGTACGCGCCCACATGACCTTTCCCCTCTTTAAGCCGCCGCTTTAGGCCCCACCACAAGCGCTCATATATGTGGTATTCTGATTGGCAGCCTCAGCTTACATAGTCTCAGGGGGTCCAAACATCCTGCCTTGATTTCGGTGTTCCGATTTGATCAGGGGGTGCTGTTGAGTTAAGACCTGGGAGCTTAGATTTTACAAGTGAGCACGTCGTAGCATCTTTGGCCTACTGATTCCTGGCTGGAAACAAGCCAAGCGTCAAGCTGCCTGGTTTCTCATCTGGTTCATTATTGTGTGCTGTAACCCGAAGTCTTCAGCCTTGGATTGATTATGATGCTTCTCGGCAAATTCGTAACGAGGCATCTACAGAACACGACCTCTCCAAGGATCTGGCCCAGCTATGCTCATGCTCTTGCTGCAATGTCCAGCCGACGATATGGAGAGAGAGAAGGGGAAGCCTAATTGGAGTCAGTCACGTCTGGCATGTGCACGAGCGAAGCCTCTCTCCATTTAGCGGATGACGTTCAAAGGCTCTTGAACTACTGTCTTACGTCAGCCATAACGCAGAGATTAGACGACCCATTTAATCGTATGTGATGCCCAGAAGGGATGAGATGCTGTCGCTTCAGTAAAAAGTAAATGTGTTCCCTACATCTTTGTGATGACATCTTCCAGCTCCAAGAGCCTTTTCCGCTCCGCAAGACGCAGATTCTCTGTTTTCATTGTGGCAATCTTAGTCGTTTGTCGACCGCTCCTGGGCTGGGCAGGTTTGGAGGCGTAATTTCAGGGCAACAAGCCGGGAGCTGCTTGACAACATAATTGTAATAAGCGAGGTTCATGCCAAAAACGAAACGTTCCGGGCGGTGAAACCTGGGTCATGCACGTTTTCCTGCCGTATTCATCCCAAAACCGTTACTACGTCGTCAGCAGCAAATGCGCCCTCCGTTCTTAGGTGTAGCTGACAAAGCCACTTTTTCGTCAGAGCTCTCGCCAGAGCCGAACTTTTCGCGAGAGGATTTGAGGCGAAAGGAACAAGCGTGAACTTTAATTCTAACGATCAGTGGCACGAGTTGTAGAACACAACAGCATTTGCGAAGGATAGAAATTAGCGGGAAACTCGAAAGGCTAAATCGCTTATTCAGTGGCACAAACATGTATCTACGTCTTTGCCTAGAGAAACCAAGTCAGCACCGAATCTACACAACAGAAAGCCGCTGCAGTAACCGAGTGGTGCAAGCCGAGTGTTGATCAGGGCACAGCGACCTTCTTATTAAATCATTTGTACCGCGTGACAGTCCTCAATCCACAATCTATGAATCGGTTGACCACGAGAAGACGACTTTATCATCTGTAAGTCTGCTATCAAAAGATACATTTACGCATCGAGAACTATATATTCTAACTCACGACCTATAACACTCGAGTTTGAATAATTATTAAGTGTCAGAGCCTGCTTCGCAACCAGCAGACTAACTGGCTGGGAGAGGGATCTTAACCTGACGGTAACGATCCCAAAGTTGTGATGCACCTTAGCATGTTCTCAGAGGAGCTGGGCCGCAGGCTCCTATAATGTCCAGAGCCTGGCCAAGTCACAAGTAGCTCGTTTAGTGTCTCACCGCCAAACCGAGGATAGAGAACAAGAAGTGGCTCTGAAGCTCCTACCAACACTACTAAACCGGGTCGCAATTTGGTGACACAGGTAGGGGGGTGGCTTCAGGCTAAACTAGCTAGGCTTGGACGGTGGCGCGGACTTAGCATGGCTCGTTTTTTGCTCGTGGTATGAAAGAGAGCATGGTGTACAGAGTCAGTTCCGCTTGCTAGTCACTCCCGTCGCCGACACTCAATTCGGCCGTCGATATGTAATGAGATTCACCTCCCGTAGAGTGCGTGATGATAAACATGGCTCCAAGTCTCGCATTTCGTTATCTACGAAAGCCTGTTCATGGTAAAGAAGGACACTTCTCGGCTCCGGGGTCGCAGATACGCCACCGTCAAAATGGGCGATGTCGCCAATGCCAGAACCCATAGGATATGGCTCCTGTGACATGCTCGGTGCGACATCGCTACCGCGACATGGAGCGTGATGTGGATTTACATGGTCTCAATTGAACTTTAGCATGCGAATTCGAATTCGCGCCTGTGAGGAGTCGGCGCTACGAGTGGGGTCTCATTTGCTTTAAAGCGGCGACAAACCCGGCTTCGTCCTACCTGCCTTGAGGACCCATCATTGGATGGCGCGGGGACGAGTAGTGCCCGGAGCAGTAGTCACACCATCAGTTCGCCATGCTTTGGCGAGCATCTCGTAGACTTATTCAGGGCTGTGGCGAGACAAGCTCGCTGCTTTACAGGTGGTTCCAGTAGCCGCCTTCGAAGCGTGGCGTTCAGCACAACAAAGGCGTCCATGCGCACACCTGAGCCATGCTTACCCCCACCCCTGCTACAACTGACGAATACCATCCAAACCCGCCTGATGATATGCAAGAATGACTTTCAGGTATGAGGCGTAAGTATGAGGCAGAAGGCGAGGCCTCAGGTCTCGGGTGCAACTAGCAGGGTTAAGAGAGATGCCCCCCCCTCGTTCACAGACTGTAGTACACTGTCCGTCTCGTGCCGCCCACCGTTCGTCTTATCTTCACAACAGCATCCTCCCTGTCTTTCTCCTCCGGCCAGGCTCTGTTCATCATTTCATTCCTGGCATCCGGCATCCGGCACCCTGTTTGACATTCATTTCAGACCTTTCTTCTTGTGCCTGTCTCACAGGCGCTCTTCTGGACCTCCTGCATGCTCATTTTCTGGCAAACCTTGAGCCATCCGAACGCGAAATCCCCCTTCTACCCTTGCCTTTGGCACACTGCGACCGCACGATGTCTTCTGTCTTTCCTCTAGAGTCCCAGCCGCCCACGATGGCACCTGGGGCGACTGCCGTTCGCGTCGGACCACTGTCCCATCTCTCGATGAGTCGGGAGCGACAGCGAAAAGCCCGGGAAGCCTTAGCCCAGTTCCAGGCAGAGCCGATCGCCGGCAGGGCATCAGTCACTCACGTCACAAGGAAGCAAAGGCAGAGCTCGTATCAAAAGTGGCAAATGTAAGGTCGCCTTGAGTGCTCCGAAGACCATGAGTGAATGCTGAGCCAATCTGCAGCTTTTTCCGTAATGTGCTAGACTTGAACCCGGATGACATCTGGCTTCGGCTCTGTGACGGAAATCCCGAATCAATAGGATACTGCCAGGCCTTTCTTCACGATTATGTCGTCAACTCATTGGAGAAACGGGTCAGTCTTGGACCGGAAGAGTACGAGCTTGCGAGGACTGTGACTTGCACCAAGACGATATTGGAAGTTTGGAAGGGCTTGGTAAGGCATGCCGACGATCACGTTCTACAGGCAAAAAGGAGAAGTGATCCAAAGAAGTCGGCGCACTGGACGCTGTCGGTGTCAGAGCGTTGCACAGGACCAGTGTCCAAGATCAGCCTGGTGAGTCGCCGAGGTGCCGTCCGCAGCGCTTTATCCCACACTTGCTGAGGTCAGAGTTCGCTAGTGGATCCGAGAGGGACTGACAGACTCGCTGGGATTACAACGCGACCAAACGTTCGAGAAGGTGGAGATGACCGAGAAAGATGTCTTGTTGATTTTGACAACATTGTGGCAACGGGCAGACGATATACCCTGCACCGCATCTGAACGCGTTGCCTTCCACTTTGGTTCTGATGATGGCCATCGGAGGCTTTCGTCAGGGGACATTGACGCGCTTTCTGTATAGCCAAGTCAGACTGGATCTGGTGCAGGATCCATCCTGCAAAGCTCCCCACCGACTGGTAGCTACGCCTACTGTGTTGCACAACAAACAGCAACACAAGAAGGTGATGAATAGTCAAGACCACAAGTCAGGCCGCTCTTTTCAGAAATGGCACTTGTAGCCTGCTGACTTGTGATTTTTCCAGACTGTCATTTAGCGTGACATCCATGCCTTGCCTTCTTACCGACCTCTCGAGCTTGATCATCAGCAAAGCTCTCAAGGATAAAGCATTCAGCGGAAAGTATGGCTCGGCTCTCGAGATGCTGTCGGTACCGAATCTGCAAGGACAACATCTTATCCCACTGCCGTGGGATAATTCCATGCTGGAACGCCCCATATTCGAGATATCGCCCCAAAAGTACCATCAAATATGGCAGCGCACTCTGCTCGTGCTAGGCTGCCGAAGAATGGATCACCCCTACTCCTTGCGCGTAGGCGCGGCTGGACGAGTGGATGGTAAGACACGCAACGCCCTACAATGACCACCAAGAAGGTCAAGCTGAACACATTCAGGATCCTTGACGTCCGCAGTACGTAGTCACATCATCTCGAATACGGAGGCTGTGTTCCGAAAGAGCTATCAGCCAGTTCATACCAAAGAGAACCTGGCTGCTATCGCCTTTTCTACTGTTGCGGGAGACAACGAGCTTCTTTTCGAAACTCTTCGACAGTCACTACTCACACGTGATGATAACGCGCCTATAGACCCGCATCCAGAGGATTACGCAAAATGGGATCAGCGGAGGGATATACAAGAGCTCGACAAGCAACTTGCCGAGATCCCACGTACAACGGCAGCTGACAAAGAGAACGCACAGAGGATTGCATCTCGGCGTGGCCATATCGTGGCGGCACTGTCAAAACTCCAAGACATGCGACGTCGTGAGGAATACTTTCTTGAGGCCGACAAGTTAAGGGGTCAGGGACGTTCAACAGAGCACCTCGTCAGCAGAACGACGCGCCCGAAAGCCGGACGCTATACTGTCAGTTCAGCAGCCGCGACGATTATCAGCCGCTACATGGTACGATGTTCGGGAATCGACATGCTGGCCACGACAAAATACATTGACCTCCTTGTCGCTTTCCTGTCTAATAGATTCTCGGAGGTCGAGCACCTCGAAAGCACTGCGACGACAATACCCACGAGTCATGGCATCGATAAAGAGGCAGACAAGCAGCTTTCCTTGCAGCTGCCGACGATTGAGGCGCCATTGCCAGTGGAGAAAGGACATATAGGAGTCAACATGGCTACTGAATATCGGTGTCTGTTCGGTTGTAAACCACTGAGCAGCAGATTTGCTCTGAACAGACACGTGGCAAGCATTCATAGAGACACATTTTCAACACCGTTCCACTGTCCCGAATGCTTGTCGCAAGATAAGAAAGAGATCATCATCAATGGGCTGTCCGAATGGATCATCCATGCTACGAGATACCACGGGAAACGCAGCGCACCATATTGCCCTCAGAATTCGTCGCTGGCTAGCTCAGGGCGATCTCGCCGCATCAGATCATCCCAAAAGGCGGAATGCACGCTTTGTCAGGGACAGTTCGCTGCCGGCAATGGGTTTTCAAGGCATATGAACTCGGCGCACCTGCATCAAGGCCTCTTCGATGAGCCTTTTCCCTGCCCGGAATGCAAAACCGCGGGGGTAGAAGCTTGGATCGAAGGGATTGAGTGCTGGCGCGAGCACACTTGGGAAGTGCATGGTTACAAGGGCCAGACAGGGCACAGGAAGTCTGATGAAGAATTTGAGGCAGCTGGGCTGGGCGGGGTGGACAGGGGGAAGAAGAGGATACAGGTGTAGTCCCAATGCTGCTATTGTACAAGATACCATCCGTGGTGCCTTTTTGCCATATTTGAAATTGAACCACATGCGGGCGCTTACAAGCCGAACACGAAGTGGGGTCCCGCGCTTGACTCCCCTTACGCAAAATGACTTCCAGCAACAAGCAATGAGGTCCGCCCTCTGTATGTATGTGTGATATATAATACAAAGTGGGATGTCTGCGAAAGAAGTAACAGTTTTCGCACGACGAATAAGCCGCCCTATGAAGTTGCGGTCGCGTTCGCTTTGACAACATGTCCGAACGCCAGCAGATCACGCCGCTGAAGCCGTACGACCTAGAGGAGATCCGCAAAAGTCGGAAGCGTGCAGCCACCAAGTTTTCCAAGCGCCGCAAGACGTTCTTGCGCAGGGCGCATGATCTGTCGCAAGATTGTCAGGCCAAGGTGTACACCTTCATCGAATACAATCGTCGCACATGGGTCTTTACGAGCGAGCCGGATCAAGCGTCATTTCCGCCTACAAAGGATGAGATTGTGAGCCGAGATGCTTCCGAAACAGGCCATACCTGACTGACTGCTCATAGCTTCGAATCTATCCGCTTCCGGAGATATTCATACCTAGCATGTTCTCCACCTTGCCTCAGGTTCACAACGACAAGCATGACGTGGTAGATTCCGCGCTGTCAGACAGGTTTAACACTCATGCCGCTGATCAATGAACACCAAGCAATCGTAGGGATTGCAGACGAATGCCGCCAATCGTTCGACAGAGGCAGTTTGTATGGCGGGCTGGGCAATCGAGTGAGGACCAGACCGATAAGTCCATCGGATTGCGGAACTGCGGTGTAGGAGGCACGCGACAAGAGGAACAAGAGAACTCGCGCACAGCAAGAAACCCCCCTCGTATCTTCCCTCCTCACTGAGATATGACGTGCAGTCGAGGCCCACTGTCGCCGCTGCCGACAACTATGCGGGGGTCGGATTGACCGGTCTTTCATGGCGGGCGCGGTGCTGGAGGATCTGCCTTACCGCTCGTTCAAGATAGGGCCAGGCTCTCCGTTCTTGTTTGATGCCTGTTACTTCGAGTTTCGAGCTCCAATCAGTGCCACCACAAATGAGCTAGCGTCGGGGCCGCTCTGTATGTCGGCTTCCGATATCCTCCAAAGGCTCGTAATTATACGATGGTTGTTGTTGGAACCTGAGATTGTAGGATGTTTTGTCTGCGTCACAGAGTATATCTCGGGAATAAAGATTTTCAACTTCGGCCACAAGCTCTGTGGCACGTGGATAGCTCTGACACAAATATATGTTTACCGACATTGTGCTTGTTCGCAGTTGAGTCTTCATGAGGCCCTCTGAAACTCCTCGCAGACTGGTTCTGGCATTCAGAGAAGGCTACCTTCAGCGTCAGTGGGAGTACCACACTCGTGCCCCTGAACAGCACTACCCGATGCGCTAGGGGCCTGCCGTCGTTCTCTCTTGCTCGTGAGTCGATGAGAATAGTGACGTGGTGGCCACGACTAGCTGAGGGACAAAGTGAGGGAGCGTGGCTGACTCATCGCAGAAATCTGTCTATAAATACAGAGGTTTTCCCTTCCACTTTACACATTTCATCATCCTCTCAACACAGCTCCTCCTTCCACTCACCCTGTGCAACGACCAGAATACACACCATGAGCCTTTGGAGCACTTTGCACTCTCCAGGCGAGAGGCCTGCAGTCCCACATCCAACAACTACCGCAACAGTTAAACAGGCTGTGCAACCACACATCGGATATGCCAAGGCTGCTTCCGTTCGGTCTTCAGACAACCCCGACCATGACCATCGTCCAGTCGGTCAAGCGGTCTTGTTCGCCGAGGAAGCGGTGCAAACGGCGACTAGTCCAAAAGTCAGCAGCCTGACCCCCGATGTGGCAGCCCCTGCCGCTCTACCATATGGCCTGCTCGAAATCGGCAAGACAGTAGCCACTCTCAGTGACGCATCTCCACAAACTGATCTTTTAGCTCATCACAAACTAAAGAAAGCACGTAAGTGATGCCCCATGAAGCCTCACAACGCAGCGATGAAGAAGGGTCTGTAGTGACAAGTTTTCCCCACCAGCGTTGTCGCGGTCGAAGCCGGGCTCTGCACGATCCCGTCCTACAAAGCGCGCCAGAGAATCATCGATCGAACCACAGCCGCAGAGGAAAAAAGCCCCGAAGGCTGTCAAGCTTGACAGATCCATGGTTTATGACGTGGAAAATCTCACAAACTTTGCTTTCAGAAACGGCACCATGTATTGCAAGGCTGAATGGGCTCCCACAGAAGTCCAGCTTTGTGATGTAGTTGGAGACGAAGCAATGGCGATTTGTGAACGAGAAATCACATCGCGATTCGGGGCTGACGTATGGGCGAAGCAGAAAGCTGCTTGTTTTGACCAGAAACCAGAAATCCAAGATGTAAACGATCGGATCACGTCCTAATTGGGTGAGGTGGATGGGTTTTAATGGTACACTCGTTTTGGATTGTATGTACAGGCTTGTTTGTTTGCGCACACTCTTCCTCTATTCTAGGTTGTCAAAAGATTCTCCGACTCGTCGGTTTCTCACCAGCGCGTTCTCTGCGCGAGCTCTATTCTCGCTTGTCTTTATCATGTCTCTGTACCTTACAGGCGTATCCCCGCAATTTACCATCAGTCGGAAATCCTCGCCTCGGTTCTACCAAAACCCTGCCGGACTACCGAGTATCTACATAGAGTTCGTGTCCAGCATGCTCACTTAGAAGCTAGTAACGCCACCGGGATCCGGGGCAGCGCTCGTTATTCGTAGCGTCAATCTGGAGTCGATGCTAACTAACCAGTCGCGGGGGTAGCACAACACACTCCGGCCGTCCACCAGTCTTGGCTCGTCAAGTTGTAACACTTCCAAAGCAGGGTAGCGCTACATGAAACGTACCAACGCGAGGACTCCTACATACATGTTAGCAAGAGATACGGAGCGAAGCTTAGGGCAGGGCACGCGATCGAGAGGAATGAGAGTAGGCGGATCGCAGCGGCTAAAGTTAACGTAGAGATTTTATAAAGCGGGAAACGAAGACAGAAAGACATTAAATATTATTACAGTAGTATTTGCCATACTCAATGATCTAATGTCGAGCCTAGTCACCGAACGCAGCGCCGCGTACAGAGGGCCGATAGACTCAAGCCTCAGTTCGCCTTCAATCTTGAGATCCTGGATACGGGCGTAGTTAGGAAGTATTATCAAAAAGTCACCGACTAGACGATCGATTAAGCCTCTCCGGCCCGGAAATAGCCAGATCTATTAGCACAGTCGGGTGAGTTAAGCGTTTTTCTTCAGTTTCCGCGCATAGGAATAGGCATAGGAGATTATGATCTGCTCGAGCTATAGCAGAGAACTTAAAATCTAGTTCAATCGACGGATGTCTCCATAGCGACTTCTAGACTCCTCGGCCGCTACGAAGTGACGATAGTATCGGAAGGCCTACAAAGCATTTTCCCTCTTCGACGGAGATTGCGACACAAAAGGGTACGCCTCGTACACCTAGAGCGGGTAAAGCTGCCATATTTTATAGTCGCACTTCGGCCACTCGCCGTAATACACCGTGAGCGCTCGTGTGAGCGGGTTTGTTTATTTAATATGCTGCGTCAGGCCCGACAGTGCCGAAAGGGTATTGAGTACGCAGAGGTGACGCGACGCCTCGGACAAGCAGGCATAGTTGAAGTGACTGGAAGTCAGTGCCAAATTGAGAAGGCTTCGTGAGTCTAGATACGAGACGAACTCGTGGATGATCTCATAGGGCAACCTTTCCATGGTAAAGGTGAGTGGACGCAGGCTAGCCCAATACAGCGAACCCGCAGGCGCACAGTAGCGTAGATATGGCCGTTATTCTTCTTCTCCTGTTGAGGCCTATCCCGGATAGTCGCAATCCTGAATAAAGCATGGCATGATTCTGGATTCTGAGTTTCTCATGGACTGTAGTGGAAGCTATTAGAATTTATTCTCGACTGCCTAGGCAGCTATAGTGAACGAATAGGGTCATCGCGGTGTGTCGATGAGATCCGTCGTTTAGCGGCGGTGGTGGGTGTACAGCGGCGCACCCCGTGTCAGATCCGACATGAGACTTCCTCGTTGAGCGAACACCATAGCCGCGCGGTTGCGCAGCCGGGCACGAGCTGGCCACAGTACCGCAGAGACCCAAGTCGCTGCGGAACGTTAGAATAAATCAGATTATTGACCATTGATTCGTGGCTTTCTAATTTGCACTGATCCTATCTCTCCCGACTAACGCATGGTCGATGCCAGGCTGCACAGGCTGGACCGGCCGCCCCCAAGGGCAGGAAGTAGTCTCTGGGCGGAACAATGCATTGAGTCCATCTCATAGTGGATTAAAACCGAGCTGCGTTACGATGTCCGCTTGCAATCTATATGGAAGATGACGTTTGCTGTGATTGAGTATTCTGACTGCTGATTGTGCCACGCAAGCCGCATCCGAAGGAGAAGCACGTCTCGCTCCGCTCACCATATACGGCAAACGAGGTCTGAGGACGAGCGGCTAACTGCTTGGAGGATCCATTCAGGGTGAAGATACCCCGAAGCCCATCGACCTTCGCACCCAGTCTTCATACTCGAGAAAGACCTCCCCCACTACGCTGATACCTCCGCTATCTCCCTGGTTTGCTCCCGAAGCACCTGTCGTTGATAACCTCCCTGCTCGCGCAGGATTTCCAGGCGTCCGTGATTACTGCGCTGCTTGTCGCGCAATGTGTACATCTCTTGCTTCAATTTGTCGTTCTCGTCGCGAAGACCCTTGATCTTTGCATTCAACGCCGCTTCGAAAGAGTCCTGAGGCTTCTGAGAGGAGCGCCGTGGAGGCAACGCCAACGGGCGTGGGCATAACTGAATTTCTCCCTCATCTTCTAATAACTCAGGTAGAACGAATCTCTCCGGAACGGTCATGTCAACACGCATGGTGAGGATGGGAAGGTAAGTCGGCAGAGATCTCAGGATAAAAGAGAGGCAATGTCTCCTTCATGCGTTCCCGGACTAGAACGCTGATCAAGCTGGGCATCGGCAATACCGGCTCGTCGCAATATATCCTATTCCGCACATTCGGAAGCTGCAGTGTTTATATGGGCACTCATGTGCTTGTGACTTGAATCAGCTTGTCGCTTGTGAGTATGCAGGCGAATTTCGGACTACTCGACCGCACAGGCCCATTTTGAATGTCTGAAGGAAAATGAACATGGAGACGAATTTAAATGAGGAAACAGATATTGGAGGCAGAATTGCCTAGACCGCTGTGATCTGGCCGCTGCCGGCCTACATAAAAAGCGACACTCTGCCGTCCATCCATGTTTCTGCGCTATCACGCACCTGATCTAGATTAGAACCTTTCGATATGGAGAAGTCCAACGTGCTCGTGTGGTTCCAAAGCGAGGGTGTCAAGTCGGAATTGATTGCCCACGTAGCCGCGCTTGCTTCTACCGTGACATACAGCGATACGACTGGGCCTGATGCCACCGGAGCTGCATGTGCGGAGGATCTGGATCTTCCCTCGCTAGAAGCCTTCATCACCAAACTTGTGAAACGCCTTAAACTTACACCTTTGGAACTTATGGCATCGCGGGTCTATCTTGGCCTCTTTATCGATAAATTGTCCGAATTCAGGATAAAGAGACGTGGCCGGAGGTGCACAAACCATCTTGTTATCTTGAGTTGTCTGATGGTTGCCAACAAGTGCCAACGGGATCACGCGTTCGCTAATCAAGTTTGGACTACCGTAAGTCGAATTTACGAAGGCGATCGACAGATATTAGGGTTTCAGAAGCACGAAGTAAACATGGGCGAAAAAAACCTGCTGGCCCTTCTGGATTGGAAGGTCGACATTGAGCCGGTGCGACTAACGGAAGAAGTCCAATTTTACTTGGCAATGAGCGACTTTTCACAGATGAAATAATGTCTTCGCATGTTCGCTGAAGAACAATGCGTCAAATTGTAGCGTTCAAGGAAATTGAGAAAGCTGGCCTTCAGTAGACGTACGTGCGAAAAAAGTGTGGACCACTACTCAACTTGGCTTCTGAAAGTGCGTGAGCATCCGTAGTGACTGTTAATGGCCTCCCAGACGGCAGAAAGATACAAATTAAAGAACGGACAGATCACATTACCCTAGGAAAACTAATAGTTGGAAACGAGAAGACGTCGTTTCTGCAAGATTTGCCGGGCTCGTGTGATCCATGGGTGGAACAAGGCAAACCTCTTGCCCTCCTAGAGTCGAACTTGTCATAATTTCATGTCCAATCAATGTCAGCATACTAATACGTTTGAATGATGAAACAGTCCAACGTAATGCTGACTCTTGATGAGGAACATTAACAACAATAAAAAGCAGCGAGCATCAGTAGCACGGTGTTTGGACAGGCATACACGTTATTCGCGACTTTCGACGGATGACGGATGAGGACTTGCGTGGCTTACAGAATCAATGTATGAGATACAGTACTACTCACGATACGGCACCTTTCTGATGGCACTCCAGATACTTCGCCCAGCGACATCCAAGGAGCCCAAACAGCCTACGAAGTCGCCCCGTCGTTCTTCCTCTCAAGCATGTCGCACACTTCAGGCGAAACCTCGATCGCCTTCATCTTCTTTGGAACATTCTGTCCGGCCAATTTCCTCCTCCCGATCACGATTTGATCTCCCTTCTTATTGCCCAGGATGTCGTTCAGAGTTGTGCGAGACGCAAGCTGCAGATGTTCCGTACCATCAACGAGAAACAGCACAAGGGACACCCTCTCGGCTTCATCGGATGCCACAAGAACTACATTCATCTTGTCCAGTGTCATTCCCGGAAAGTCAGCCTTCGTGCCTGACGGCATGGCTACTTTGCCGAGTTGCCGAAAGCTTGCCTTGTGTCCTGCATAGCGACTGCCTTGCACGAGAAAGGCTCTCATGGATTCCGGATATTCTTTGTTCAACCCAGGTGCTGCAACCAGAAGCTGCCCTCTGTACACTTCGGTCACGATCTGCCCGTCGAGTGGTTTGTTTTTCGAGCCCGTCTTCTGGTCCGGATCGGATACAAGCTGGATGAAACTACTTCCAACTTGTGCCGGATCCTTGGGCGGGTGCAGGGGCATGGCGAGGAGCTTTTTCGTATTGGTGCTCCAGAACAGACCCGGCTTCTTAGCGGGTGTGGTGGATCGACGACCTTCGGAGTCCGGCGGCGTTGCCATGCGTCTGTTCCGTGCTCTGTGCGTGGTCGAACGGGTAGGAGGCTTGTGCTGCTCTTCGTCACTCTCTTCCTCGTCCTCACTGCTTTCCTCTTGGCTCTCTCGATTACTCTTTGGGGACGTCCTCCTCCTCGGGCTGCCCTCCGACCCCGTCTTCTCGCTGCTTCGAAGGACGTACTTGTCAGTGCTTTGAAGCTCCTTCAAGTAGAGCGTGTCGTTGAGCCACGATAGACTGACGATAAGAGCACCGTTGTCACGCGCATACAAGATGTCTTTCTGAAGGGTATCGAATTGGCGTTGCGATGCACAGAGGTGGGTGGTCTTCCTTGTAACGCTCGTCTGATAACGCCCCCCTAAGGCGTGGATCTCCTTTTTCAACTGCTCCACATTTTGGTCTTTAAGAGTGTCAATCACACAGATGTACATGTTTTCAAGGGCTCGGCCCTTTGGTCGCTGGAGCCGTCGCCGGAGCCGTCGCCAGAGCCGTCGCCAGAGTCGTCGCCAGAGTTGTCGCCAGAGTCGTCGCCAGAGTCGTCGCCAGAGTCGTCGCCAGAGTCGTCGCTAGAGTCGTTGCCGGACTCACTGACGGCATCGTCGCCGGTTTGACTGTCGGAGATGTCCTCTTTGTTCTCGGCCTGCTGCTCGAGAAGGTACGGTGTGGTGTTGACCTTCGACCCGGACTTTGAGCACTTCTCCAGCCATTTCACATCGACGATTTTACAGCCGTCCTGCTTTTTGGCCTTCTTAACAAGGTCGGAGGGCTTATTGTACGACTCCCGGGTGGCTATGAGGTGCGTAATTTTCTCGGAGAAGGATTTCTTGTAGGTGCCTCCAAGCGTCTTGATATCCTTCTCGATCTGCTGGTGTGTTCGATTGAACTTGCCACAGACGGTGATAACGCAACCGGAGAGCGGCTTAGATGAATCGCCGTCCGTCTCACGTTTCTGCTTAGGGGCCATATCGATTGTCTGTAGTGAATGGAACCAGAGGGGGCAAGTTGTGTCTGACAATGTTATGATGAGAGTAAACCTGGATGGAGCTGCGTGGGTTTATAGGTCGATTGCGTTGCCTCGCAGCGAGCCCAGAAAAAGAAAACGAATTGCCGAAAGCAACAGGCTAGTGCGAGTCAAAAGTCACAACCGACATCTAGGGGATTTATTTTCAGTTCCGCCGAACGAATGTCAGAGGCGGCGATGAAAGAGAGCAAACGGAACCGGATCAAGATCGAATGGAAGACGTGGGGCGTTGAATCTATTGCGACAAAAAGCTAGGTTCCCATCTGGGCTGGAGGGCTTCGCCAGAGCAACCCATCCATACCGCAAGACACTCTGCTGGACACACATACTGTACTGTACAATACACACAGACATCGCGAAAGTAGTGTCCGGTCATATGTTGAGCACAAGGCGCGTGGCGACGCGTGGAGACGCGTGCGGCAAGGCTCGTGGCTACGATTCAGCATTGAAAAACTCTATTCTAGGCATCTTCATGTAGCCGTTTTCTCGTCACTGCCCTCTACGCCGCGTTTCTCTTGCCGGCCCACACCCTCTTGCCAGCACGCCTTCCGCCGGCCTGACCCGCAACGACGGCATCAATCGGTCGATGCGACCTCGGCTGATACTCGGACTCAACAAACTCGATGAACGTGCGGCCGCCCATGGCCGCAATTACACCAGCACGCATGCGCATGGTAAAATCTGGGTCTCCGCAACCTGAACCGTACCAACAGGATTAGTCTCTGAAGCACCCAGCAGGCACGACGGCAGGAAAGAACGGTCACGTACTGATGACAATCATTTCGCCTCGCGTCCGTGCACTCTTCTCCCGAATTCTGTTCGTCATCATCTCCATGACGTCTGCCCCGCCCGGCGCGGCAGAGGTGCACTTCCAGTGATCAGAAGGCTGGAACGGTCGGGGCCTGGAGGTGCGGGGGCCGGGATACAGACACCAGACCACAAGTAATCTCTGGAACGAGGCGGCGTCAGTACGACAATTGAAAGTAGCACCGCATCTTCACGTCATAGCAGCCACCCACGGGAAGAAGGACAGGCAGACTTACGTTGTTTGGGTCTAGACGCTGCAATGCAGAAAAGAAGCCGGCTGTCCATCTTTCCTGCTTCTCGTTCTCCAGCATCCACAACAGGTCGACTCGTTGCGTTTTGTCTTGGAAGAGCACACGCGACAGAGATGTTCGCTCCTTGCGAACCGCGTCCAGTCGACGTTGGAAGCTTTGTCGGTGCTCCCCCGCCGCGCTCGACGCGCTCAACACGAGCTCGGTCTCTTCCTGCTGCAGGCGCTGGATGTCTTTCTTGACTTCGCTATCGCTCTTCCGTCGCTCAGCGAGCTGCAGCGCATAAGGCAGCACTCCGGAAATGCCCGCGCCTTTAGCCACCAGCATGACGTCCTCGTACTGGCGAAAGTCCGACTTCTGTCCGTAAGGACCGTCCAGCTTCAGCGCAGCGCCTTCCACCAGTCTCTCGAGCTGGCTCGCGAGTGTGCCATCGCGCCCCATGAGGAACGAGATGGTGCGGACCCCATCCGGCGAGGCCAGATCGCCGGGCTTAAACCACAAGGGCTTCATCGCGTGGCCGTGGACGCCCGGCACGAGCGAGCGGGGGAAAGAGGCCGGAAAGTAGATGTTGAAATGATCGTCAGCCGAGGCCCGGATGGGCGCGTCCGCGTGCACGGTCACGAGGGCGACGTCGTCATCGAGTTCCAGTCGGAGCACGCGGACTGTGACCTGTCGATACCACCAGACGGCGCGAACGCAAGCCGCAGCAATCCAGCAAGAACATCCCACCGTAATGAGCGCACGGCTTGCGAGCGCGGGCAGAAGATAAGCATGCCACACCAGACCGGCCAATGCCGAGATTGCCAGGACGAGGTGGGTGACGAAGAAATAGCGGCCAAGACGCCGACGTGTTACACTCACAGACAACGGCAGAATGAGCATCAGCGTGCTGAGTCCCTGGCAAGATCTTAGTCTCTACTCTGTACAGCGCCTTTGGGCGAGTGATAAGTGCCACTTACGATGTATCCCGACGTGACAACGGCACCAGGCCTCGGCCGCAGAGCGAGGACCACGAAAGCGTGGAGCAACGCTTGAGCGATGGCGACCCTGCCGATCCAGTGATGGACGAGGTTGACGGTACCGAGAGGTACGTTGCACAGGGAGGTGAGGACGTTCGTTCGAATGACGATGGAGAGGGGGACCAGATTAACAAATGCAGCCACGCCCGCTCGTCTCTCCACCTCTCTCAGCGTGGGCAGGGCACTGAAGGGGTACAGCAGAAGGGCGATGTTTACGCCAGCGTACGAGAGGACGGCCAGAGCCTCCCATCGGGTGGCGCCCGTCCAGTGCTGCCGGCGGACGAGCAATGGATAGGCCAGATGCTGGGCGTAAAGCACGTGTACGTAGGAAAAGGCCTGCCGCAGAGGGCGGGCTACGAGGCGTGCAACTATGAGGGTATAGAAAGAGAGCATGTAGTAGTGCAAAGCCTCCATTGTCGCAGTCGGCAGTGTTGTAGGGGCGAGGAGCGGAAGTGGCAAAGGGCACAATGGCAGATGGGCAGATAGAGGACCGCCTGAATGATGCCTGGTCGCCGCCCGGGCATGATCCAGGTTTAAGGGGCTACATCAGATCCTATGGGGCGCTTGATGCATGCTGGGTGTGCTGCTGGGTGGGAGAGATGCCAAAGTTGACAAAGCAATTGAAGCGACGCCAGGGCCCGTGACAGCACGGATCAAACCCACACTTGGTGTCAAGATGAGCTCCAAGACGGCGCACCCAGGCGCCCTCTGTGACATGGCGCGTACGCCGTTCCGATGGATAAGCGCCGATCGCAAGCGCCGGCCGTTACCTACAATCTCGAAAATGGCATCAAGATTGGAGGCTACCAGCGCCTGCTCAAAATAAACAGGCGGCAACGACGGGCGGTGGCCTGGACGTCTGCCTGACCAGTCCCGTGCGCCGGTCCCCCATGCGAAACGCCGTGTTGCCGCGCCCGTAGCCCCACTCGCCTGTTTCGGAGGACCTGCTTCGGCGGCTGGATGTGAGATTGCAAAAGACGGAGGCCGGACCTGAACACCAACCGGACCGTGCGACGGCATTGCTTTCTAGACGCCGGGCCTATACAGTCGCCCCAAGTCGAGGAGGCTCCACGAAAATAGAACCACACAGCGCAAGCCCCCGGAACACCCGCAATGCTGCTGATGGGATTACCGCAGGCGACATAAATTCAACGACCCTCCCTCGTTCCCTTCGTCCCTGTGTCACAAGGCAAAAAGCCAAAGGCGAAAGTTCAAAGGAACGAAAACGCAGAAGCGGCTCGCAGCGATCAGGGTTCTTTCAAGCCAGGTTCTGTTATTGATTGTCCACCACTAAGCGTCACCCTGGTAGATTGTCTCCGCACGAGGCCAGTTCTTCCACCATGACGCGCGGGAAGAGCAACAAAGACTTTCGCAAAGGGTTCGAAAACCGAAAGACCGGCATCTTCAAGAAGTCGGACACGTTCTACCGCTACTACAAAGCCAGAGTGGCGGTGCTGGTCATCGGCCACGATGGCCACCTCGAGGCCTACGAGTCTCAGCATGGTCTGATCCGAAGCTTGACGTGGTCTCCTATCCCACAAGAGACCACCTTGGGGCCCGACAACTTTGAGACGGTCGCAGCCAGGCACGCCATAACGCCAGCACCTAGCAGCCCGCCTGCGGCGGCCGCTTCGGCCGACTTGACAGGTTCGACTGACGCGGGCGACGCAGCCAACGCGGCTGACTTGGTCGTCAATGCAGTCGGATCTCCCCCGTCGTCCTACTTTACCTGTCTCTCGGGCAGCTCGAGCGACGGCGCGGAGTCCTATTCGAGCCTGGACGGAGAGCTGTCGGTGTCGCCTCAGGCGCCACTGGCCACCATGTCGGCAAGCAGCTCGTCGTCCAGTGGCCCCTTGTCGAGTGGTAGCAGCGGGAAGGACACAGATGAGACTGCTCCCATGTTCAACGAATATGACTTCGTCAACATGGGAGACACAGTGTTCCCATCTATGTTTCTGGAAGGCGACATGGTAGGCACGACACGTCAGCAGCAGACTGAGATCTTCCCTGCCATGGGCATGTCTTACGCTAAAGCCGCCGATACGGCACCACACGGGACCGAGTCATCACGTCGGAAACAAGCCCTGCTTTCGTTGGCGAACCGCTGTTTCCAGGTGTAAACCTCTCTTGGGCAGGCATGGCATTGGTTGTGTGTGTAGGTTTCTTTAGGAGGTCACTTGGCCATGGAAGGAGTTCTTGGAGTTACTGAGTTCTATAGCTCATGGATGCGGACCGTGTACACTATTCTTCCCAATACCGTCTGCTCTGTCAATACTCCACCGCTCTTCCGTAGTTGTATTACACCCCAAGATGATGACACCGTGTGTTGGCTGACCACAAGTGATGACGATCCCGGCTCGATGACGGCCGCGCCTCAGTGCAAGAACAGGATGCTGGCCGCGCGACTGCTGTTTGTCAAGGTCTAATGTTTGCTTTCGACCTTGTGGCACTTTGTACGGCGTCTGAGTCCGATTCAGGGCTGTAGGTGGCCTGACGTAAAGACGTGCGTAACTTGAATTTCATTGGCAGGAACAGACGCATGCCCGGGATTTGAGAATGGACCTTTCTAGAATGAATCTTCGAAGCCCAAATTCCCTATGTAAGATCAGACAGACAGTGTACCCACACCTGCATCACAGCAGACGAGTACAAGAGATAAGACATGGCTCACTTCAGACGCAATTGGCTCACGTTCGGACGCGATTGACACAACCACACCGCGTGCAGCACCATATAACAGATCATCACCATGATGAAGAACTTTAGCGTTGCTATCAACTGCCCCTTGCCAGCTGAGATATCGATCAAGGATGTCAAACGGGGCATCCAGAGGCTCAGCGGGACGTTCCATGAACGGGTCCTCTCAACCACCGACGTGTTATGCACTTCTGAGGATCGCGACCGAGATTCACCACAGACTCGCCTCCAGGTGGCACGGCAAGGCGGTGTCACTGTCTCTTTCGACTGGCTTCAAGATTCATTCGCAGCTGGCCGCTTTGTGGACCCCCTTGAATATCCCATCTCTCAAGAACCATGGACCCTTCGCGGGGAGGATGAGGAAAACAGTGAGAAAGAAATTGAGGAAGAGAGCGGGGAAGCGATTGTGGGAGAAGTTGAGGAAGAGAGCGAGGAAGAGAGCGAGGAAGAGAGCGAGGAAGAGAGCGAGGAAGAGAGCGAGGAAGAGAGCGAGGAAGAGAGCGAGGAAGAGAGCGAGGCGCAACGCGTGGAATGCTGTGGCAATATCACCATCCTACTCCGAATTCTCTACTTCCGTGTGATGAAGGCGGTCGAAAAAGAAACGGAGGGCGAGAGTGACGCAGAGCGCATGGAATGCATTGACCATATCAATGCTATATTTCGTTGCTTAGAAGCTACCTTGTCGACAGCGGTTGGGGAAAACATGGAAGGCAAGAGTGAGGCAGGAAGAGAGTGACGAGAGTGAGGAGAGTGAGGAAGACCGTGAGGAAAGTGAGGAAGACCGTGAGGAAAGCGAGGAAGAAACCACCCTGGCTCGATTCGACCCCGGGAGGCCTTTGTATAACTGTGGCATTGTCGTAGCCGACGAATCCCCTTATATGACCAAGGCGCAGCTTGAGAAAGAAGTCGTTCATCTTGGAGGGGTATCATTATTTAGTCTCTCGAAGGATACTACTCACTTTGTGGCCTCGCGAGCGACATACAACAAGCTTCCGCAAGCTGTCCTCTCGTACTTCCACAAAGTCTCCTTCGTCAATCATGGTTGGCTAGACGCCTGCTCGCAACAGGGCTCTCTAGTACATGTTGGTCCGTACATACACGACAGGCTGGACGAAGAAGAGAGCGAAGAAAGTGAAGAAGTGGACCGGGAGGAGGACGAAGACAAAAGCGAAGAGAGTGAAGAAGAGGACCGAGAGGAGGACGAGGACGAGAGCGAAGAGGAAGACAACACGAGTTATTTTCCTAGAGAATGGCGTAGCTGATAGCTTACTCCTCGATTAGTTCATCAGTTGAAGGATACCTTCGATTGTTGCTTGTATCCGTGCGAATGTCGACGTGAAAGTGCTCCAGCATGAAGCGACCCCAGCATACTGACCTCATGTGTGATATCCGGGCCGGAGCCAAGACCGGCATGGCTGGTGATGAAGTAAAGATGCTTTGGCTTCCATCCATGAAGAAACGGTGAGCCTGGGGCGTAGAGCGCCACGCAATTCGTCAGAAATTGTCGTTTCCCTTGATCACCTTGATGAGCAAGGACTGCGTGAAAGCAGGCCAGCAGTGACAACTGCAGGACGCGGGAAAGCTTGGCAGGTCAGGCAGCATGACGAAATCACGGAGGTTGGTTGGCGAGGGTATGAAGTAGAAAAACAAGTTCTATTCGGAAGCTGGTGTGTGCTGGGAGCAGCCGCCTTTGTAGAGAGATGTTCGTGATCTGCTCTTAAGCTGACCTGACGTGCCAGCACTCTTGGTTGCATGCGAATCCGCTCGCCCCTGTTTCGAGGACTAGACCTTCAGTAAGATCACACACAGCAGTGGCTGGCACCAACAGAGACGCATGATGCTCGCTCAAGTTGACCATAGGCCTCTATCATCCTGACATTTCTTTTTCTCTTGTCTGTTCCCTTGTTTTCGGCTGTGATATCCCCGTACTCAGCCATCCTCAGCTCGCCCCGTCTCTACGTCCTGTCTTCCCGGCTTTGCCTCCGTTTTGCCCTCTCCGCGTCTACTTCGCGAGTCGATATATTCATCACCAGGACAGTGGCAGGACATCAAGGTCCTCTTCTACCCTTCTTCCCTGCCTCAGGCATTCCACAAGCCACTGGTGGTTGACGAGATGGAAGGCCTTGTCCTCGTCGCTTTTCGCCCGATGGAGGACATTTTTCACGTAAATGCCTTGATGACGAATCTCCTCCTCGGTCGCGCAAAGGTGTGTCAGGGTGTGGATAGGCTCGCTAGCCTGATCGCAGATCCCGCCCAGATTGACGATATGCTCTTCGACAAGCTTGAAACCAGGAACGCCACGAGATCGCGGATAGCTGGATGTGAAAGCGATCACGCACCCCCGCAACGGAGCGGCGTGTGCACACAATGCAGCAAGGTCGTAGTCGCAACTATTCACGAACCTGCCCTCGGCGTAAGAATCTGTAGCCAGCCCAGAGTGACAAGAACGATGTTCCTCGATCTTGCCATTCTGACATCGTGGCTCGAGGAATAGTACTGGCTCGGCTCGATGCAAACGTGCGTCGTTGTCGAGCCGACATGCTTTTGATAGGTCCCGCCGAGCGACTGAATCCAAAGCTTCGTGAGTTCCATACTCACCTGTTGCGGAAGTGGACAGGCAATCACGACCTTGACCAGACCTGTGAAGCATTCGTCTGTCGCCTCGTGGACGAGAAGCGGAAGTGGGGCACTCATGACGTGTGAACGGCCCTGCTCTGCGCTACGAATGTCTGTGTGTGCTTCTGACCGGCAGCCGACTGCAAGACACGTACCGTCCGCGCCTCACCACATACCTTAAGGAGCGCGAAAAAAATGCCTGACAGTACAAGCCTAACTTTGGCAAGCAAATTGCGAACAACGCTGTCCAACGCGCGTCCGATCCGAACCTGAATCAGACAGCACATGGTCTGTGCGCTCACTGTCGTTGCCCGTCGGCCAATGCCTGCTTTTGTCCGCTCGGCGGACCGGGTCTAATCGCTCAAGTCGCCTTTGGCTTTTCACCATTCGTTTCGGCGCGCGCAAGCCACTAAATCCATCTAAGAAAATCACGACTGGCTTCCTGCTCGTCATTTAGCGGCCATGGTCGAAATACACTTCTGCGTGATGGGTTTGCGGCGAGTAGAAGGGCAAAGAGAGTGTCTGTTTCTGTACATGTACAGCGTATGTCTATAAGGTGAGGGCTGGTCGCGAATGCGCGTCAAGGATCGCCCGACTGCCAGCCTGCCAGCTGAAGACTGCCCGACTGTATTCAAAGACTGCACGGCCGCCAGGCCATGGCCTACTAATATTCCCGCATCAATTTGACATGTTTGCGGCACTGAACATCGCCGTGAGCTGCCCACTGCCTAATGAGATCTCTCTGCAAGAGGTCAAGACCTGGATTTACAGGCTCGGCGGGAGCTACCATGAGCAGGTTTACGAAACGACGCAAGTCTTATGTTCTACGGACCACCGAATTCGATATCTGCACCAGGATGCCTTCCGAGCCACGCAGCTGCGGGCGGCTGTCGTTTCTTTCGAATGGCTCCAAGGATCATATGACCAAGGCAAGTTTCTGCCCGTGTCACATTATCTTTTGAATACGCGGCGGAATCCAAAATATGCCCCGCTCACAGGCTGTGTCATCGCCTTCACGAGCAGCTTTCCTTTGCCCAAAGGGAGTGAGAGCTACGACGGCGTGCGCAACGCCATTATCAGACTAGGTGGCACTCACAGGACGGGCGTACGGCCAGATGTCTTGACGCATTTCTGCGTCACCGAAAAGGAACTCAATCGGCACGACTCGCTCGTCCAGCACGTCCTCATGCATGATCCACGACCCGACCGGGAGCCGCTCTGGATAGTCAGCCATCAGTGGTTGACCGAATGCCTGGAACGTCACGAACGGGTTGGAGAGAGCGATTTCACGTTTCCGAGCTGCAGTCATGGTGGGGGCATCCATGGCACCGGCGGCGAGGACAGCGAGGACGATGTGGACAGCGACGAGTCGATATGACTAGGGAAAATAGATAGAGGTGGCTAGGAAAGAGAGATAGACATGACTGGGAAGGAGAGATGCTCGTCATAGCGCAAGAAGCCTCTTTTGGCCCCTTTTCCCAATGCGGTTGCCCCCCGGTGACCATCTTGACTGTTTGTCGTTGTCTTGCCATCGTGTGGCCGTTCCCGTCGGACATATTGGCATGCCATGTGCAGCCGCCAGCAAGCTCTTGTAGTTCCGTGCAGACGCACCTACGTCCGTGTGACCCGTCGTCTCGTGATGCTCCCACTCAACAACCTGACAGACTCATAATTTAACGGCTGACTTTTCCCGACAGCTAGCAGCAGAGCTTGTGCCATTTCAAAGCTGATGGCCAGCCTCTTTCCGCGAATCTCGTCCTGGCCGCAGAAAACGTTTTGATCTGCGCTCCAACACAGCCGGACAGCAAAGCTAGCGGTGCCGCCCGGGTGGACCTCTATCCAGCTCAGTGTCCCGTGCGCTGTCTCTATGCTACTTCGGGGTTCAAACTCGATTCTTTCCGGGCTGGCGTCGGACACCCAGACCTGGCTTCTCCGCTGAGGTTTGAACACTAGCTCGATGTTGTTCCTCTGGAGTGTGACTGCTGATGCCAGAAAATACTCCTGACGGGCTTCACACTGCTGTGGCGTACGTCGTCGGACTGATGCGCGTTGTCGTTTTTGGACGGCTCCCTGTTGTTTCTTGACTGCTCCTCTGCCCGGTTGCCTCTGCCCCGTCTTTGGCTGCTGCTTCCCTCCCATCGTTCGTACTACGCGTTGACTCAACGCTGCGGCTTGATCGCGCTGCCGTGCCTCGCGGGGTCTTCCCTGTGTCGGTAGCAGTCGCCTTGCTTGAGTCGCTGGCGGCGGAGACGGCAGCGACAATGGCGCGCAGCTGTCGCTGCTGTCGTTGGAAAGAGGGCCGGCAACAGTGCTGCAACGCGGACCACGCTCGGCTGACGTTGCCGGTGTGTTGACTGGCAATGTTGGCGAGGCAGAGCTCAAGGCCTGCGCAGGGTGCCGTTCTGCGTCAAGCTCAGCAAACGCCTCCTCTAGGGACGTTGCGTCCAAGGGCTTCATGAACAGATCCATGTCCAGAGTATGCTTGGCGAGACAGACATCGAGCGGGGTCAAGCCGGCGAAATCTACGCCTTGCTCCCAGCAGGCCCCCTGCGACACCGTATCGTCGCATTCACCGCTGCGCAGGCAAATATCGCAAGCGTCGTTGCACGGGAAAATGTCGCACCCGTCGTTGCACAAGCAAACACTACTGACAGAAGATGCCACGTCGCCACACACCCCGTCTGGTATGAAGTCTGTGAGGCCGAAAGAAGTATCGGGGGGGATGAGGCTGTCCCATGGTCCATCATGCAGCTCCTGGACCGCGGACAATGTCGGATCTCCGTCATAACATGCCTCCGAGGCTTGCGTCACGTCTTCCTGGAAGATGTCTGGCGAAAGACAGCGTTGAGAAGGGTCGACGGCGTTACCAGCATCTCCAGTACCGTGCATATAAATCAAGGCTGCCGCGGCAAGTCGCACTGCCTCGGCGGCACATTGTCCAGATGGATTGGCGGCCGTGCCCATGTTCAGGGAGGCAGGATGGAGAGACGGCGATTGAGTAACCATGTGGTGGAAGGACGTGGGAATGGACCTAAGCCACCATAAAGGAAGGGCAGTGGAAGAGAGAAGAGTGATGTTGTGAGGCTCTTGGGCAGGGTATCATTGAGAGGCTCTTGTATTGGATCAATGTTTAGTAAAGCAGAGATGACCGACGCGATGAGGACGGTAGACTGGTGGAGCGTGTCCAGATTTATACCATCCGTTTCCCACTTGCCGTGGAGTTCCTCAACACACTCAAGGCATACGCATGAACGTGGAAAACAGGGAAGGTGTAGACGGCATGCAGTCTAGGCCCACCCTACAGGCTATGGCGTATCGCCTACCTGCGTGAGAGATCATCTGGCATCGCGTGAAGCGAGGGTGGGAGTCAAGGAGCACGAGACGCAAGCACGGCATCTCCCAAGGCACCCGTGCGGAGTAGCCAGGCCGCGACCCGAATGATGATTCGAGGGTTGGTGTGATGTGGCCATGTTGTGACGTATCTCGGTAAGGAGCATCGTTCGGAAAGGAGAGGGAGGTGGCAGAGGCTCGGCGGCAGCACCGGTCGAGGCAGAAGTCGCGAGGCCGACTCGGATCATATCGGTCCAGCGCGACAGGCAAGAGGGCATGATCACTGTTGTGGTCTATTTCCTGTGGTCTATTTCCTGTGGTCTATTTCTTGTGGTCTATTGGTCTAGGCGGAGACAGAAGTGGCTTCACAAAGCCGGTGTCACAGAAGCGCGTCACAGTTCCCATGAGTTCCCCCTTTCCCACCCTTTCTACTTGCCACTCTTCCAACCACCCCCCCCCCAGTTACCCCTTTGTGCCTGCATCCTTAGCCAATGAACGCCTCGTCCGTCTCACGGCCCGTGGGCGTACTCGTCCTGAGCGTACTCGTCGACGTACTCTTCCTGGAACTCTGTAATCAACTCCCTGCTGTGCCACTATGTGTTGGCCAGCCATGGCTGCCAGCCAGCCCAGAGACTAAGTGGCGCATGTGTGTATATAAAGAAAGCCTGATTCCTCTTTTCAGTGTTTGGCTGCTGCCAGGATCGCTCACCGAGCTATCATTCCCTCTCAAGCTCTTCTTCACCCGCCCCATCTTCACCCACGAGCACAACGCTAACGTTGTGGTCCATGGCGCGGAAGACGCACATGGCATTCGCTACAACTGAAATGGCACCCACTGACTCCCGCAAGCTCACTTCCGACTGCACGGCCGTTCAACATGGGCCTTTGTGTCGCCTCCCTCCCGAGCTCCTCAACGGTATCATCAGCCGCTGCGACCAAAAGTCCATCTCGGCGCTCCTACGAAGCTGCAAGCAACTGCTGCATGCCTATACTACTTGGTTGTTTGCAAACAACGTTCAATATTCGCATGCATCGTCCATCATCTGGGCAGCGCGTTGCCAAGAAGACAATGTCACCATTTCGGTCCTGAACAAGGCCGTCGAGGCTGGCGCGAATTTACGGAAGCAATGTCAGATTTCCCTCAAGCCATTTGAACACCTACGCCTACCACAAATGGTCTACCGGGATTGCTTTCTCTCGGCGCAATCTCAACTGAGGGACATGTATCCTGAATCTGTTGCAGTCTCTTGCCTTGAACTTCTCGTCGAAGAGGGTCGAGATACCGTGGTTCTCCACTTGCTGCAGCATGGTTTTCATCCATACCATCTGCTGACGTCTCGCATCCTGAACCTCGTTTCCAGCACCCATGGCGCTTTGCCGCGTCTGACCGACATCAACCCCCTCCATGTGTCGGCGGCCATGAGCCTACAGAACGTGGCTGCCCTTTTGATTGGCCAGCATGGCGTTCACGTCGATAGCAGGGACAGCTGTGGCTACACGCCATTGTCGTACGCCATACGCTCGCCGTTCGCCGATGACGAGATGATATCCGAGCTGATCCTCTGCGGTGCCGACCTCAAGCAGGAGGTGCCACATGGCGGCATACAAGTGTCCATTCTGGAGTACGCCTGCCATGCCGGCCGGTTCTCCGCTGCTCTTCACATCCTCGCAGCGCTCGACTTGTCTGACGTGCCTGGTGCTTATGACCCAGCTCTTCAGGTCGTCATACCAATACCCTCCTTCAAAAGAAAAGGCCAGACTTCGCATACCAAAAGAATTCTGGTCAACAAGCTCTTGGGACGTGGAGCGAACCCAAACGCTATCGTTCGTTCTTCCGGGGCCCCTCTCTTGACGCATCTGGTTCGGAACCATCCCAAGGCTGTCGACTATCTCCTGGCCCTGCCGGGCATCCTTGTTGATGCATTGGATGAAGGAGGCCTCACCGCCTTGGCCTGGGCTCTGACATATACAGCGCACCCTACGAATGTGTATCTGAAAGTCGCTGCGTCTCTTCTAGCCCACCAAGCGACCTTGACGACAGCTGTGACAAAGTGGATATCGGACAGCACACGTACTATAAGCACCATGCGACACGTGAAACACGCACTCAAGAGAAACCCACGTATCCTAGATATCTACCAACTCATCTATGGCCATTGCATCAGGGTCTCCCCTTGGCAGCGCACCAATGCCCAGCATCAGTTTCTGGCCGAGGCACCCGAATGGATTGTACTTCTGATCTGCAGAAAGAAGAGAAAGGGATTATGGACACGGAGAACGGCGGAAAGCATGGTGAACAAGTATTGTGATCTCGAGATAGTGCCTAGAGGCTCCGCGATGTCTCTCTCGGCTCCGGTGCAATATCTGGGACATTCCAACGACGAGGCGCCTACCCAGCTGCGGATACCATAGACACTCCATCTGTCTTCCGGATTGTCTCTCTAGGTGGGGCCATATCGTGGCGATTGGCCACATGCTTCTCCCCGACACACCGTCGATTGAATTCCTTGCCGCATTGGACGCAGATGAAGCGGGCCGCGGAGGGACGGTATATGAGGCTGGCATCTCTGACAGTCCCCGCACCGCCCCGACTCTGGCCACGAGGGTTATGCTGGTCGATCGAGAGCAGACCAAGAGAAGGAGACCGGCCCGAAGACTGGTCAAGAGACCGATTGGAAGGGGGGAGCCGGCCAGTGTGGCCACCAAAGGTGCCATGCTGTATCCAGGGAAGACCGCCCGAGAGCCGCGCTCGGGCGGGTGCGTGGCGCTGGACAGCCGTCCGAGGGCCTGCGGCAGCCAGACTCGACCTGTTGGCCATCGGCGCGCCAACCGGCACGATGAGGTTATCACTCGAGACGCGTCGTTCGAGCTGATCGATGATGGAGCGAAGCTGGTCTGCTTGCCAGCGGGCTCGAGCAAGGGTTGCGGGTCGACCATGGCGTCGATGGATGTACGATTCTGTCGCGCGGAGCATATACATGTGTTTGTGGACGGCGTGGCATACTGGGCACGGCGCCTGGTGAAAGCGTGCGGTCTGAATCAACTTGAGACGGCAAGGTCGGCGTTGGTGTTGTGCATGTGCACAAGGTTGGAGACGCTGCCGCCACTGCCAGTGGCGACACGTCCAGACGTCTTGATCGTAGAAACACATGGTGTTCGCCGCAGTCATACAACGAGAAAGTAGGGCAAGCAAGTGAAAATGCAGGGCGAGCAAGTGAAAACGCAGGACAAGCAAGTGAAAACGCAGGGAGCGAGGACACGCGGTGATGCGAGGACCTGTCCGGAACGGCCATCACGGATGGCATCACGGATGGCCAACAGTGCCAAGCTTAACGGCCGGGTCATGGCAGCGCCGATGGCAGCTTCAAACGCGGCCTTGTCGGCAGCGCCTCAGTGGCACGCGCCCTCTTACCAGGAGCCCGGCGGCTATGCACGACTCCGGGTGGGGCTGCCAGCAGTGCCTCGACCAGGAGCCTCAGCGGCTTTGTATGCGGCTTGGTCGGGGCTGCCAGCAGCGCCTACATGACAGGCGCTCCGCTACCAGGAGCCGAGCCGACTGATATGCGGTTCGGGGCCACCAGCAGCCGCTCTCTCCACGCTCCGGGTTGCCAGCAGCCCCTGTTACGCGCCCGCCGTCGAGAGGGCGCCCGGCCATCCCGAACCAATGCCTGGCGCTGGCTACTAGTAACAGGAATGGCTCACTACCAGCAGCCGCTGGCTCGAAAGCGAACTCCTTCAAGATCAGAAGACGGGTCACGCGAGTCACAGGTGGGCGGGCGGTGCGTTGGCAAGTACAAGGCCATAATTAATCGTCCGTCTACGGAATCCGACACAACCGCCTCACGTATCCTCACGTATCCCACGGAAAAGCACACATCGCCTTTGGTGTCGTAGGCGCTGCTGGCTCACACGCCTTGCTCGGTCAGCATGCGGTCACACACAGAACGAGATGACGGGCGGACAGACCTCCTGGTCGCGCTTCTTCGCCGCGGCCAGCTCGGTAGCCAAGCGGCGGATCTCCTCTTGGAGACCGTCGATGTAGGCCGTGGATGCCACGCGCAACTCTTCATATTCCTGCTGCCAGTACGTGATGACGCCGCGCAGGTTTTCGCACAGATAGCGGTAGTCCGGCTTATACAGCGGATGCGGCTCGTCCCACCGGCGTAGGGACAGGCGCACGCCCGGGGACAGAGGCGCGCCCGGGGATGGAGGCACGCCCGGGAACGAAAGCACGCCCGTGGACAAATCTCGGACACGTGGGTCGCCCATGGCAGGATGAGATGAAATGCTGCGAGAACGAGAAGGCGAAGATGCCGAAGCGAGCTCTGGACACCGCCCGCTTGATGCCGCCTGCTTTATAGCCATGGCCAACCCGCCGCGGCCCCCGCACATCGCACATCGCACGCCGCACGCCGGCCTGCACATTCTGCTCCGGCGATAGACAGTCCCCGTCCAGGCCCGGGCGGCTACGCAGTCGACCCACCAGGCATGCCGGACCTACTGCAGTGGCGTCCTTGCGTGCGTATGCGCCTGCTCGACAGCTCGGCGCTCGTCCGGGTTATCGGCGATTACGTGCTGGGCACGTAAGCGACGGCGAAGGGTAGATGGTTCATGCGACGCTGCAATCGAGGACCGACCGACCGACGACCAACGCGCCAATCCCAGGTTGAGCCTGACCCCACCTGGCCTCCACCTCCTCTGCAGCCAAGACAGTCTATTGTCCTGGCGTCACTTAGCGTGCCATGTCCTCGGGAATCGGACGGGCTAGGCACGAACAGGCATGAAAGTCAGGCACAACCGGGCAAAGCCAGGCACAGGCAAAGCCAGGCACAAAGGCAAAGCCAGGCACACAGGCAAAGCAGGCACACAGGCAAAGCAGGCACACAGGCAAAGCCAGGAACTACCAGGCACGAGCTTGCTGAGCCATCCTTCAGCTGACGATAATACACGGCAACGTCATGACATGGAAAACAGGTCCGGAGAAGTATTGAAACTATCTGACACTAACGCACAGCGCATCACACCCACCCTCGCGCAACGCCAACAGCCAATCACTCCTGCGAGGTCATGGATAGAGGCGTCAGCATGCCACTGTCCAGTGCCTCCAGCGTGGACGGTGCCACCATCGGCTCCTCCGTCGATGGAATGTCCTATTGCCGCATAAGCTTCGCTCGCCTGACCTGCGCCATTGTGCCACAACACGTACTCGACGATCGACGTTTGCGTCGGCCAGTCTCTTCACCAGTGTGTCCAGCCGATGCAGCGTCTGCAGGATGGCCATCAACGGGTCACGATGGGCATGTGGCCCGGGTGGGAAGAACTGCGAGGTTCCGCCCCCCGGAGTATTGTCTCCGCATCCCTCAAGTCTCTCAAGACGAAGAAGTTGGAAGCCAGACGGACAGATACAGCGAGGGTCTCGCGTGCCGTTGGACGGCCGGAGCGACGGCAGATGAGCCATGTGGAAGGGAAGGCGAGGAGGGGGAAGAGGAGGAGGGCGAGCAGTGCGAGAAAATGGGCAGGAGAGGGCGAAAGGTGGGCAGGAGGGCGAAAGGTGGGCAGGAGGGCGGAAGATGGGCAGGAGAGGACGAGGAAGCCAAAGACAGTGATACAATCAGGCGGGAGATAGCTGCGTAGAACGCTAGATACAGTCACAACGCTACAGTCGCTAGGATAGAAAGCTGGCCACGCTGGGTCGACATCTTATATAGTTTGACAACGGTGCAATGGCAGTTCGATGACAATGGCCTGCCGTCAGACACCGGGTATAGCGTCGCACTCACGTCCTCGCGGAGCAGCTGGCCGTCACGGTCTGGACGACGGTCATGGTCGACACCAGCGTCGACACAACCGTGGCGACCACAGTCAGACCCGTAGATGGCACGACCTTGGACGCCATGCTGACCTGGAAGAGCGACGACGACGACGACGACGCCGCCGGGGGCACGCTCGCTTGCGCGCCGGGTGTGGTCTGTCCGTCTAGGGGCGCGCCAGCCGATGGCGTCGATGCGCCCGCCGGAGCTTGCCCGGTTCTGGTCGACGTGTGGCTCGCTGTTGGTGATGCCTGCAACCCTGTGGAGGATGTCGCCGACGCCAGCGATCCCGACCCCGACAACATCGCCCCCGTTGGTGGCGCGCCGTCTGACTCGGGCGCCGATCCTTCCGTGCTCATCCTGGTCATTGCGCTGCTTGAGCCGGGTGTGCTGCCTGAGCCTGGCGCGCTGCTTGAGCCGGGTGTGCTGCCTGAGCCTGGCGCGCTGCTTGAGCCAGGTGTGCTGCCTGAGCCTGGCACGCTGCTCGAGCCAGGTGCGCTGCTCAACGCGACGCGAAAGTCGGTCGTCGTCTGCGTCACCAGCGTCGGCACCGTCGAGACAAACGTCGTCGACGACCGCACGATTGTCGCCAGCGTACTCCGTGTCACCACCGACTCCGACACGCACCCAATCCGGCCGACATTCACCAGTGGCAGGTGGGGGTCGCCGCGGCCTCCGGCGATCGTGGCGTGAGAGCACGTTGGCGGTAATCCCGCGCATTGCCTAGAAACCTGTTAGCGCGGATGTCTGTCGCGTCGCCTGTCCTGGTCGCCTGTCCTGGTCGCCTGTCCTGGGCGCCCGTCTCGTCGCCCGTCTCGTCCGTCGGGCGCGATCGCTCAGGCGTGACCAGTTGGGCATGCAGGTGCGCCATCCTACCATGTAATGTGTGCATCGCCGCTGGGCGCCCCTGTCGGCACCACAAAGCTGGCGACCCTGCGACCTGAGCAGGGAATGGCCTCGAAGGCATAGCTGACGGGGAGGAAGTCCGGATTGTCGAACTGGAGGGTGGCCCCGCACCGTCGATCCAGCGCGTCCTCCACACTAGAAGCTGCGGTTAGCAACAGCAACAGACCATGCCACCCACACCACGACCACGCCCTACGAGCGAGCAGCATTGCGCCAACGGCCACACCAACAGCATCACTCGCTGCGAGCCGCATCACACCCGGCAACGCTCCACGCGAACGGACCAACGTACTCGGCAGACACCACCGACCGACCGGCCTCGAGGGCGACGACAGGACTTGACATGCAGATGCAGGGGCCGTCGTGCAGGGCCAGCACGCCGGCGTGCACGAGAGGGAAAAGGAGGAGGAACTTCATCGTCTTGGTGGCTGTGGGGGGGCGTCGGTCTTGGACACTGGGTTATCACGCTGCCTTGCGCGTTATGACCGGTTATGAGAAGTGGGAGCATGTCGTGCGCCGCCACGACAGGCGACGGTCGCCCTGCGAGCTAAATAGCGAGGGCAACAGGCGGCCGTCCCATGTTGCATGTTCGTTGTCGGTCATAAGCCAGAGTTGATCATGGGCGAGGCATGTCCCACCATGGATCCGGGACGCAGGCTGCCAATAGCCGGACGTCAATTGCTGGACGTCGGTTGTCAGATGGCAATTGTCAGACGTCAAAGGTGAAATCGCGCACCTCAGCGGATGCGCCAGGTACGGGGTCCTCTGCACCGGATAAGCGCCAGTTGGGTCGGACATGCATTCCCACTACACGCCATTCCCGCCAGACACACACCAACCCCACCAAACACCACAAGACGACGCCTCTCCAAGGCCTGCGTTCTATGACCCCAGCAGGTCGTATAAGACGAAGACATCCATGGTGGCCAGACGTTACGCCGTATGTCTCTCCACCAAACTACGTTGCTAGATCACCGTCAAATGCCAGAGACACCCCCGCTTGACATTCGCATCATGTCCCAGACGAACCACTGGCCGGAGTACATGCATCTCGAAGAGGCCGTCCATCGCGAAGACGATCTTTTTCGGCCACTCCTCACTGAATCCATCAATCTGTGCTCTGTCCCGTCTACCTACTCGCATGATCAGGACGATGTGCTCCTCGATATGGACCCAGACACAGCCGCCCTGTTCCAGTCCGCTCCTGTCGACCTGCCCGACCTGGACTTCAGCCTGCCAACATGTCCGTCCACCCCGGTCAACGTCGTTCCTCCTCCACCGCCCTCCGTGCCGGCTGCCATGGGGACCAGCGGTGGCGCATGCCCCCGGTGTGGGGCCCACCGAAGGTGTGTTGCGACTGCGACTGACAGTCATCCCTGCCTTCGTCCCCTGCTCGCCCAGCTAACCTGATTTAACTCTAGTCAAGCATGGGCAGATGGCAAAGCATGGGTGGACTTCGACACGCGGCTGGCCCGCATGGAGGCTACCATGATCGAGACGGCGTCGGCTGTGGCCCGCATGGAGGCCACCATGAATGAGACGGCCTCGACTTTCCAGAGCCTGTTGCCTCGTGCCTACGGCGCAATGCAGAACCTGATCGACATTACCATTTTGTTTGACGAGAACATGGAGAAGCTGAAGCAGTCCTTGGGCTTGTTCACGCGAGGCATTGTCGAGCATTTCTTTGGGGACGCGACCTTGACTGACGCGGAGACGTTCGCTTCATGTGATCCCTAGCCCTTGCAGCCAGGACGGCCAGGACACGGGAGGCCGTCTCAGGGAGGGGCTGCGGATAGACCAACGGGTGGGTTGAGGCGTTGCTAGCCAGGCTGGGTAGGCCACCTAAGTTGATATTGAGCTTCTCGCATTGAACCCCCACAATCGTGATGGGCGCTCCATGATTGGTCTGTGATTCGAACGGTGATGAACTTGTGATGAGCCAATGGCCAGCGATCTGCCATTGTGTCACCCTGTGGCCCCCCAACGCACTCGTTGGTGCGAACACGGACAGGGTGGGCACAACGGCGGACGACGTCCTCGTAGTCCTTGCCGGCTGTTGGACGCTTGAGCTCCCCCGAGCCTTTGACACACGACGTCAGGGTCAACTGTCCTCCCACTTCAATGTCTGTCCTTTCGGCGCACTCACGCGATGCTCGCGAAAACGCTGTTGTTTGTCTTGACTTTGGTCCTCTCATGCTTAGTTCGCGTCATCCAGAAGAGCAGGCCGGAGTGGATTGCTATCGTGCTTCTTGCATTCATGACTCTCACACCCGTCGCCATCATCGCTATCCACTGCTACCGATGTCCGTACGTCATCTTTGCCGTACGATATTTCACTAACGTCTTGTCAGCAAGCACCGTACTGCCAGCCGGACGCGATCTTTACTTCACGCGATGAATACACACGATCAAAGGACAACTTCAATGCGCTGTGTAGGTATTGCATTCCTCCTGGGGTGCCATGCTGCGACGCAGCGATCAATCTACCCGCATGTCACTCTACACTTCACTACTTCATCCGTACATCAAGCGTCCAAACGGACCGGCCGATTCGTCGCCATACCAGCCTTTCGGATCACGATATTCATTCAGTCATAACGGCCCCGTCGTCGCGACGCAGGCGCATGGGCAGAGTACCGCGACGAGGAAGTATAGCTATCGCGTCGGCTGGACCGACGTGACCGCGGTTCTTCATATGGTCTGTTGTGGTCCAGCAGCATACTCTTGTCTTTGTCCAGACTAGCGTGCATCAGCCGCTGTTGTAACCAGCTTGTCAATGTACTCACAACTTTGCCATTGCATAGGCAACAGCGAGCGCAACCGTCATCTTTCCAAGGGCCATGATGTGTTGAGTCCACGTATCTAGTCGTGATGCACGCCTTTCTTGCGTAAGCGTAAGCGTAGGCGTAAGCGGAAGCGTAGGCTACTTGTCTGTTGGCGCGAATGTGTTGGCGCATGAAGTGCTTTGGGAATAATGGCGGATGCGCTTATATGTCGACGTCGCGAGGCAGACACCAGCCTTCTTAATGCAACATCAGGCGCAGCCAAGGGATCGGCGCTTCGTAGTCGCAAGCCACTCGAAGATCTGTATTGAAAGTTGGCCGCTTGATGTGGGTTTTGGTCAGCCAGGTTGCTTTTGTGGGGCGAAATGCAATGTCACTTTTCAAACTTCAGATTGACGATCCTGTTGCGGCATGCGTCCACGCCTGGTCTGGGGTCTTTCTCCCACGGCGACACGTTCATCGCAGCCCATTTATACCCATGTAATCTTCGATAAAGTATAGTACAGCAGCACAACATGGTTTGCATCTCGTGCTGCCTCGTCCACTTCATCGGTATTGTTCCATCGTAGGCGTCATGACAGATTCTCTGGACCGACACGTGGTTGGCGTCGTCTGGGTGCACCCGTCGCTAGTCCAACGTCCATTACCAGGGGATCCACATCATTGGGGGAAGACTGAAGACCCTCGTGATGTCGAAAAGCTCGTCAACTATCTCAACGACGTCGGAGCAGACAGTGTTCGGTTGCGTGCCGCCGAGTTCCAGGTTTGGGGCCGCATCACGAGGGAGGCCCTGAAGCAACTCACCGCGTCTTTACAAGTGTCCGAATCTGCGCTCCGGGAGACCATTATCAGCGGGAAGCATCTATATCTACGTGACGATGTTTCTATACAATGCTTCGGCAACGGTCACCTCCTGGACGTCGCGGCCACTTGGTCTAGCAACGAATGCTGGCCCGTTCGTCTGCACTGCTTTGATCTCGGTCTGAAACCCGCCCCAGAAATCGCGCTCCTCCCTTACTCGAGTGAGAACCGTGGTCTAATCAGTCACAGACCCTACTCAGCTCCAACGGTACTACGAAAAGCTGGCAAGCCAAGCATGCCTGGGCCTCGCCCCTACTGATGGCGAGATTTGCCGGCATGTGTTAAAATATTGGCACTTGGGGAAACCCCTTCTCCGCAAAGCCTGGGAGGCCCAGATTCGGACCAAGCCAAAACGCAAATGTTTGGCCGCTTTGTTTGGACACTGTGCTACAGTCGACGCATTGGTCAAGTTAGTTCCTTTTGAGGGTCTGTGGCCAGAGCTGAAGCTAGGGAACTGGCAGAAGATCAGTGCGGCCCGTTGTGACGAGATGGTGGCGATGTACCTCATTCGGATGCATCAAGTATGGGAAGATATTCTCAGAGGCGGGACACACCTACCACCGCTCCTCGACCTGCAATCCGTCAGGCTGCTACAAGGCAGAGCACCATGCGCCAGCACTGACGACCGCGATTTCATCCGGATTAAGATGAGCAACGGCGAGTTGTTCCCCCACGTCACAGACTCGGCAGAGAGAGATGTCATTCTGGGGAATATATTGAAGGTCCGAGGAATCATCTGCAGCTTTGAGCTGTTCGACGGAAACATGAAATATCTGTCTATTGGCGCTAAAATCCTCAAGACAATCTTCACGCTGTCCATGACTGACAAGGCCACCGAGCTAGCTGATCGCACTGAAACCAGTATATCATACGATCCACCACGGTGCTTCGGCGAGATTCGGGCTGAGCGTCCGACCCTGTACAGTTCGCTTCGCGAGCTCTGGGATGATGCGCAGCCGCCGGTCTCAGAATGCGAAGAAGGTGTTTATACTCGCCTGACCGGTCCACCGTGCGCCGAGGCGGCCTTCCTGGGCTTGATTCTACCCACGCTACGACACTTTCCTCGGTTGAGTCGCGAAGCTCCTCTTTCAAATGTGGGCAGCAACGCAATCGCGGCACGCGTCGATGATGCCTTTGTGCAAGCGCTTTGCCGCCGCGCTGATATATTAGGCTTTCGTCACAGCATAATCGACCAAAGTAGAATTAATTCACCATCTCAGTGGAGCGGCATCATGGCGGTTAATCAGCGGTCTATGAGTACGCCGGCGAATTGGCGATACGGCAAGCCGTCTCTCGTGACTTTGTTGGCCCTACAACGTGACGGGTTCTGGGTTGCCAACCCGCCTGTACGTTCTACAAAGAAAAGTCTTGCACCATCTTTTGTCTTCCAAGACTTGATCGCCTCTTTCTTCGGCACCTTGCGATGGGGCGTCGATGACCGCGCGCCGCCGATGCACGTGAGCCTGGACAGTTACGTACGCCCCCGCAGTGCTGGACCACGGTATCGTAATGAGAGCCGTTCTCCCACTGTTAACCTTTATTCTAATGAAATGCTAATCAGGTCCGATTCCTCCACATCTTATGACGTGGAGATGTCGGATTTCTCATTATTCCAACACGGACACGCTTCGTCATCCGAGGTAGAGATTCGAGATACCTCACAGCGCCGCCGCCACAGAGACAAGCGGCTTCGCCACTCCGATCTCAGAGGTGACGAAAGAGATCTTGCTGCTGGGAGGCTATCCAAGCACAGGCGCTCTTCGTCATCCGAGGTAGAGATTCGAGATACCTCACAGCGCCACCGCCACAGAGACAAGCGGCTTCGCCACTCCGATCTCAGAGGTGACGAAAGAGATCTTGCTGCTTGGAGGCTATCCAAGCACAGGCGCTCTTCGTCATCCGAGGTAGAGATTCGAGATACCTCACAGCGTCACCGCCACAGAGACAAGCGGCTTCGCCACTCCGATCTCAGAGGTGACGAAAGAGATCTTGCTGCTTGGAGGCTATCCAAGCACAGGCGCTCTTCGTCATCCGAGGTAGAGATTCGAGATACCTCACAGCGCCACCGCCACAAGAACAAGCGGCCGCGGCTGAATACAACCAGGCCGACCAATCCTGAAGGCCCTTCACCATACCAGGCACAGACTAGGCATCCTACATCGATGGGTCATCAGGGCAAACGACCCCGACCCGCCAATCTCGACGACACCCATCCCCATATGATTCTCGACGAGGGATCACCACGATCCATTTCAAGCCCGCTCCAATACATAAGCTTGGTACCGCGGAACCCTCCGTCGTCTTCGGGTGATCTCGTGGCTCCTGGGTCAACGGGCGAATACGGCACTGGTACGATGAACGTCCGTCAGACCAACGCGCTTGCAGCTTCCCCGCACGACCAAGTCAAGCGGCCACGCGTTCGTTCTGCTGAAAGCACCAATACGGGAAAAAAAAACCCGGCGGCGGCTGGGTTGGAAGAAATACACCAGAGTAGCGATGTGGCGAATACAATGAAATACGGCCAGGAAAGCTCGCCGCCATCCATCATCAGCCCCATTGGGTACCACAGTCGGCTGCAGAGCACGCCTCTGTCGGATATGGGCGCTCAAGAGCCATATAGCACACGAAGCCATCCTCAACGAATCCAAAGTCCAGAGAATGCAGCAGAAACCCAGACATCCGAGCCCAGCAACCGGGCTCAAGCCTCAGCAAAGGGTTCGAGCAAGAAAACTAATGGTTCGGGGTCGTCCAAGCGAAGTCCACTAATTTTGTCGCGTTCTATGGTTGACGACAATGAAGCACAGGATGAAGACGACGACATCCAGCACCAGCTGTTGGAGGGTTTTGAAACTGTGCCATTAACCCCGAGTCGGATGGAAGAATCATTGGATAGCGTGGATTTCAACGGGCAGACAGCTTCCGTCTTCGTTCATTCGATCAACAATAGCCCACGCACACCGTAGAAATGAAATTTCCAGACACAACTCTGAACATGACGTCACGCTCGCCCTCAGGCGCAAAATACGTGCGAAGAGCCAGCGTAAAGACACGAAAATTCTTGACGCAGCCATCTTTAGAGCTTTGCTATGGATAGCAATCAGCCAAGTGCTGTTCAACCTTCGCTGGCCTTGCAAGCACGTGCCTATCAATAGGATACCTTTCTCAAGTGAGAATAGCGTGGTCTCGCAATGATCTGTCCAGAGCTCGTCGAGCTCTGAGCTTGGGTAGAGCCACGGCGAGAAGACTGGCCTTTTGGGCACATGAAAGCCCTTGTTGCGTTTGTATAGGCAACGGCAGTGATGTAGGAGCAAGGATCAAACTTGGAATGGACGGACGGCGGGGGTTGAATGTGGGTGCTGCGTTCGTACTTCGCTATATGCACTTTAACATCAATTTTCATATGGAAGCAGGCTTTCTACTTCGATTGATTAATTAAAGTTCGTTTGGAATAGGTACGTTTGGAATTGATATACCATGTCTGCGGCAAAGTCTCCATCGTTGCATCTTCTTGTTACTACTTGTGTCCACTTCAACGCGTGGAGAGAACAACCTAATACTTACTCACCAGTGTTAGGTCAAGCAAGGCCGTACTAAGAGAGCGCACTGGAGCGTAGAAAGACTTGATATCAGTATTCATACTCACTCAGGGGAGCGGCTGAACAGGCCCTTGGCACGCCACTTTGTACGGTGCCGACGGACTCTGGCACTCAGACGTAAGGCAACAAAAACAAGATCTGTACTAAGCTATACATTCTAGCCGAATATAGGAGGAATATGACAGCGACGCTGGACGGTGGCGTCCTAGTTTCGTCTTCCGTGTGAAAGGGCCTCAACTTTTCATGACCCGCTTCCCAGGGCAGCGCACGGATATTATCGAAGTCCATGAGTGCGTCATGAGTTGGAGACCATACATAGAGGGAAAAAAAGACACATGTGCAACATTACGTTGATCTGATCACGACTACGTGCTGCCGCTGTGCCAGAAGTTCAAATCCATTGGTCTATCTAATTGCGAACTGATGCAGTGGTTCAAGTTTGCCAAGCTCTGATGGCGATGCCGACGAAAAAATGAAAGGCCACTGCAGAGAATGGCGAGTTCATTCTGTTTGTTTCTCTCCTTAACTAAAAGCTCTTATATTCTTTGATTCCTTCAATCGGCGGCGGGCATAGAAGCTGTACTCAGGATCACCCATTCGCGCCGGCACCTTCAATCTGTATGGGCCTTCATCTATCTTTGTGTTGGTTCGAAGACACTCCTGTAACCAGTCGTAACTGACTATGTGGACACCTTTCCAATTTTTGCGGGAAATGTACCTCGTGAAGCCTTCTTCATCTGAAAGTTCGCTCTGCGAAGTCACCAGATGCGTGAGCAAAGGGTCTTCGAGATCATGGATATATTGGCCGTGAAGGTCTTCTATCTGACGTCTGATCCAACTGAAATCACTCCAAACCGATTTCAGTGGATAATTTCTGGTGAATGAGATAGAGCATGCGATCAAAGCGCGAGCGCGGCCCATGGTTGGATGTAGTTGAAGTTGGGATTTGGTACTGTACGCTTTCTCGAAGAACGACGAGCCACGACCGGTGAAAGACCCAATGCAGCCGTCACTTTATACTTTGTGTGGGAATAAATCCCCAAATGGAATTGGTTTTTCAAGTCGCGAATGGCAACTGTGTTCTTTCTCCGTTCTGGTTTTGGGCGTGCCTGGTGAACCTGGCCAGAATAGCCCCTTGGCAGCGAGTAAGGGTCTACCGAGTGCAAAGCTGTGAGAGATTTGAAAATCCACGTTTGAACGAAGGCGATCTGATTTTCCCTATTTGAAAATGAACAATCATTTGATTCAACATCAGGACTGGTGGCACTGTTTCCGATTGCGGCGCCTCGGCGAAGGATGTGGTTCGTTCGCGAAAAGACTCCGCAGCGCAAAGTCAAGATTAAGTACTGAGAATAGACCTTTCCCGGCCCTCCTACCCTGTCACAGAAGTTTGCCTGACGGTCCTTATGCATGAGTGGCCTGACGCTTGAGTGACCCGATATTTAAGTGCTTATTATTGGTACAGAATGTTTTGTCAGCCGCGAACGTCCACTGCCGGTAGAGGCCAATGAATAGACAAGTTATTATGTTCCAAACCGAAAAAAGGAGACTGCATAGCTCCAGTAAAGAATGTCCCACTTCTCATAGACATGCAAAACCCTTGGTCAGTGATGATGTCTATCTTCAGCCTCGGCGTATGTACTGTAAACCTTTTCTCACTTGAAAATTTTCCATGGCGGCTTGCCCGCCTCGTTATATGTACCTATCAGCTTGAGTTTACAGATGTCGGCTTAAAGCCGCAAACCGATCTCTCACGTTAGAAATGCTGGCTAACCCTAGTCCCTACTAGTCCCGCAACAAACAAGAAGTGGTATTTTTAGTGATCCTAGCTGTGATGCATTGATATTCCCGGCTTTCAATTCGGTCCCTTGACACTGATCCTGGCTCTTGATTTCCCCGTGTTGATCGGTTGCACCGCCCTTGTAACGTTTTGTGTCTTTTTTCCTTTTCGATGGTTGATCTGACAATGGTTTGAGCTTGCTCAAGAAGTGGAAACCCGTTGTCTTGTTTGCCGTAAGAGCACCCAAGATCCGAACAGGAACAGCGGCTCCTAACAAACCCGCCCTCTCCCTGGACTTCACGGCGGTGTCGCGCTAGGTTTTTCTCTGGGCCAATAGATTTGGAACAATGAGAACGAGGAAAAGCCCCATCAATTCCACAAACGAGGTTATGAAGGTACAAGACAGATATTGATTGATCCGGCAGCAAGCGTTGAGAGCAGACGTCGAATGAGGCCGGCTAATGGATGTTTGATGGCGCGTCCAACGATAGTCCACCTTCTTGTATATCGGACTCGGGCGTTGTATGGGATCTCTCCAGGGAATGACCGGACCCAGTTGATTCTGGTTGTAATGACGAGTCCATTATGGGAGTCAAGGATGTCCTGTTGTACAATGAACGTACCGGTTGAGTATCTAGAAATAGGCCTGTCGATTTGGACAGAAGCGGCTGCGCACTCGGCCCGTTATATAGTCCTTCCGAGCGGCCCTCCAGCAGACCTGGAGGGATGAGGAGTAACGGCTGTATAGCTGATGGGGGACGCCGGTGCAAAGATGCACTCTCTGTTCAACTTGCTGCAATTCTTACACCTCTCTTCGCTCCCAGACTGACGTCCTCCACAACGAATCTACGTTCAAGTCAGAGAGGCTGTGTAGAAAAGGGACGAGGCGTCGAGCGTTCGTCTGGAACAGACTCACCTTCCTCTTGCGACAGTATTTGCAGGCAACCGACGTCCGCTTATCCCGGGCGATCGCTACAACGCTAGATAGAGTAAAGCATGGAGGATCGTCTGACACAGTTGACAGAACAGGGCTGGGGTTGAGCCTGAAGACCTCTTGAGTAGGCTGTGCTGAGAGGCCACTAGGGCCCGGAATCAGGTATGGAGAAGGGTGTTGGAATGCAGAGCCAGACGTAAGTGGAAGCTCCGAGCCATCATTGGCTTGGGCGTCCCCAATAGCATCTTCCTCTGGACTGACTCTAAGACCACGTTCGACATGATCACCATAATCCTGAGATAAGGGATCTCTCTGACGCGGTAACCGGTTGTGTCGTTCTGCATTCCGAGCCTCTGGTTCATCGTCGAGGATCACCGCTAAACTGTAGCTGCGACGGGGGCAGGCCACTAGAGGCCACAGAGAATGGGTTTGCAGTCCGCCGTCGTCGATTTGGCTTTTTTCACTATTGTCATCTGGGAAAGGCCTGGAGTAGTTCTCCTCTGGGCCAGGATGTACAGTAGCCGAAATGAAGCCTTCCGACACGTTGGTGCAACGGGGTTGAGGTTGCGAGCACAGAGATGGATCGGATAGTCGGTCCCGAGGAGGACCAATCTTTCCTTTTTTGCTCGACGGTTGGTCATAGGCGTTGTCTCGGGGGTCCGATACGCCATTTACACGTTGACGTTGGGCACGTGGAGAACGCGACCCGTCCGACTCATCTAGCTCGGGTCGCTTTCGCTTCGAGTGATGAATTGTTGAGTGTTCGCTGTAGTACAGTATCGGATGTTCGCTGGTACGCATGCTGGCGAAGGAAGTGCGTTTATCACCATCATGCTCCTCTTTCTGGTGCACCTGGTTCAAAGTACCGTAGCGGGGATCATTAGTGAAGTCTTCTGTATCGCCTGAAGAAGCTCGGGTATGGGAGAATTGGTTGTCATGGTCATGAAAACCGGAGGCCTTTTCTGATTCTGATGGCATCGTGAAAGGGCAGGTACAAAAAGATCTAGTGGTGACCAAAGTGGTGATGGGCGCGAGAGAGGCTGACGAGGAAAGGAATGAGGAGAGGGTATGGTAAGGAGAGGATATGGACGAGGGGATGGACGAGGGGATGGACGAGTGGAGTATGAACAGAGGGTACAGTAACGAGAGGGCATGAACGAGAGGAGCATGGATAGAGTGACTGGTCAAGGGAGACAATGCCCTTTCTTGGGTACACTGGCTTTATACCCACCAGCCACTCACGTGCACTCTTGTCAGGCGTGGAACATGTGCCCAAATCAGACCTTAACCTCTGAAGTCGGTCTTACGAGCCCCCGTACCACAGACTTGCAACGGAATAGCTTACTCATCTGATGGGCCTTGCTTGATGCTTCTTGCCTACAAACTCCCGAGCCACTTGCCTGATGTTGTGACGATCGTTTCATATCAGCCATGCCTACTCTTCTCTGGCCGGATGACACGAACTCCCATAGTGATACGGTTCACAAGATCGTCTCGCTCAGCTTGACTTTGCATCAAGACCGGCTGGGAGGTTCCGAGACCGGCGAGACGGGTGTTTCTAGGTACCACAGTCCCGTTGGAATCGCATGCCTTTCAGACGAGAAGAGTGACAACGGGCCCGACCATTCATTGCGCATGTAAATGAATGTCGTCTTCATGTCGGCTCCTTCCTCTTCGATGTTTCAGCCCTTAGTTTTGTCATGTCGTTCTTGGTGCTGTTCAACCTGAAAAGCATACGCAAGTGTGATGATGAAGACTCATCGGCTACAGACAGCCCGGCTGGCTTCTGTGCGTGTTCGCTATATGCTTCGCAAGGTCTCCCCCTGTTGTGACTTGATTGACGCGATCCCAAATCTATCGCAACCCCCACAGCTGTACTGCAGGCAACGAGGGTGGAAGACGCATCACAGATTGGTGATTCAAGCTCCTTGTGCCATTTCATTATTGGTTCGATCGTGCCAGTTTACTTTACTCAAGTCAAGGCTGACGTAGAGTGGCCCGGACAGGGGCAGCCCGACAGGCTCTGCCGCCATCAGTTGACAGCGATGCAAGGGACGCACCATTCAACCCTCATGCTCATGATAAGGCAGATCAGGACGCAGACAGCGCCGCTCTGCCGGCTGCCAGAAGAAGGTTGCAGCCCCTTGTTCAAAGTTTGGTGAAGAGCGAAGACAGCCATGTCTGCTCACCCTACATAGGGCCTAGGCGCCGACCAGGCGCCCAAATCCTTGGCACGGCCAGGCGGCAACGCCAGCTAGATCTCGCTTCTCGCTTCCAGACTCCTGGCCGCAGCCATAGACATAAATCACCTGGCCCATCCACATTCGCCTTCGCATCAGCCAGCAATCGTCAATGCAGTCGTGATGGCTGTTGCACCTGGCAAACTGGGCCTTCGGTGCCCGAACCAAGGTCAATTTTACATTTGCGAAGCTAATTCCACGGAATTCATCGGCTGCTGCCTTTCCGACCCCTGCGCCAATGGATCCGGCCAGTGCCCACATGACAAGCTCGCCCCATCAACCTTCTCAGCCAATCAGTACGCTGCCGTTCCGGGCCAGGATTGTGAAGATGCAAGAGGCGTGTCTGTCTGGTGGACATGTCGCGATACCAGTCCGCCATTTTTAGGATGCTGCGCGAGCGATCCATGTGTCCACGGCTGCACGCGACGTGATCTACTCCCGGCCAAGTTGCATAGCAATAAAACGCACCGCCAACCATTTCTGTCCAGCGATGCACCGTTGAGCTTACCATCGTTTCTGCCTTCGATAACGTCTTCGGCGGGGCACTACACAACAACTTCGATTCGACCATCCAGTCCGTCTGAGGAGGCACCTTCATCAGAGCCAAATGCCGGGCACGTGCCTGCCTCGCATGTATCAACCAAGGTCTTGATCGGGGCTTCTGTCGGTAGCGCTATGCTGGTAGCAATTTGCGCTCTAATTGCATGGCAGTGTGTAAGGCACGCCCTGCAGGCGAAACTTTTAGCTGCTGTGGAACTTCCTATCCACGTTGTAGGCAGCGGAGCACCGTCCTGGCCCAAGGACGCAGTGGAACTATCGGCAGAGCCTGCTACGGCAGTCTCCCGTTAGCTAAACGTCAGTCAAAGGACGCCCAGGCGCCAGCGAGATCTCAGCTACTGAAGTTGCTGGTGGTTTTTTCCTTGTTACGCTCGTGCCCAGCGTCGCTGGTACACGATGATGGAAACTGATGAAATCGTTCGTATATAAAGCTTTGTGCAGCAATAGTTAAAATCTATTTCGCACTTGAAAGCGTGTGCATACATACAAGCAGTCGTGCCTTCATGCCTTCCACCGCGTTGCGCAGCCGCCGGAGAACGTGCTCGTACTGACAGACTGGCGCAGCCTTAACCCGGTGCGGGGGAATCCTGCTCTCAGCACACCGAGATCATTCAAATCGAACATCTGATCCGCGACGAGGCACTGGAACTCACTTGCCAAAAGTCGAAATAGAATTGCCGCGCAGGTCCGGTAGGTCACCACAGTACAGTATGGTGTCGTCCTCCACAGAGGTTCAATGTAACATGGCCTTCTAGGAGGTGGATCATCATCACCAAACCTTCAGAGTGCTTAAGATGATTGCTCCCATACTTGCTCCCATACTTGCTCCCGTACTTGCTCCCATACTTGCTCCCGTACTTGCACACATATTTGCATTCATAGTTGCACCGGTCATTGCTCCGATCGCTGTAGCACCATCCCTAACCACCAGCGACAGAAGCCATGTCTAAATCGCAGCCCTGGCTGAGTTTGGCTTCGGGCGCTCCTGGGCTGGGAGGCCCTTACCTTATAGAAACACTGGCAGCATATGAAGAGCTGGATGCAATAGGACATGAAAAGCCGCGAATTCTGATGGCGATTGGATAAGCAACCAAGCGGAAGGTTCTTACTGAGTCTTTTCCCAGGCTCTCCGGTCAGGGACGATCTGGCGCAGTCACTCTCAGCACCCTTGGGCCGCCACTGACATTTCTGATCGACTGCGAGCTTCACGTCTCTCGAGACGCTCCGCGCATCCAGGGAGGGCCGAGCAAGGGAGACTATGCGAGGCATGAGATGAGATGCGCTGCAAATAGTCAGAAGGAGGTTGCCTACTCCCTCTATCACCAACTACTCGCGCCATTCAGTGCTGTCGTCCTTGTCTTCGTGGAGGATTTCAGGAACGCCTCCGAAGTCACAGACCTTCTCATCGACTGGCTTCGCTCAGCCATGGAAAAACGACCCCCATATAGTCCCAGAATTGTCCTGGTGACTGAGACAGGCGCAACCCTTGATCTGAAAGACTTTTTGTCACGCTTGGTGGCTAGAACTCTGTCCTTACTCCGCCTCAGCGATTCCTTGCGAGCGTACACAGCTGCCGAGATTCGTGCCAGGATAAAATCATTTATTGACCTCGAAACTATGGAAGCACAGGCAGGGGCTACGTTTGCGAGATCGTTGTCGTCCCTTGCCTTGCGTGCCTGCCGTGACCGGCATCAGTCACATGTACATTTCTCCGCACTGCACTGGAAAACACTCTTCAGAAACGCCATGGTCCAATTCGCCGAGTCTCCGTCTCTCCCTCTCTCGCTGTGTCAACTCGCCAGGCGAGCCAATCCGTTGCCAGATGGCCTATCCGCACAGCTAACCCGCTTCTTGCGAGCGACGGCGCTGGAAGGCATGGAACACGCCGAGATCCTGGCATCCGCGCTCTCTATGAACGCTTATCCTCCAGGAATGCATGGTACGTTGATGCCCCGTGACGCTCCGCGATGCTGCATTATGCACAGGCTGGTTCTGATGAGCCATTAGGCTTCCCACCTGCCATGGTCTATTCCGAACTGTATGAAGACAAGGTACGCCGTGCCGTGTCCGATCTTGTACCAGCCCGATGCGATCTTGCGCCACAAATTCGGGAGAGGTTCGTCGCCCTCGCGAGCCACAACTTGAAAATATCGGGGGCCTTCGCTGCCGCGCATAAGGCTGTGTTAAGACGTGGACGGGCATCGTGGTTGTCTGTCAAGCCCCACGACATATGTTTAGTCTGCGCGGTACACTTTCCGACGAAGACACTGGACTGTAGACATCGGCTTTGTGATGCATGCACGGTGATCTGCGGCACGCTTGAGGGTCAAGGGACGACGACCGTCCCTCATTGCCCACTCTGTGGGCAACCCAACGCTGCTTCCTTCAAGAGGCGCCCTCCGACAGCAGGCACACGCGTCCTCGATCTGGGCGGTGCAGAGGCTGCAAAGACCATGGAGTTTCTCAGATCAATTCATCGCTCGATCAGTTTGGCAGGCACCTCCTTGTCTGACAGTTTCGATGTGGTTTTGGCCTCAAACGTCGGTACGTTCTCCTGTGTGCGTTCTTCCGCTCGCGATCTCATTGTTGTAGGGATCTTCTTCGCGCTCGCCCTCTTTCTTGAGAAGTGGACACTTGAGGACTGCAAACACCACCTGCGTCGACTTGTCCGCCCGAAACAGTCATGGATTAGATCGTGGAACGGGACCATCAACTTCGGAAAAGCATTGAAGTGGGAACTGCGAGACGTTCGGTCGGTAAACCAGCCTGCTCTCGTCATACACACCAAGAGAAAGCTGCTGTCAAATGCGATGGCGCAGTCTGAGGCCGACAGCACGTGAGTCCTGCGATTGATACCAGGCTGGCCAAGCACTGACCATACGCTAGATCTCTGGTCGAACTCCAGCGTCAGTATGGGCGGAGATGTGATTGCTTGGTCCAATACAACGGTGGCCCTATCAGCCGAGTGCTTGTGAAGCAAATGACCAATCAGCTGATCTCGAGCCTATTCTATGTAGAGTTGGCAGCCACTCCCACCTTCTATCGATCGCCGCACGCCTGTGAGCTGGCCCTGCGTTGCCGTCTCGCCCCCGGCGCCGCGCTCTTTGGCCTCCTACTGAGGTTGTGTCGGGGCGAGGCGCACTTCCTCTATCGCGGCGATGAGCTGGAGTACAAGAGGATCAGAGTTTGCGAGGAGAAGGACTTGAAGGCATACCAGAACTGGGCTTCTTATGAACGTTCACTCCAAGTGCAGGCTGTATCTCCAGCATGCAAAATTGACATCCAAATCGACGGTGACGGCATCGACAAAGGCCAGCACAACACCAGTCACTACATCAGTAACTGCCCGTACCGGCTCGAAGACCTGATACGTGATCAAGGTCTGCATCGCTGCTTTGGCTCGCCTGATCACCGTCCCGTCTCAGGAAGACCAGCGATGTCGACACAGGCCCGGCTTGGCCCCCACTCCGCCGCACCAGTGGATATGGAGGAGAGCAGCATACTGCAACAGCTCAACGCGCTTCAATGCACCTTTGGGCAAGTGATGCAGTCGCAGCAGCGATTCCAGGATGGATTGACGACAGAGAGTTGACCAGGAAGGAGTGAGCAAAAGTGGCACTACTCGCTACGTCTTCGTGGGAAATGCTTGGTATGTAGTCCGACTGCAAGTGGCAAGAGCTCGGGCAATGGGAGGAGACTTGTCGTGAACAAGGGTGTGGACAAGAGAGGGGGCTTGGGTTGTAGCTTCCTGTTACAGAGCCCTTGCATGGACCTGAGGCGCTCTGAACAGGGCAGAGACGAGCCACCACTGTACGTTGAGGGCCATGGCCATTCTTGAGAATGGTGTAGCGCAGAGGGAGTGATCGACTACGTCGCTAGTTTCTGTCTGCTAGCCTATGTTTAGGTGTTTTTGCTGGCTTACCAGCTTCTGCAGCCTTCAGGACAGTAGATTATCTCAGACGATGGACATGCATGCACAACGTGGGACTGGGCAGTGTTTCCCTAAATTAGTCGGACAGCACACCAGGAACGAATGTACGAATGTACGAGTATAGAGAGAATTCCTCCAGAGAATTGACGAAACTGGCTAGACCAATTGCTCGCGGCCGATGCGTAAAAGTTGGTCGGGTCAGTTGCCACGCTGGAGTCAGCAGCCCGGGCACATGATGGTGGGTCGGATCACCTGCTTGGTCATTGGAGCGGCGCGGCTGGCCTCCTACATCGCTGATTCTGGAGAGTCGCAATCCGTCCAGAACCGTATAATATCGGTTTCGAATGGTGACACTGCAATGCGAAAGACACCTTATCGAATTCCACATTCGACCGATGTTGTGGCAATCCAACGACCGCGCCATCCTTGGCACGGCCCGGCGCCAACGCCAGCCAGATGGCGCCGCTCGTTTTCCAAGCCATCAGCCTCCTGAACGGACCCACACACACCCAGACGCCGAAGCTGGGATCTGACCAAGCTGCACAGCGTACTTATTTCACCTTACGCCCCGTACCGGGTGTAAGAATTGCGCTTACAACACCCACAGGAAAGCTCCAAAACCGTGGAAAGTTGACTGCCGGCCGATCAAAAGGTTGTACATCGCTTCAGGGATTCAGGAATCCGCTGGCCCTGCACAACAGCAGGGTGGGTCTCCGAGCAACGACTCAACTGGTATACATAGTACTTGTCAACACCTTACGCCCTGTACCGTCTCTAAGTTGAGGCTGCTGAAAAGCTTATGTTTGGGGGGGTGATCTGCTATCGTAGTTGGTCCAAGTACCTGATTTTTGACAGGCGCAAGTACTACGGCGACTGGGGCTGCAAGTTCATCCAGACGAGGCGGGGTTCGAAGTCGGTGCGCGTCGCCCGTGTCGGCCTCGGGTTGCAACGTCAAGCTGTCTCGACATCCAAATCGACCTTTTGAATTCCGGCACACACTCCCAAGAGTCCTGATTTAATGCCCTTGTCAAGACAAGCGGACGCATACAACACGCACTGCGTCCTTCCCCGGAGTCCCCTTGAAGCCGTATGTCCTTGCCCTCTGCCCCTGATCATTCGCCATCTTGCGTGTGCTCGAAGGAAACAGCATTATGAGTATGTACATTTGAGCCTAAACCTAATGAGCGCTGGATTCTTTATAATTTCGAGTCCGAAAAGCCGTCAGCCGTCAGACTTTCCCATGGTCCACGGTCCACGTGCACTTGCCTGCTAGTAAAAGAAGTCAGCACCCCCCATTACGCTATACAGGGTTCGTCCACCCTATTACGCATGTCCTCAGCGCGAATATCATGGCAGTACGACAAGACACCATCGCCATAACGCTCATGGCCGTTACACTTGCTATTCGGAGTGCCAACCATGCGGCCTTCGCCGTACCCTCCTTGAGGAAGCCGTATGAGCCCCTGGCCTCGATGAAGAGCAAATGGTTCAACATCAGAATCTTTGCGATCGAGATGCTCCATCTTGTAGCTTCCGTCGTTTTGTTTCTCTTGAACATCGACAAGCCGGTTGTCTTGCTTCTCGGCACAGGCTGGAACTTTGCAGGAGAAGTGAGTCGGCCCCTTCTCGCGGACATCAGTAGCTGACTGACATCCTGAAGAGGCTGTTGTGGCATCGTCTCGTCAATTCAGAGAGCTGGCTCTGGTGTTTGGCGTTCATCAGCCCGGTATACTCTGGTCTCGTGGTCACCACCGGTGTGCATGTCCGACCACATCAAGCTGCCCAGTACTCGACACTCGCTCTCCTGACACTCGCCGCAACCTCAGCCGTGCTTTGCGCTTTCGACTCTTTCCTTGACTCTCTTAAATCCGATCAATTGGGCCAAGGGACTGGCGCTGAACTTTTTCATCGATGGTACATCTTTCGCCAAGTCGTGACTTTGAACTGGAAGCCACGTCAAATGAGAAGGCAAACCGTTCTCTTGGCCTGTTACATGGTCCTCATGCTCCTATTCTCTTGTTCTATCTGGCTTGCTCTTCTGGTCCCCAACGAGGACTTCCACTTGGTGGGCATTTACTCCTCTTGGTTCCTGGGTCACGCATTTGCTGACATAGCAGGCCGTGTTCTTGGTGTCTACCGTCATTTGCAGTGTATCGCCGTTGCACGCTCTGGGACGAAGACTCTCCAACACTTCTGGAAAGGCTTCTGGGCAGACGGGAAGGACTTGTGGATGGTCTTTAAAGCTGGGGAGTAAGGTCGGACGGCATTATCGATCAGGCGACTCGAACGTGAAGTTTTCCTCCTCAAGCACCGTCCATCATCTCGATTCCGCTCATGCATAATGCAATTCCATGAACTGAGTTGCTGAGGTTACCCTCCTTCTCCGAACACCGGTATGATCCGTGAGGTTTATCTCGCAAAACGACGTATCACACCCCCTTCCCGCTGATGCCCTGGCTCAGTGCTCCACCACCCATGAAGATGGCCAGTCTACTCGTGCCGCCCGACGCGCAGCCCCGGGTATTCCTGTACGCTGGTCTGTGCTGTCGCGGTGAATCCGCCACTAAATTGGCATGGTGTCCCGGCGACAGAGCAGGCACTCAGCCCAGTCTCAGGTCATACAAGTGACAGCCCTGGGTACTCGGTCGACCCGGTGCGCATCCACGTCTGGGCAGGAGCGTACAAAAGACACAAAAGCCAGTGGGCCCTAGAGCATTAGTTGTATTCTTTTAAGCTAGCCTGTCTCTCAGTCACTGGGGCTGATGACCTTGCCTCCATCGCACCGTATTTCGCCAACCTTTTACCATGTCTTGTTCAAAGTGCCAACGCAGCTTTCCGGAGACCGCAAGAGGTCAGAAGCAATTGCGAGCGCACTGCCGATACCACGAAGGGGAAAAGGCCTATGTCTGCATGAGTGATGAGTTTGTACCTGGTACCCAGGCCGGATGCGGCAAGTCGTATGTAAAGAAAACTACCTTGAGAGGGCACTGGACTCGTGAAAAGGCCTGCTATCAGGGCCTGATCATGCTTTCAAGCGACCTCCCTGAAAAGCTTTTGGTGAGTCTATAACGTCCATAGCAATTCTAACAATCTCTAAAGAAGCAACAGTCGGGTGATCCGCCTCCCCGTTCTCGACAGGCTATCGACGAAGCACAGCCAAGCTCGCATCAACGCAGAGAGCCAGAGGTGACTGCGAAATCGGGGACAATCGCAGAGTCTCGATCTAGGCCCAAAAGCGTTGCAAAGCGAATGAAGAGAATCAAGGCCAGACTCAAGAAGACTGAAGAACAGATCAACTACCAGGATGCTGGTATGAAGCAAGCTCAAGCGACCTGTACGTTGCTACAAGAACAGTTCAAATTGGCTATAGCCAACCAAAACAAAGGTTTCAAGGAGATCAAAGTTATGATATCGAGAATTGAAGCTCGCCTCGCCATTTCGACGGCCTCCCATCCTGCTACTCCTGAAGCTCTCTCCTGGTCGCGTCAGCCTCCCCCAACCAGGCCAGCAAACGCTGGGGCCAATCGTCCGCTGCCATATCCGAACGGATTTTATGAACAGAGCTGGCCCAACCATCTAGACTTGCGTGCTCCGCAGTCAAGCGTCAACATTGTGCGGCCTCCGCAACAAGGGGTGCTCTCACACAGCACACCACCGAGCGTCGAGGCCGGCGCAAACCAAGCTTCAGCACCGTATCAATTAGGCGGTAGGGGAGAGAACATTGACACCTCTTCGAATATTTCTCAGCAATATAATGGGACGGAAATCGTGAAGGGCGTTCCTTATTCATCAACTTTCGAGGTGCCAGGAGGCGGGCTCTCGATTTGATCAAATCGGATATCAGGCTCGTCTTATCAAGATACATGAACTTTTCTGCGTAAGTGGTTCAGACGATAACCCTGAGCTTAAGTCTCTGTGCTCAGACCATCCTGATGACTTCTTGTGGTGAGGCAGGAACTACCAGAGCGTCACAGGCGAGGGGTGTTCAGCCTTGTTCGCCACGTCCTGGCCCCGCAATCCCCGACCAGCCAGCTTCTCGGGATAGGCTGATTTGCAGGATATATTCATAGGTGGGTTCTGGACAGCCGATGGAAGCGCAGAGTCAAGGCATGGTTGAGATGAGTAGGAATCATCCATGATGAAGTTCGAGCAAGGCTGGCGGCCACAGGAAGATATCACGGAATGAAATAGAGCTCTTTTTGTACGCATTGTTTTCCATTTACAAACTCTGAAGCGGCGAATCACGTATCGGATACATTTCATTTAAGTTTTGTTCAGCCCTGTGACATGGGAGGACGGTGCTGATGCTTTTGCTGCTGCTTTTCTCAATTCCACCCAACATCGCCCCTCACACTTCTGCACAGCATCGACAGTACAAGGCGGTAGTTCAGTGGTGGCTGAAGGTCTCGTTGTTATTAGGGTGTATTTCACACACCGTTCGGCTTCCCTGTGCTGCTTGCACGATTTTCACATCACTATGGGTGCATGAGGTCGCGCCTGTACAGACGTCATGCCTGGGTTGAACATTATCTCTCTCAGCAGTTCTCAGGGTTTTGCCACACTTGGACGTGAAATGTCATCTGGTCGTTAAATTGTTTTATAGGCTTTGAGGGGATACCTGTCGCGAGTCATTGAACATACCACGCTGTTCCGTGTCTTGCTCTTCATATGCAGGTATGTTTTACTTGCCCTACAACGTTCGTTATATGCCCTTTGCTCGTCGTCTGCTGTTTGTTTCTGGTCCACTCCTTTGTCTCTGTAACTGCTATGAGCTAGAAGTAGTGAGCCCTATATAGTCTACCTATGCCGAGGCACAACCTCGGTCACCTGGCTGGCCGATCTCGAATTCTCTGATCGGCAGACTGCTCTTAGGCGAGGATTCGGGCAAGGATTCTGAGGTCAAAGCCGAGCACCCACCCGGCCTCTTTGGTCCACTTCCTTACTTCCACCCCAACACCAACGCACTACATGACACTGCACGCAGCATCCTCGACAGAACGATGACAGAGCGATTTGAGGACAGCGCTCCGGACGTCGCGTCGAAGCAGCGGAGGATTCGTCGCACGGCTGCTGATATCGCCAAGAACAAGCGCACTGATGCTGCTGCAATAGCCGAATTCGCTCTCAACCACCGAATTAAAGAGAACAGGCGCTCATCCGATCCGAGCCATACGAAGCGACTCGCCCGGCACATTTCCCAGCTGCGATATGCTCAGACTGATGGCCTAGCGGAACTTCCTCTCGCTGCAGTCGTTGATCTGACTCGGTCTTTCACGCCCTC
>NW_009276929.1:646926-678874 GCF_000150675.1 Verticillium dahliae VdLs.17
TTCATCCCAGGCCTCGTAGGAGGTCGCCACGGCTCTGACGGAGTTGAGCCATGTCCTCCATTCCTCCCTCCTTGTAAGTGTCACTCTGTGCTTACCAGAGTCCATCTTGAGGATCCCTGGGCGTTGTCGGAGACCGTCGGGGAGGTCGTTCGATGGTCGCGACTGATCGCGTGTATGTTGAATGTCATCAATTGACCCCGCGTGTACTCGAGCCCTAGGCCACACGTCTCGGAGGTTCAATTGGTCTTGAGGAGCTGATTTCTCCTGCTTCGATGTGTCGTGGAGAGATGATCGCTCTCCTGGAGGATGTCGGTAACGGCCCTTGGCCAGTGGTCGTCAATGGCGAAACGTCGCGTCAATTGACTGTTGAAGTGCAGCGGCGATTCAGCTGTAGACAGCTTCGCAGCAGGCGTATTGGCCGTAGGCGCCCTGCTGTAGATATCGAAGGTCAAGGAGCTGTATCGTCGCCCGGGCTCATAACTGTCACCACGGAATTGAACAAAGTGGATTGATTGTTGTTAAGGTGCAAAATGAGACTTCCAGAAGTCCAAGCGAAGGTAATTGGTCAGAATCCAGCATCGGTAGGAGTCTTACCGGGGCGATAACGACAGAATAAATGCATCAAATGAGGACTCCACATATGGATGAAAGTACTCCTGGGTCACAGGACAGAATCTTGCCTGATCGGCAACATCTATCTCTCGCTAGCTTTTAGGGGTAAGGGGCTGACTGCTTACCAGGCGCTTAGCTGTGTTTTAGGATTCTCATGGCGACTTACTACTTTAAGCCTCTGTGCTGCATGGAACCCGCGTCCGCATGCAGAACAGAATTAATCATCGACATGCAATTAACCCGCTGATCAAGCGTTCGAGGTTGAGCGCCTTTTTCGCGCCAACAGAGATTGACAACCATGCCGTCAAGTAAACACGCTTGTCCGTTGAGATGGTGAAATAATCTCTAAAGGTATTAAGGCTATTATCACTGGTCGGCCTCGGCCCACTTTGTTCCACGGGCGGCCATGACACGGCGTTCGAGACTTTCATTATCTGCCTAAGTCAGTATTTCAAAGTCGTATCAATAGCAACATAGAGTAGACCGAACGTCTTCATCCTCTGAAATCGGCAAGCAGGCAGCTGTTGAGATGCCGCGACGCTTGAGAGCGGGAAGCGAAATGGTTTAAACGATCTTTGGATGATGTCACACTTCACCCCCGTATAGGCGGTTTGAGTGGCTAGTGCTTTACAACGTGGTCAGTATTCTGTCTCATCTGCGAGCTAGCATCCGCTAATATGATGCACAGCGGGGCCTGGCCTGTGACGTCAGCTGCCTATGGTCAGTAAGGAAGATTTGATACGAGGCTTGCCGATCTGGTTTTGTTTTTAACATACCTATATCCTGCATCATTTTACGCCTCATACGACGGTATCACGGGAGGATAACAGTCCAGTCATGTGCTGGGACAGTGCGGGTTGGGAACAATCATGTCTTGGAACGATAATATTGTAAACAGGAGAACGTAATTGGAGTCGATAGGAGCCTGCAGAATTGGTTCTAGATTGTTCTGTGTTGAAAACGGGTTGTTTGAATAGTTCTAGGACGGTGAAAGGTTGAGGCATTGTAGTCTTGTGACGTGGAAGTGTTGGGACTGTGTGGTTTGGGACGGGAGAGCCCTGAGACAGCATGACAAAGGTAGCATGGTTTGTCATGGCCATCAAAGAAGGGGCGCTGCTGGGCACATGATTTGGTAAGGTGGTCATTATTGCGCAGATGAAATGGATACTGATCCGCGCGCCATGGCGTCTGTGGATTGGTAAGGCTGCAACCTGAAAGACCGGGGGCAGCAGCGATTGTAGATGGAAATCCTTGCTACGGGGCTCATGATCAAATTGTAAGTCTAATGTTTCCCATAAGATTTCAGGTTGAGAACTGAATTTAAGACCAAATGAATTCCAGACAAAGGTGGGTCCCCAGAAGCCCGCCGAGAATACTTAAGGCAAAATATAAAGGACGGATGGTGATCCTGCGTTGCCTCAAAAGCGTGCGCTGATGTTCTTAATTTACTAGGAATTCTGTATCGTAGCTTCGTGTCATCGCTTGATAAGTTTCACGTACGCGCAAAGATCCAGCTCGCCTTCTTCTGGTTCCTACTTCAAGTTGAAACGATGCTCATAGACGTCCCCTCCATAACAGGTGTCCAGCCAACTCGCCGCTACCTTCGGCATTGACGGCATCTTCATCAAGACATTGGTGAAACTCAAACGTGTGTCACCGATGCTGACCACAGTCCCTGACCCCGTCCTGATGCTGTCAATGTGCACCGGACGGTGACCCGGAAAGCGCCGTCATGCCTCATGGATCAGGTTGTCATAGGGGTTATTGTGCCCGAAGCCGGCGTCAACAAATTTGACCCCGTCTTGGCCGATGCGGATCAGCTTGATCAAGTTTTTGGCCGGCGATGTCGCGCGGGCTACGCCTCAGATGGGGAAGCTGTCGAGCGCCGTCGAAAAGTCGGATGTGGGGGCCACGATCAGTCGCGCATCTAGCAGGTACCCTTGGTATTTTTTAGCTGGAGCTCGTGTCAGTAGATAGTCCAGCCCATAGAGTAAGGCGTTTCAAGTGGCCTATCGCACCGCTGGAATAAGCACCCGATACATGGCCAGGACAGGGAGTGGTAGGAAAGTACTTAAGGGAAGCAAGGTACCTTCCTATCGCATGCCGCCACTCTGGTTCAGTAAGAAGATTTGTATCCAGCAATCTATCATCCAATTTTTGCATCACCAGATTACGCCCTTCTCCATCGATCCAAAAGCTTCCGAGGCTGAAATGCAGCAAACGCACCACACGGACAGCATATAGGGAAAGGAAGGCATGGTGACCAGTGAAATAAGCCGGCCCTTTGTTGAGTTGCCGCAACAATACAGCCGCATCCAACAGGTTGCTGACTGGTTATACGATACGACTCGCCGTAGGCAGCCGATTAGAGGTTTGGGAACCGAGGTGATCCATCCGACAGTCGACTCGGCCGCTGTCACCGTTGTCTACATCTCTGACACGCACAATACCAAGCTGGACCTACTCCCACCAGGCGACATTCTCGTGCACGCCAGCGACCTGTCACAGTTTGGCACCTTTGACGAGCTTCAAGCCCAGCTGTCCTGGCTCGCCGCACTGTCGTACAAGTACAAAATCATCATCGCTAGCAACCATGATCTCCTCCTCGATGGCGTTTTTGTCGCTGCCCGCCCGAACCGCGAGCTCGAGCGTCACGTCGGCAAGCGCCGTGGCGATTTGATATGGGAAGACGTGCGGTACCTCGAGCACGAGGCACTGGAGCTCGAGGTCAAGGGAAGATCTGTACGAGTGTTCGGCAGTCCTTGGACGCCGCGCTGTGGCAGCTGGGCCTTTCAGTATGGACCTGACGCGACGTCACCGATGCGCTGGGTGCGCTCTGTGCCACCCCGGACCGATATTCTTCTCGGACATGGGCCACCCAGAACCCACCTCGACGACGGAGGCAAAGGGTGCGATCAGCTTCTCGCTGTGCCAGGCCTAAATTGGTTGTGTTTGGGCATATTCATGCCGCGAGAGGGCTGGAGTGGCTGCGATATGACTGGGCACAGTTATGGTATGAGGCTGTTGCGGCCGGAACATGGAGACGGTGGGTGTCATTGGCCGGGCTGGCCGTCTCTGTCATCTGGCTGATGGCCTCTGGGTTCCTGGGCCTCGCTTTTGGTGAATGCTGCCGTAGTTGGAGGTCGCGGGAACAGTGAGCGTAGAGATGCGATTGTTGTCATAATTTAGCCGAGCGTCAGTCCCTCTACATGCCAGTACACACCTGTAACCAACAAAGGTGTCGTTATATAAAGCTATGGAATTTCGGAAACACCCAACTACCAATGAGCACTTTGCCTCTGTGTCCCTCTGTTTCGCTTTTTTGCTTTCCTTTTCAGTTGTGGCATTTTGTCAGTTTGATCGCTCGCTGTTGCTCTGGGATTATCCTTTCACAACAGCAGCAGGGATGCCTGATGAGAACATGACTTAGCATCGAGGACTTGAAAAATTGGTGTTGAGGGCAGATCATCAACCCCCAGCAGCTATCGCAGTTGGGGCAGTGTCGACCGGGTCGACATGCGCAAATGACAATCCGGCAAGTCGATGTACAATGGTGATGGTATTTGGTCGCCGCCTAGACATGATCCAGGTTCAAGGGACTAGATCAGAGGGCATTGGACAGAAACGATGCTTGGTGGAAGAGATGGCAAGGTTGACAAAGCAAATGAAGAGGCGCCCGTGCCCGTGAAGGCATGGTTTAAAACCGCAATGGATGTTAAGATGGATTCAAGACGGCACTCCCGGGCGCCCTGAGTTGCCTCGGCGCGTAAGTTGCTCCCTTAATTTTGAATCGAACGCAGGCGCTGACTGGTGAGTGTGAAGTCGGAAATGGCGTCAAGCTTGAAGCTAACCAACAGCTACTCGAGATAATTGGGCAGTAATGACCGGCGGTGGCCTGAACATCCGTCTGGCCAGTCCCGTGCACCCGGCCTCCTAAGCAAAACGCCGTGTTGCCGCGCCCGCAGCCCCACTCACCTGTTTCGGCGGCTGGATCTGAAATTGCAAAAGGCGGAGACCGGATCTGAACACTCCGAGTGAAGTGTATGACTGCTGTCTTTTCCGCCTCGGATATCGCGCTGCTTCCCCTCTCCCAGTCCATTGCTTTCTCGATGATCGCATTGATCCCTTCGGAATTGCCCTCCGCGGTTGGACCAGCGACCCATGCGGTAAAGTCATCGACGAAGGCTATGAGCCCCAACGCAGCAGTCAATCTTCCGCTGTACGAGATCCGCATTGAAGAACAGGAACAGAATCAGTGACACTAGCGATTCTTGCGGTATTCCGGTTTGTGAGGCAAATCCCGGACCTCTGACGTTTGCCCTTTTGGCCTGAAATGTCGCTGTCCGATCCGAGCAGAACGCCTCTACCTAAGTCAGTCAGTCTTCTGGGATACCCCTCGCCCTCATTCTCTGGATCAGTCTCTCTTTGAATAATAGGTTGTACGCACCCTTCGCATCAAAGCTGACGAGGCTGACCACCCAACAATCTCTCCATGCCAGTATCCGGCTTATTCTGAGCTGCTGGTGGTGTATGATGACGCCGAGGATCTTGACGTGTTGTTTGGGCTCGACTGCATGCCCCTTGATTGTGAAGGGTTCCGAATCGGATTCCAGACAGACAGCTAGTGCATGGACAAACTACTCTTAGATCGACCCTTCTGTCCGGAGATAATAGCGCTAAAAACCGCGTCTGTCGGATATTACAATATTCTCCGCTGGGGTGGTGAAGAGCCACGATGAACGGGACCAGCCCGTCCTCATTTGGGATGGGGAGAAGAAGGCTGGAATCAACCCCGGTTGTTTCTCACATGAATCCATTTTTGGGCTCAGCGGAGCGAGCATGTGGAATGGTTCACAACTTAGTCACAACTTCCTAGCCAGTAGATCAGATCATGCGATGAGCTGTTCCCAAATTCCTTGCCTTTCATTAACGCACTCAGACTACAGGGCGGGCTCCTTGCTTAGTAGATAAAGGACGACCCGTCAGTAGATACACTGGCAGTACTTGCGTTTTCACAGTCCACTGGTACATTCTCCGCCCAAGAAGTTACTTTATCTCTCGTCAGTGTGGGTCGCCGCGGGCTTTCATCGCCTACTGTGGTCAGTCCTGAGTTGCCTGGAGCAACAAAGCAACTGAAGCCCTCTTCCACCTGGTTACGACACCAGCGAAACATTTCTTCCGTAGCTTGCTTTGAAACATTGGTCTGAATAGCCGCGTCATTATCAGCGAAATGCGCCTGCTCAAAGATGGCTGGCTCTGACACTGAAGGTTGAGGGATTTGATCTTCCTTGAAGAAGTGGGATAAAGAAATGCCATGAGACCAGGACCAATTGCTCAATTTCCATCGATGGGAGCAGTTGAGGTGTCCTCTCAGCTGTAAGTCGACATCTTCAACCCTCATGTTGCCGAAAGGTTGCCAACCGTTTGGAGGTGGCAGTGAGTAATCGTCATCGTCATCTGCGTATTCTTGGTCGCAGTCGAATCGAAGTCGCCACACATCGGCCCGGGATACCATGCCGTTCTTCACATAGGGATCGTTGGCTCTTAAATCTAGGAAAGACTGCGCCGTGCTGGTCCATCTACCCATGTCTGCGTTTGGCCACGGCTTCCAGTAGAGATCATCGAGCGACTGAGAAAAGCGATTGAGAGTTACAGTCTGACCACAAAGCGTGATACCGAGCCACAACGGGGCAAGCTTCGTAAAAGAAAGGGCCTTGGCGAAGAGTTCCAATCGTTGTTCTTGAATCAGAGGCTTTAGTACAGCTCGCATTCCACCCACCCAAGCCCCTGCGTGATTACAGGTGATGCCATGTTCCCAAAGGATGGTATACAGGCAACAACCGATTTTGTTCGATGTGCTAAGCGTCATGTAGTAATCGAGATGCTCGAAGTCTTGTGGAAGGTTGACTAGATTTGATGTCGTTGCTAGGTTTGTTGCTTCTAAAGATGGTTCCGGGAATTCGATGACGCTGGGCCCTTTGGGACCCGTTCGATGAATAGGAAGGCAAATGACTGATGCCAGTGCAGCCGATGATTGCGTTCCCAGCTTGTAGGCACGAGAAAGCCGTTCGATATATTGTGCTGCCTCTACCGAAGTGGGCGGATGCGGATATCCAATAGCTGAGGTGTCACCAGTGACTCCAAATTCAAGGTCATCGGTGTGCAGGGCCCATGGCATGATGGATCCATCAGTCATCCTCCAATGGATACCATGCGAAAGAAGCGCCTTCCACCATAGTAGTTCTTGCCGGTCGATATCGCCTAGATCAAGCATGATTCGTCGGGCTGTGGAAGGCGCGATCGGTGTGTCGAAGTATTCCAGCTCAAGTCCCTGCCTTTCTGCGAGACTGACAGTTAATACATATGCCCAAGCCACGATGAACAATGCAATTCCGTTGTTGGATGACTCGTCCCAGCGACGGAAGTTCTCCGAGGTTGACAAGATACAGCGGAGGGGATATCGCGACCTGAGTTGGCATTCGAGCGGTTTGCCAGTCTTTGCGCGGAGACTGTAATCAGTATCAAGATTATCCCAGGTCGAGCACCCGGCAATTGATTTCAAATGTCTAGGGATGCTCCTTGGTAGAGCCGGTATTGTACCAAGGACGCTGACGAGGTTCGTGCACTCCGTAGGGATAGAGTGGCAGGACGCAGCAGCATCAACTGCTGCGTGCCATCGAATTAGGCTCCTCCGAAGTATTTTTTGGGCTTCCGGTCCATCGTAGAGTGAATTTTCGGTCATCTTCCTCGTCAGGGTGTATATCAAAATCTGGGTCGCTTAAGTGGAGTGCAAATGTGGGTTATGTGGTGAAATGAACAGGCTGGTCGACCTATCTTATACTTTGGGTAACCCGTGGGGTGGGATTGCCCCGCACTTGGCATTAATCAATTGGGTACAGGATACAGAGCCAGGGATAAACGATTCTCGTCTAAATGAATGTCTTCATTGAATTTATCATCATGTTGCCTTCTTCTTCCCATGTTTCTTATCGTCCTTGCTTGAGGCCCCACCTTGGGTCTCTGTTGGGACCCAGTTGTACGTGTAAAAGGTTCGTTGCATCGCTTCGCTAACGAGGACGTAGTAAGACTGGCCCTCCTCGTCAACCTCACATTCCCATGAATCATATGAGCTTTTCTTTCGTTTTCCGTCGCAAACGAACCGGATATATTTTCCGTCGAACCACGGTCCGAAGCGCTAATCTCTCACCCTGGTCGCCGAGCATGAAACCCCTCTCTGTTTCTCCTTCCTCTTAGAGGTATGAAGTACGAGCGAATGACGATGCATTGTTAGTCTTTGACATCAATGTCTTTAAGGTAGTATAGATGTGTCCATGTCACCCAACCTGCAACTTGACCTTTGTACTCGAGCTGACAGCAAGGGCACCGGCACTTAAAATACCGAAGGTGAGTTACTGCTGTAGGGAACGGAGAAACTGAAATATTGGCCCAGGCTGAGAAGACAGCGTCTTTGGCTTCTCAGGATGATTGAGGCCTCTTCTACTTGAAACAGACAGGCCTAGTGTTTGCTGAGCTGTCTGTTAGATCCCTTCGCCATCGGTGACCTGGAACAACACCTAGACGTAATGTTCTAGATGTATGTCCTGGAAATATCGGCAGAGTCCAAACTCGCTGTCTGTCTTTCACGTCTATTGACACGGCTTGTTTTTCAGAAGGCCAGCCTTGGTATCCTGGGTAGTGGGCGAGTTGGTCGTTGCTATGCATCCGCAGCCAGGATTCTTGACGGCCAACCTTTCATTTTGACGTCTCGCGGGTCCAATCAATCAAGAACCGGGCTCAAGGAGGACAGCTATGGCGGCGAGATCTCAGCTCACGTGCCAGAACTTTGTTACATCCCGAGGTCCCATGCCGTTCATGGGTACTTAAAGCCCCTGGTCTCCCTCCTCTCTTGCCGTCGCCTCTCTTCTTTCTTCTCAATCTTCTGCCTTCATCTCCCCTCCCATCCACTCTCAAAGCAAGCATGGCAATTCTTAAGTCTTTTCGAGTGATCTCTCCCATCTCTGCCCCACCTTCGACAGAAATCATCTACATCAGCGACGACAGCGACAGTGACGACGATGACGCTGGTCACAGCAGCGATGAGTGCGAGTTCGAGGACGTTTTTCGACGTAGTGGTGACAGGCGCGGCGAGCACAAAGCCAGCGACAAGGAATTCGGCGATGCCGAGATCGGATACGAAGAAAGAAGTAACAATGAGAATGAGGATGTCAAAATCGACTCCGAACAAAGTGATCGCCCCTTCTCACCTGGAAATGCGGTCGATTGCGGGACGAATGATGAATGCGACGTCACTGAAACCGTCCTGCTCAACGAGCCTTGTGATGAGGAAGTGGTTGACCGGAACCTCAACGACACCCGAGTACAAGCAGACGAAGAGCTCAAACCCGTTGATGCGAGCACGGACAATGAGGCCATCAGCATCAATCTGAACAACAATCTTGGAACTCATCATGCCGGCGATACTATCACAGTCCCTGACTACGACAGAGAAGACGTTATCGCCGAGATTGCTGCACTTCGCGAACAACTTACTAGACTTGAGGCTCGGATTGATTCGAAGACTGTCGCATTGCCAGGCATGAGCCCACCAAGAAAACGCAAGCGGATCGCCTCGACAGTTTCCTATTTGAAGAAGCCGAAGATCGCCCACTCAGTCAATATCTCGGCAACTAGAGTCTGCTTGCAGTCGGATAGTGGTTCGGAAAGCCGGGTATACTCTTGGCAACGTGGGCGCGGCGGCCGCTGTTGGGTCAGGGACGAAGGGGCGGGGAGAAGGGACGAGGAGGACGGAGAATATCTGCTGTGTTTTGGCTCTAACATATCCATTGACGTTCGAGTGAACGCTGATTGGCTGCCAATCACAGTGCGTTTGAACGTACAAAAGAACGTGTTTGAGGGTTTTGAGAGTATAGGCGGACGGAGGCTTGAAGTAAAGGATACAGTGATGATACAGCTCATGCGTGATGGCCGTGGTGAGCATTTTGGTATGGTCTCATAGTTGCGAATATCGAACTGTCACTTAGAACGCCTGTGGCAGTGTAGACTTACCATCACATACGGTTCTCATGCGCTATGTAAGACACTTAGCTGTGCTGTGGGTGGCAGGACAACAGGCAGGTTCCGTTCAATCCTGTGAGCTTGACTTCATCCGTGATCACGGATTTCCGAATGGCAGGTACTATGGCCTGAAGAGTTGAATGTTGTTGATAAAAGAGTAGCGGCGGTACTAGAGGAACAAATAAGGCTATGGCGGCATCGGACCGGAAGCTTACCGCTCCATCCAAAAAACGCTACTGCCTCACTCGCCAGACGAGTCAGAGAGAACAGAGGTAGAGGGTTCCTTGGATCAGGCTCCGCATGCCACCTTTCAGCCTGTCGATGGATTTGGTATGAGCTGCCAGAGATTCTTGCTTGTCCTTGGTCTGACTTCGACGTATGGCTTTGGTCGGTGGCGTGACTCGTCTTGGCATTTTGATGAGAGGACACGGTATTCTCAGTATTTTCATAGCCCTTCCAAATATTAAGACCAGCCTGTTGTGGAATTTCCTCAGTGCTGACACGGCTTGGGAGAGGTTTGTTGGTGCGGGGAGCAGCGGATGGCGCAGCGGACGTCGGATTATTGCACCGCGTTATTGGCTGGTCTCTACCCTTGAGATGGGACAGTCCACACCAACAACAAATGTCCTTGGCCTCGTGGCAAGCTGTTCAGCCTCTGTCTTGCCATGACTAGGTTCGCTTCAGTGTTCTGTAGCGGTATGATGTAGGAGGAGAGCTGTATATAGTTGAGGTTTTCGGGCCCTAACAAAATGACCGAGGTTCTCGGACGTTAACCTCCCGATAAGTGCCCCGATGCGGTAAGTAGCCAGGGCGGGGCAACCCGCTGCGAATATAATTGCGACCTACCCGCAGTCAGCATGGATACATGAAGTATAGATTACGCTGGGAACTGTACTTGAACTCTAGTTTTCAATGGTCGCATTCTTTTTTCGTTTGCGGCAAGCCAGGCAGCCTTTTCGAGTACGGTGGCTGTAATTACGCTATGGTACATTACCATCAGAATGCTGAGAATGCATGCGGACCCTGCGGAGCTATAAGGCTCATAGCTCGACAAAGGATTGGTTAGGCCCGCTGGGCCTGAGCTCTGCAATGTCGGAGACGGTGGCCTAGGAGGAGAAGCCACTTCAAGCTTAGGACTGGGACAGCGACAACCACTTGCGCTAGATCCGATGCCGGAGACTCCTCCTTCCGAAGTCACAGGCCCTTTGGTACCTGTGTACCTTTCTCTCATAGTAGTTAGAGCAGTCGAGGGCCTTGATGCACCGCCGAAACCAGGAGCAAGAGAGTTCTTGAAGTTATTTTCGAAAGGGTACCGCATGTTGTTGCCAGACGGGCACGGAAATATTTCTGGCGGTAATGATGGAGCCGCACTTGTTTCAACGTGCGCTGCGATAGTCTCGGATGGTGGTGTTGCGGATCACGGTACTCAGGCCTGATCTGGTCTTCTCACAGAGTGCCTAGGGCTACGAGCTGTACCCGCCTCCACTGACATGAAATCAGATGCGACGGCTATTTTCCAGGATACTACATCGAAAATACGTGGATTGGGTGAGAGCATGGGGTCTGCATCGCCTGCGATCAGCAGTGAACCAAAAAGTTAGCCGCGCCCCGATCAGAAGAAGGCCGACTAATATAAGTAGGTACTTTTCCCCTCCTTATTGTTTGAGATAGGGACAATGAAAAAATATCATCAGAAAAAGACTATGTGCCTTACTTACCGGTTGACCAATGTTTTGGGCTCGGGCCTCGACAGGTTTCTTCGAAGTTGTGATACGGTAGTCGAGGGCGAGTTTTGGCAATTAGAAAGCCCTCGTCCCCTGACCTCTTGTATCTCGGCATTTTTGGCAGCGCTTTCCCCTCTCATGGCATCTGGATTCGGCTTCTGTCCGGCAATGGCAGAATTGATTAGGTCCATCGCATACCTCGTCCTGGTAAATTCGCGTGCATGAGGCTTTGTGACAGCCTCGGCCTTTTTCAACCGATTTTGGACTATGAGATGGGGCATATGATCGATAACCGTTGTCTAATTGTGATCAGCGCGTATATGGATGCGCGTAGCTACGGCACCTACCCACAGATGAATCTGTTGAGACTGTAGACCCATCGTCACGACCCCTCTTTGCTTTCATCCTGTCTTCCACTGTGGCTGGAAATTTTGATGCAGCATTGTCACCAGAGATAGGAGTATCGTCGGCACCGTACTTGCTGAATACTCGTATCTTGCTAGCAAGGCGCCACGAGCAAAAACCCAAAGACAAAAGCTAAATGTTATCCCCACGTCGCGCTAGATACTCGCCATCCTGGAACCATAGCACTGAGAATTTTTGTTTCGTGACCTGAGGACCACCGTCTTCATATCCCTCCTTCCACCCACGAATTTGGTTCCGCCCGCTCCTCTACACACAGGGATATACCCACTTGCTAGGCCCGTGTCGGCGAGAGAGTCAGTCAGTCCTACCACTTTGGAGTCACCAAGAGGTAGCACAAGGATAGCGTACCAAGCAGATCGCTTGGAAGCTGACTGAGAGCTCCATAGTCCAAGGTGCAATCTGGGCACGACGGGGTCGGCAATGCCTTTAAGAGAGCCCTTCTGTGCACTGTCCTGAGGCTCGGCGTCAGGAAGGCTTGCGCACTGTTGGGCCGACAGACCCCCTAGTCGTAACGTTCTTGTCCTCCCCTGTAGGGTGGCGTAGTGTTGTTGTGTCGGCCCTAGTGTACGCCATCCTTGCTGAGGTGTCAACGTCATTGACGCAAGGCTAGGTCCTCATTCATGACGGCGAGTAGCGAGGATGAAGCATCAGAAGAATGGCGACGTCGACTGTTGCCGTGTCGTGTCGATCGGCGGACATCCGTGCCACCGGTGCGCGGCTGTTCGGATTGCGGTCGGCAGCTTGTAACATCATTTTTGCGAGACTCGACAACTGCAGCTTCTCCCTGGATTGCCGGTTCTTGCCTCGGTTTGCATCGCAGCGCCTTGTCTCGCCCAAAAAAGCGTTTTCTTTCACCATCGCAATCCACCGTTCCTTGGGAATCTGTCCTGGGCCGTGCCAACCCTACTGACGAAAGCCCGGTTCAGCCCAAGAGCTCTGATACCTGTGCTATCTGAAGGAGGCAAGACAGCTTGAAGCCTCGAAACCGATATTGGCCGATATTCAAACGGCGTCCCAGAAGCAGGGGCTTCACCACTGGTAAAGTCAGCAGTACGGAGATTTGCTAGGGTGTGTTAAACTAGCATGATATATGACTCCCAGCCCGAAAGGGATCGAGCGGGAATGTACTCATAATCTGCAATATCTGGCGCTAATACACTGTCGTCTAAGCTGGTTGACAGGGGGAGCAAAGAGCAGTCCGGAACGGAGTCACTAGCAATTATCTGCTGCGAGGCTGTGAAACCAATCGACTCGGCGGGGTCTGAGGGTCCAATACGATTTGAGGATATCGTCTTCCCAGCAATTATTGCCAGCAATGCTACGTCAGCCTTGGCTTGAGCAAAGTAAACTAGCATGGTCAGATCAATAGCAAAACGGCGCAAGACGCTCCGATGTTCAATCTGCGATAATATGTTCTCCGCAGGCGTCGTCTGTAGAATAGCTGCGGGGGTTGTGGTAGATCTGTGATTCCGTCAGTTTGGTCACCACACCGGGAGACCTCCCACGGCATACAGCGAAGTCGCACAGAAGGCTCATCAGGTGGGCTGTCGGCTGCCAATTCATTACATCTTCTTTTCACAAATCCGGTCCACTTCAATACGCGGAGGGAACAAGCTGATCCGCACTCAATCATTGCTTTGCCTCTGATCCTCACTCACTAGCATCGAACCAAGCAAGACCCTGCAAAGAAAGCTCATTGAAATGCAGACATGCTCAGAGCCAGTTTGGGCGCTCACAGTGGTTAGTTAAAAAGCCAGGTCATTAGCATGCCACTCTACACGATGCCGGCGCACTCGGACACTCAGGCGCGAGGCAACAGATGAAACATGTGTACCGGACTAGGAACTATCCCAGACGCAAGTAAAAGGACCAAAACAGCGACGCTGAACGGTGGCGTTGCTATTCCTTCTTCCTTATCATGAAGCCTCAATCTTTCACGACCCGCATCCCAGATCAGTGTGCGGATATCATCGAAATCACGAGAGCCTCCAAAGTTGAAGGCCATGCGTAGACCAGACAAAAGACAACCACGGAACATCGCATTCATCTAGCTTTGACTACGTGCTGCACTTGGTAATAAGAGTTGGAATCGATGGGTCTCATTGGATACCAATACAACTGATTCAGTCGCTCTAGCTCGCTGAGCTTGGACGGTGGTGCGGACGAAAGAACGAAAAGCCGCTGCAGCGAGCGGCAAGTTTCACTTGTATGCTTCTAGTCTTGACTAGAAGTTTTAGTACTCTTTGACCTTTTAAATCGGCGGTGGGTAAATAGTTGTATTCAGGATCTTCCATCCGCGCCGGCAGCTCCCATCTGAATTGCCCTTCTTCTATTCTTTTGCCGGCTCGGAGACATTCCTTTAGCCACTCGTGACTGACGATGTGGACGCTTTTCCAATCTCTGTGGGAAATGTACGTCGCAAAGCCTTCTTCATTAGAGAGTTCACTCTGCGAAGTCACTATGTGCAGGAGTTCCGGCTTGTTATACTCAAAAATACATTCGCTGTGAGGCTCTTCGATACGCGGTTTGATGGTACAGAAACCGGTCCACTTAGATGGCTCTAGATACTTGCTTGTGAAGGGATTAGAGCTGTCAGACAGTACGGGTATTCGGTTCATTTGTATCCGATCAGTTGGTCGTCTGTTCTTGTGTTGTATCTCCGGACGTGTATCTGCCCCTGAGATATATCACGTCTCCACATGTAATCTTAGGACCCGTGACTCTGCACTGACCACCCTTATGTTCAACACACCCCCCCAGACTGGCCAGCAGGGCTCAGTCTGCGCAGTCCATAGTTCCATCGTCAGGTTGACCCTCCATCTGATCCATCCACTGGGCTTCTCCTCCATCCAGCTCATCCTCTGCCTTCAGGAAGTCCTCCACAGCGAGCTCCTTGAGTCTCCTCTCCTGGATCCGGTCCTTGATATCCACCAGGCCAACCTGTTTGACGAACTTCTCGAACTGCTGTGCGGGCAACGCCTTCGTGAGGCCATCCGCGATCATATCGGTTGTGGGAGTATGTCGGACCGCAATGCGGTCAGCGAGGGCTTCTTGGCGTAGCCAGTGGTTATGAATGTCGACGTGTCGTAACTTGGTCTGCAGAACTGCCACGTCGGCGTTGATCAGCCGGATGGTCTGCGTGTTGTCGCATTGGATAGTGATTCTTGAGTCGTCGAGAGTCACGCCGAGTTCCTTGATCAGCCTGGAGATAAACATGGACTCCTTAGCAGCCTGCGCAAGTGCCAGCAACTCCGCCTCTGTCGTAGAGGTAGTCACGGTGTCTTGCTTGTTGGCACGCCAGCCAATTGTCCCTCCAAAGAGCTTCATGACGTAGGCTTGTGAACTCTTTCGATCGATAGTGTTGTCTGCGAAGGAGGCGTCGCTATAGACGTCGAATGTCTCCGTTCCACCGAGCTGTAATGCAAGTGTCCTGGTCTTCCGGAGATACCGAAGTAGGTGGTCCACGGCCGCGTGATGTTTGTCACTCGGGTTCATATTAAATCGGCAAAGCCGGGATACCGCGAATGCGATATCGGGCCGCGTGATCACTGCTAGGGTATAAAACCGAACCAGTTTTGCGTTGGTATCCCTGGGTTGATGCTGCTGAGGCGCGATCTTCGTTGGGAAACAGCTCTTTGACGGTCATTGGTGTAGACGGGTCCTTCGCTCCTTCTCCTTGAACTCCAAAGTGGTTGACAATCTTGTCCACGAAGGACGACTGCGAGAGCCAGATCATGCGTTGATTCCGGTCTCGGATGACTTCAATCCCGAGGAACCACTGTAACGGCTCACCCCCCGAGAGTCGGTACTTTTCTTGAAGCTTGGCCATTGTCCAGTCGACGATCCCTTGACTCTTCTTTTCGTAGGCGACGATAAGGTCATCCACATAGAAGAAGACCATGATTCCATCTTTCAAAAGGCAGCATGGTTCGTGGGGGACGGGCTTAAATCCAAGGTTCGTAAGGGTGGCAGTCAATTCCTTCTGCCATAGCAAGGGTGACTGGCGTAGACCGTAGAGTGCCTTCTGTAGCTTAACGATCAAGCCAGGCTTCCGGTAACCGGGTGGCATTCGCATGTAGACGTCCTGCTTCAGTTCAGCATTGACGAAGGCGTTGACGACGTCGTATTGGAGTAGGTCAAGGTCAAATCTCGCGGCGATAGCCATGAGCGTTCGGAATGACCGTCCTGCAAGTGTGGATGCATAGGTCTCTTCATGCGTTGACTTGGCCTGTTGGTCACCTCGTACAACGAGGCGGGCCTTGCACTTGGTGAACCACCCATGCTTGTCGAACTTGTAGACGTAGACCCACATGCAATCCAGCAACTCCTTGCCTCGAATGTCCTGTCTCTGGATCTCTCTCCACGAACACATCTCCTTGTGGTTCTGAAGGTGTGACTTTTCTGCCTCGCGGAACAGATCACCCAGAGGATGATTCTTAAGGTCTTTGTGTGTCTTCGGTAACGCTGGCATATCTCGCCGGTGTATCCGCCGACGACCTACGTCTGTTAGCTTTGCAGACTGGGTCATGGGATGGGAGGAGTCCGTCAGCTTAGCAGATCTCCTTTGTTCTTTTGCAGGTTCTCCGCTATCAGGGTGGCAGCCGGCCGAGCTCGCCTGCTTCTCGAGCTTCCGCGTACTCACCACCTTGCCATCCCAGGTCCCTTTCACAGACGCTAGTCGACCGGCGTTAAACGCGGCCGCCCAGCAACTGATCGGAGCTGGGATAACACGAGGGGTTCCATTTGCACCGCCTCGGCCCGGGGAAGTGCCAGCGCTAGGTGGGACGTGCACCATCTTCGCAGCTCGTAACTGAGGGGGTTTTTTCCCTCCTTCCATCGCGGTAGGTTCTCTGATAGCAGCGGCCAAGAGGGCAGCAGGCTGTTGAGGACAAGTCTCCGGGGTCAGGTAGGGAGCGAATCGAGCGGTCGTCCAGGGGTGATCAGTCCCGTTAGACTCGTCTTGATTACTGTCTCCTACGACTGGTGTCCAGCCAGTCTCACCCTGCGCGATCGCCGGATCACGTTCAAACCCTCCAGGTGGATGACTCGCGACCTCCCGCTCAAACGCTGGTTCCTCTGGCAAGGCGCTGAGTTCCTCGTCTTCTTCTTGGGTTGACGCGTCAATGTTGACACTAGATCCTTGTGGGACCTCGGCCGCGGTGAGGCGGCGTATGAGTTCTGTCTCGCTGAGCGCTCTCAGGTCATCCCTAAGATGTTGGATGTCTCCGGAGAACGTCTCCTTCTCATTGAACGTCACGTCTCGAGTAGAGATGACCTTGTTGGTCAACGGATTCCAGATCCTGTAGATGTTTGTCGAGTTGTACCCGATCAGGTATCCTATCCAACCTCGTGGCTCGAGTCGCTGCAGCCGGTTCTTCTTCTTGAGCGCATCGGGTGTCATCGCGAAGACCTTGCAGCCGTATACGCGGAGGTGTGTCTGGTCGGGCTTCCGGTCCGTGACAACCACGCCGTCCCTAAACGCGAAGTAAGTGTAGAAGCGCTCATACGGTGTCTTCCAGTTATAGATGTACTTGGGCGTCCTGTTGTAGAGATATACCGCAGCACGCCAGATCTCAACCCAAAGGAAGGAAGGCAACTTTGCTCCGGCTCTCATAGCACGAGCTTTTTCCTTGATCACACCCCCCGAGCGCTCTGCGCCGCCGTTTTGGCTCTGGGTGTAAGGTGCGGAGGGCTCTAGGCGTATCCCATTCTCAACATTCAGGAAGTCACTCACCTGGTGGCTGCCTGGGATCTCGTTATCACATTCGACAACCTCGGGTCTGCACTGGAGCTGGCGTTCGAGCGTTTTGAGCAAGTGCTTGATGGTGGTGATGATTGTGGACGCTGTCCGATCCGGGAGATAGTAGTCCCAGATGTAACCCGAGTACCGGTCTGTGACCAGCATGGCTGAAGCAGAGTCAGGATCTCCGCTGACGTCGTGAAAGTCGATTGCGATCCGGACTCCAGCTTTCTCAGGTGGGACTCGTCTTTGCCGGCGGATCTGGCGTTTGGTCTTGGCCACTCCACAAGCATCGCACTCGACCGTGGAGATCCCTTTGATCTTCACCCCCCTAGATTGGCCCACGAGGTGCCTGAGCGCTTCAGGTCCCGGGTGGCCAAGCCGTAGGTGCCAAAGGCTTTCATTCCCACTGCGAGGAGGTCGCCTAGTCCATGTGTTGTGAAGGTTCCGTCGCGTGACAAATGCCGCTGCTGTCATCGATTTGCTGATATACTCTAGCACATACTGGTCGAACTTATCGGTCAATGCGCAGACGATCGAGTCGTCCTTTCTGCGGATGTGGTTGTTGTTCCCTTTCGTATCCCAGTAGTAGCCTTTTTTCCGTAGTTGACGATAGGAGACGACGTTACATGCGAAGTCTGCGCAATGAGCCACATCTCGGAGTCGGAGGATCGATGGACCTTGCGGCCCTTGGACGCGGATATCCACATTTCCGTACCCGTGGATTACCACTGTTGAGTCTCCTGCAAGGACGAAATCTCCGAATGGTGCTGGATAGTAGTCGAGGAATCTGCACACTTCATTGAAGATGTGGATCGTCGACCCTGAGTCCAGGATGGCTGAGTGTTTGAGAGGGTAGGGGGCACAGTTGAAGGCAGCGGCAACCACGTTGCGCATCACCATATAGGCGGCCTTGACGCGTCCCATACCCCGTCCAAGTCACTCATCCTTGGTGGCTCTGTCCTTGCCCTTCGAGAATCTTTTCACTTCTTCGGCAAGACCAGCGTCTTTCTTAAGACGGTCGTCGATCAATCGCTGCATACCTAGACTTGGCTCCCATCCTTCGGCTTTTTGGTCTGGGAACAAGTACCAGCAGTCTTTCCAGTTGTGGAACCCAAGGCATCCTCGGCAGGTTGGGCCATCAGGATCTGGGTTGGTGGTTGGTTCCGCTCTTTTCCTTTTCGATGAGACGTCTCTCCCTCCTCCTCCTCTACGTCTCTGCCCGCGTGCCCGGGCTCGTGTGCTCCGAGTCTCTCGGACTGGTATATCTGAGGCATCTCCATGAACTTCGATGCAGTTCGTGTCGGGTTCTGGGTCAGCAGGAGGGTCGGAGTTCTTAGGATTATCGTTATAGGTGGCTAAGAAGGCACCCTTCTTAACTCCTGACGACTTAGCGCTGGGGTTGGCCATCTTGGCTTCGTATCGGATGTCGGCAGCAACTTCGCGGTAGTTGAGCGTGTTGTTAAGTATCTGGGGCCGTCGATGTTGTCGGAACGTCGAGGCCCAGCTGGGAAGGACGTGGTACATGGCTCGATTCAGATCTTCTGCCCAGCATTGGGTGTCAAGGGCGTCGGGGACCCTCTTGCTGATCGCTTCGGCCATGGCGGTCTCCCACTGTGTGATCCAGTCGTTGAGTTTATTGAGTTTCGGTATGGTATGGACGGCTTGGTGATACTTGTCGCGTGCTTCCGGGCGGAGACGTTCGTTGTATACGGCTCCTGATCTCCGTAGCTCTTCATACCACTTGTCCAGCCGGTCTCCCGTCACGCAACAGGTCTTCTGATACGTTGGCGAGACTGTCCTGAGAACAAACTCGACCAGTTTCTGCTCTTGCTTCTTGGCCTCTCTGTATGCTGACTCTTTCAGGGAGTAGATCTTGAGGTCATGCTCATATTCTGCCCTGCCCTCTGCCGTGAGTTCACCAAGTCGTCGTGGTGGTAGGTAGTCCGAGCCGGGCGTCATCGTGCCACTCTCGGGATCTTCGGGGTCGGCCTGTCTAGAGTAATCCCGGATCTCTGGAAGCTCTGGTCGACGGGGCCATCTGATACGGTCGGCCGGGTCGATATACTGCCACTGGTCGTAGGCGTGTGCCAGTTTCTTGAACTCGTTGTCCCAGTTGTCCCAGCCTTCTGGTGACTCGTAGGTAATGTTCTTTTCAGTTTGTTTCGTTGACATCGTGATGGTCGGGACCGAAGGTCGTATGTCGTTTGTTGCGCGGGTAGCTCAGGTTCGATTGAGACTCTTAATTGTCAGACAGTACGGGTATTCGGTTCATTTGTATCCGATCAGTTGGTCGTCTGTTCTTGTGTTGTATCTCCGGACGTGTATCTGCCCCTGAGATATATCACGTCTCCACATGTAATCTTAGGACCCGTGACTCTGCACTGACCACCCTTATGTTCAACAAGAGCATCCAATCAAAGCGTGAAAGCGTTTCATGGCTTTAGTTTGAGTCGGGGTTTCGTACGCCTGTTCAACGAAGGACAAGCCACAACTGGTGACGAGGCCGATGAGGTCCTCAGTAAACACTTTTTGGGAGGATGTCTCGCCCATTGGAATTCAATTCCGGAGTTGCGAATGTCAACAGCGTTTCTGCTCCGTCCTGGCTTTGGGCATGCATGGTGAATCTAACCAGAATCGCACCTTGACTACGAGTAAAGGGTCACCGAGCGCAAAGCTGTGAAATATTTAGAACCCAGGTTTGAGCGGAACCGAGGTTATTTCCACATTTCTATGACGAACCATCATTCGATTCAGCATAAGTGGTGGCTCTGTTTCCGATTGGGGCGCCTCGACGAAGGATGTGGTGCATTCGCAAACAGACTCCACAGCGGAAAGTCAACTAGGGATTCAGTACTGAGACTGAGCCTTTCCCGGCGCTCGTACTCGTTCACAGAAATCTACCTGACCGCTCTAGCGCTGGAGTGCTCTGACGCTGGAGTGCGTATTACCGCTACAGGATAGTTTGCTTGCGATGAAAGTCCATACCCCTTCCAGCCTAGCGAATACTAGATATCATGCTCCATAATAAAAAAAAGTTAAACAAAAAGAAAGAAAAAACTGCACGGGTTTGTGGAGGAAAGTCTCACTCCTCGTCAAGATGCGAAAACCTCATGGGGTGATGGTTTTCATCTTCAGCCTCTGTGTAATACAAACCTCTTATCGCGTGTCCATTTCTCGTTGTGGCTAGCCCATCTCGTCGTACGTACCATTCAGGTGATTTGACAAATGTCGGCTCGGAAGCCGTCAGAAGCTGCACATCCACCTCTCAAGTGGGAGATTCTGGTCAAATCTAGTCCCTACTTGCCCCGAGATAAGCAAGACGCCGTCTTTGTCGTTATACTGAAACCGGGCAGGGCAGAAGGGTGTGGCTTAGCGATAAGGTGATAAGGAGTGGCTGATCAGGGGAACGGACATTAGGTAGACTCGTGGCGAGGATCTCAGAGGAGCAGATCATCAATCCTACACCACACATTCAAGCACCTATCTTTTTCTCAAGTGACTGTGTGAATTGCCCTGATCAGAGAGGGCCCTCACCGGCCCTACTTCAATACTAGTTGCGATGCGTTGCTGCTACTGGTATTAATCTCAGCCCCTTAGCACTGGTCCTGGCTTGCAATCCTCCCTGCTTCCGGTCGAGTTCCACCGCTCTTGTACCGCCCTGCGTCAGTTTCGCGTTTCGGGAGCGATTTAGACGAATGGTTGTTCCGGAAATGTTGTTGGGCTTGTTCAAGCCGTGGAAACCCGTTGTCTTGCTGGCTGCGAGAGCATCCAGGCTCTGAACAGATGTACCGACTCCGAGCAAACCCACCCTCTCCATGGAGTTCACGGAGATGTCGTGCTAGTTTTTTCTTTGTGCCAATGGTTTTCAGACAATAAAGACAAGAAGATGGCCCATCAGTGCCACAAGCGACGTTATCAAGGTCGTCGATCCTAAGAAAGTTCCAAGTCTGAGCGAAGGATAGGGATTTCAAAACGGGGTGAGACGAACATTTGATGCGTACGAGAGTCTGAGGCTGCATGGGATACCAGTAAGGACTGACCGGCAGTAGTTGATACCGGTGATGGCAAAGAGCTTCTGCTTCCCTCGTCTGACTCTTGAGATCGGCGCATCGAATCGCTAAGTGGTCGATCAGGGGCCGGCGGGTATGGGATTACAGGAGCCAAGGATGGCCCGTTGCTCAAGGAATGCGGCCGTTGAGCATCTTGACGAAAAGCTTTCGAGCTGTAAGGAAGCGGCTGCGGACTTTGCCAGTACATAGTTCTCCCCAGCGGTTCTCCAACAGACTTGAAGGGATGAAGGTTAATGGCTATCAAGCTGTTGGAGGACGCTGGTTCAAATATACACTCCATGTTCGCTTTCTTGCACCTCGTACATGCATCTTTGCTCCCAGACTGGAGCCCTTCACAACGAATCTAATTTCAAGTTAAAGAAGCCGTGTAGAAAAAGGGGCCAGGCGTCGAGCGGCCGTATAGAATGGACTGACCTTCCTCCTACGACAACGTTTGCAGGCAACCGTCGTCCGCTTATCCCGAGGTATCGCCACGACGCTAGAGAGAGTAAAGCATGGAGGATCGTCTGACGCGTCCAGCAGAGCAGAGTCGTGATCAGGCCTGTGGGATCCTTGATCAGACTGCGCTGGGTGACCCATAGGGCCTGGAGTTGACTATGGTAAAGGATACTGGCGTGTAGAGATAGCCGTTGGCAGAAACTCCAAGTTATAGTTGGCTTGGGGCTCTCCAGAGGCGTCTTTAAGTTGGCCGCCTCGAAGAGCACGTCCAAGATGATTGCCATCCTCTTTGGGTGAGTGATCTCTTTGGTCTGGGGACCGGTCGTGTCGTTCTGTATCCTCACCTCTTGAATCATCGTTCAGGATCGCCGCTATCCTATAGCTGCGACGTGGGCAGGCCGCAACAGGCCTCAGGGAGTTTTTGCCGTCATTTATTTGACTTCCTTGACTGTTGCCATCTAGTAAAGACCTGGAGCTGTTCGCGTTGGGGCTCGGATGCGTAGTCATTGACATCAAGCCTTCGGTCACCTCGGCACTCAGAGGTCGGGGCCGCGAGGACAGTGATGAGCCCAAGATACCGTTCACTCGTCGACGTTGCGCACGCGGAGAGCATGACCGGTCCCACCAATCTGGCCCGGGTCGCTTGCGCTTTAAAACGAACACCCCCTGGTGCTCGTTCGAACGGATGCTATTGGTCGAAGTGTGTTCATCACGACTGCCCTCATTTTCGTAGCGAGAATCGGTTGTTGCATCGACTGTATCGTCTGAAGAAGCTCGAGGGGGACGGAATTGATCGTTTTGGTCATGAAAGCCTAGCGTGCTTTTCGAAGACATCGTAGTAGGACAGGTTCAAAGAAATATCGAGTGGCGATAAGTAAAAATGAAGTGGCGAGAAAAGATGGTGACGAAAAGTATAAGTAAAGTGAACAACGAAGTGAGAAGATGCCCCTTTTCGCGGGCACACTGGTCGACTTTTATTGCCCTAGCCCCCCAGGTGCACTCTTGTTGGGCGTGGATCAACTGCCCAAAACGGATGCTGATCTCTCAAGTCGGTATGACGTGACGAGTTCCATTACTTTAGGCTTGCCAAGAAACAGCTCAGCTTTGCTTTGCTTGTTCTTGTCTAGAAAGTCCTGAAGCACTTACTTGAAGCTGCCACGGTCATTTTCCATCGGCCATGTCTACTCTTTTCTGCCTAGACGACATGACCCCCTACAGCAGGAGGCTTCCCAAGATAGTCATGCTCAGCTTGACTATGCTCCAAGAACGGCTGGAAGATCCCTGGACGGTTGAGACGGGTGCTCCTGGGACGACCATGCCATGAAGGTCATATGTCGTTTGCAGAAAAAGAATAGAAGCGAGCGTAGAGTCATCATCTACTCACTCCAGTGCTGCGCACTCTTGTAAAATCGTGTTCATGTCCATTTTTACCTCTTTGAGCCTCAGCCTTGGTTCTGCTATATCGTTCTTGGTGCTGTAAAACATACGCAAGTATGAGTATAGAGACTCATGCCATGACGCAGATGAGGTAAATTGACTCCGAACGTACCTATCACAAGTGTTCTTCGATTGATGATGGGAGGAAGCTAATATCCGAACTACGAGAAACAATGAAAGGACGACAACATGGCGAGGAACGATCACAGCACCGACATTCAACTCTCCTAAAAGAACTTCCTTCCCTCCACCGTCCCTTCGATTTAAGCTTGTCGTTGCTCCGACGTCACTGGTGTTACATATGGAGACGAAACAATGGGCCTTTAGGTACCCACAATGCTGGCCTATTTGCCACGGCTCACCAAGCATAAAGCTCGGGGGGCTCAGACTGGTCATCGCGGGACCGTGCCCTCGTTTGCTAAACGTCTTTCGTTGATAAAGATGCGCTCGCAAGGCTGGCGGAGGTCGGACGGCACAACAGGACAACAGCCGCCACGGCGACTGTCGGCAATTGAGGTATGCACCGCCCGCCATGACCAGATTGCATTGGATAATCTCGTCCCTCCGGTTTGAGAAACTGCTAGCCATTGGGTGGTTTAGCAAGTGACCCTGGTTTGGGCAGCCCGACTGCGCCTAAGAGTTCACTACAATAGAAAGCTACGTAAAGCAAGATTACGAACGCAGCAGGGTACTCGCATGATTGATAACGTAGCAAAGCCTCGGCGATGGCTGCTGTTGCATTGGCCTGGCGGAGTTTTGCCGTACTTCTGCTGTCTTACGCGCGCAGTTCTCACTCGAGCAAGGAAGGAGCGCGATTTCTGGGGCGGGTTTCAGACCGAGATCAAAGCAGTGTAGACGAACGGGCCAGCATTCGTTGATAGACCATGTGGCCGCGACGTCCAGGAGATGACCGTTGCTGAAGCATTGTATAGAAACATCGTCACGTAGATATAGATGCTTCCCGTTGATAATGGTCTCCCGGAGCGCAGATTCGGACACTTGTAAAGACGCGGTGAGTTGCTTCAGGGCCTCCCTCGTGATGCGGCCCCAAACCTGGAACTCGGCGGCACGCAATCGAACACTGTCTGCTCCGACGTCGTTGAAATAGTTGACGAGCTTCTCGACATCACGAGGATCTTCAGTCTTTCCCCAATGATGTGGATCCCCTGGTAATGGACGTTGGACCAGCGACGGGTGCACCCAGACGACGCCAATGACGTGTCGGTCCAGAGAATCTGTCATGACGCCTACGATGGAACAATACCGATGAAGTGGACGAGGCAGCCCGAGGTGCAAACCATGCTGTGCTGCTATACTACATAGCTAAGAGCGTATTCGGCGTCTACGTAGAGGAACTTAAGTCAATTTGGGCACGGACCAAGTCGGCTATGAGGGATGTGAAGAGACGTATGAATACTAAAGAGTACGGATAGTAGCGGACCTTACTGCACCTGATTGTCGAAGCTCTGAGGTACTCAAAGGTCGTTAAAAGTAGTGGGCATTTGGACAGTGTAATGATTTCTTGCTACCTCTACTCTACTCTGCCCGAGGTGGGGTGTGGGGTGTCCGGAGGGTCACGTGACCTTCCCGGATTGTAATTTTCAGCCTCGCTAATTAGGCTTTTACAATCCGAGCATCTCTCGAACCGCCGTAATTAATGGGCGAACCCGTCCATCCAACCTAATATACCTCAGCGTTCTAGCCTCTTTCATCCTGCCTGCGGCCTATTCTATGAGCTTTCGAGTGGTGAATGACAAGGCATGTCAAGAAGCGCAGGGAGTCGTCATTTCAGCATCTTGTCAACCCTTCCAATATCGACAAGCACGAAGTCAAGCTTCTTTCGTTTATAATAACCAATCGCTAGCGGCTACGTCTCCTAAATGGCAGCAAGTTTCCCAGCAAGCGAAAGCTGCTCCACCTCGAATACACGCTGGATGCGACTAAACGCGGGACAAGCGACGTTCTGAGAGGACGAGAGGTGGGGGGTGTCATCCTGGGGAGACGACAATGAGAAGTCACGGTGTTCGTGGATGGTATTGAAGCCGCTCTGCGAGCGACCGTTGAATATCGTATCGGTATGTTCTGTCGATAAAAACAGCTACCGGGCAAGCTTGCCGCGCTGACAATCGGACACATCGCGCCTAGCCGATCACCATAAATGGAGGTCGCGCTAACCCCCGCCCCCCCCAAACCCGACAATAGACGAACCCTCTCCTCGATGAACACGACGCTCTTAACCTCCACGGATACATACTTTATTCTGCACAATCGGCCCATCCCGTGTGGAGGAGAAAGGCAAGAGCAAGGTAAACGCAGCCTCCGCCGGGCGTCTGTGAAAAGGAAGTGGGCGAGAAGGGATGACAATGTCAACCGCACAGAGATCCTAGAAGAGAGTAGAAGCATTCTCGTGCATTCTGTCAGGAGTCGTGTTGTAGAATGACTCTGCCAATCAAATGGGTGGATGATGGCTCAGCCTTTGCAGCCTTGCTGACATATCTCCACCGCAATTGGACGAGCGAAAGGTGCCGTTGAAGCCAATGGAAGCTCGTGGAAAGAAGGCAAACTCAACACTTGCACAACGAGTCGCCACATTCAACCTCGTTTGTCAACAGTGCATGTCGCAGCCATGTATGGAGATGATGCCTCCCACTATTGGTCTAGTGACGAGGAGACGCAACCTCAACCGGACGACGAATCATGTTCCGATCAGCCAGCCTCCCGCGCGTTGACACCAGTCCAGCGACCTGCCCGAAGGACGTTGCCATTTGTGCCGTATGCTAACTGGGATCCAGACCAGACGTACGACGACTTGCCTCCGACGTGTCTTTGGTACGTTCTGGAATGGAAAGTGATGTTCAACAACCGGAGGGTCCGAGTGCAAACCGAGGAAGGCCTTCCGGTAGCCCCAAGTGATTTCTAGGCCAAACACCCATCGACCAAGGTGACCGACATTACAAAAAGCCCGGCTTATCGCTTCCCATCTCAGACCGCCATCTTCGCCATCAAAAGATCTTGTAAGAATCCTTGACTCGACACACTTGAATCCCCAGTGTTCTTGTACATACCCACTGCCTCCTGGTTCGGCGTTCTCTTGTTTGGCACCAACTGCGCTCGTTCAAAGTCGATCATCATGACTCCATTCACTTCCAGATTCAGCAACATGTTAGCGACCCGCACATCGTTGTGGACCACCCCGTGTTCATGTACGGCTTGCAACGACCGCACTGCCATCTTCTCAAGTAAGTTCCTCTTGCCTTCGAAGCTTCCGCTTGCGTCGATGCGATGCCCTCCCCAGGACAGAAATGTCAAATGGACCACATACACCCGATGGTCATAGTAGTAGATCTTTTTCATTGGCCGCAGGTCGATGGCGCCCAAAAACACAGGCACGTTGGCTCCCTGAATCGACCGGAGGCGCTCGTAGACGGCAGCCTCATGCTCGAGGTCGCGGATGAAGGCCTGCACCGTTCCCTTGCCGACGAATGTGTAGCCGTACGCAATCATGGTCACCTGGAAGAGAACACCGCGGGCGCCACTCACGTATAGCGGCCTGATTCCGTCGTCCAGTGATTGCTCTAGTTGCTTTCGGAGAAGTTGAAGCCATTCTGTATGGTTGACCGGGTGAGGTGCGTGGGTAGAAGCACGTTTTCGGGCACGGAAACGGCGTTCATTGCGGTCATGGCGATCGTGTCCGGTGTGGAGCGCTATGTTGGGGCAGTCTCTGTCAAGGAAACCACTCCTAACCAGCCCCAGTAGGCATTTCTGTGTGCAGTATGCCCGGCCTTTCTCACCGCCTCCTCGTGGTTGTCGGGACATAGCGTCCTGATTAGATTTAGTTTCCTGTCTTCTTCTCCTCCGTGATCGCGTTTCCATCGGGGTTGGGGTATCCGGCGGATTGGGTGTCAACTCGTCATCAGATGACTCCGGTTGATCCCTTCTTAACGTTCCCCTATCGACCTGGTCTCCTCGACTGGCTCGACGTCTCTTCCAACGACGCGCATGCGGTGATCGGTCGAACCCTTCGTAGGTAGTCGGCTTGTAGCCTGATGAGCCGCTCGAAAGCGATCTTTCGCTCTCGGGAATCGATCGCAGTGTCATTTCGAAGTCCTGTGCCCACGTTCTCAGGCCCAAGGTCACCCGCCGGCGCTGTTCCTGTCCATGTATACGCCGTTGCCCTGGTGAGCCAAGAGCCAAGAGGCTAAAAGCCAGATACTGACCGACGGCCGTACAGACGTGAGAGTGCTCAGGATGGGCAGCCACCTCCGGACCGGGTTCCGCGAGGTGGTAATACAGTGTTTCCGGCTCCTCCCAGTCGACCTTGAGAAACACGATCGCTTCGCCTGTCGTCACGAGACCATACTCAAGACCGCCCTCGATCATGTAATGGTAGGTCTGCGTGACGGCGGATGCTGTCAGTCTCTCCGCGTGGTATTGGAAGAGTGCATCCGGGGCGGCGGAAGTTGGAATAGTTTTGCGATTGACGACGTCATTCGGAATGTTCATGGCCCGCAGACCGAGACGTAGGTGTGGTGTGGTTAGCTTGTGGGGTGGCTTGTACTCGGAAACGAAGACCATGGTACGACTTTCCGAGGGTCCGTCGTTGGATCGGTAGACGCAGATCTGATCAGGACGCAGCTGATTGAGGTCATGTCTGTGGTCAGGTGTCTGTGGTGTCGAGGGAGTTTGACGGTCGGCCACCTCTTGAGCGACATCGCTGATGGCGTGGGGATGGTTCTCGAAGACAATTCCTCTGCCCATGTCAAATGCGCGTCTGACACTCTCCACATGTTTGAGTTGCTCTGATATTGTTCTGACTGGGTCTTCTACACTGTTGTGTAAAAAGAATTCGAGCGTCTTCTCGTTTGCTATCGGTCGCTGAGAGATCCGGTGACCCAAGCCGGCTAGAAAACCGCGGCTCTCAAATAGGCGACTGTCGGTAGGAAAGCTATCGTGGAGCGTACCGAAGATGACTCTCTGCTGTTCCAAAAAGTCAGGCCATGGTCGAAGATGCGTTGGACACCACTTGTTGCGGGGGTTGGTAATAGAGCCCTTTGATGTCAGTTTTTTGTCTGTTTCGACGACAAGTTTGAGGAAGACATGGATGTGGCAGGCGACGATGTACTCGATGAACGTCGTGAGTCGAGTTTGTTCCTCGGCATCCTCGGCGCGTTGTTGCTCTCTCTCGGCGCGTTGTTGCTCTCTCTCGGCACGTTCTTGCTCTCTCTCGGCTCGTTGTCGTTCCTCCTGTCGATCTCGCTCTGCGTCTTCGGCGCGCTGCTCCGCTTGTCGCAGGAGTTCTTGGAGCTCGTCTACACTTTTCGTGTACGCCATCGTCATCCGACAAAAGATGCGCACGATGGAGAAAACGATCGGTAGATGTAGATGTGGGGCCGAAATCTGTGACGCGTCGGGACTGCCTCGGATTTCCGCTAATATGTTTGCTTATTAATTAATGGTGTCTCCGCAACCGCCTGGTAACACTCGGTTTCCGATTAACCTTTAACTGAAATCAGCCACGCTTTACAGAACTTGATCAGCCACGACTGCCACGTCTGCCGCCACGTCAATCAATTAGACAGCCTTCATCCGAAGCCAACCCCGCTCCCTCGCACCATCACACAATCTCGCGATGGCTACAAACCCAAAGCTTGCGGACCTTCTCAAGAGAAACGCTCCCGTATTAGACTCTCTATACTCATTTCTGACGATTGCCGATGTACAGCGATTACACAGAGTCTGTAAGGCCTTCTGGTGGCTCAGCGATGACATACGATCGCGGCTCAAAACTAAACTCAAAACTAAACTCAAGCAATTTGTCGACGAGCCTCAGACTTTCCTCCAGCAATTGAAGGTGAATCGTGGCTTGGTTCATGGTCTGTTCGTGCTGAACGTTCTGACCTTGAACCGTTCTCAAGATCGTTTCTTGGATGTGCATGTTGAGCATGGCGCCCCCTTTGATTCATTCGCCGACTATCTGGAAAACACCGAGCATTATGTTCTCCAGAGCATCGAGACGGTGGGTTTTGTTTCAAATCTGTCAGGATTACTGTACTAACACAGACATGGCAAACAGAAGTATAGTATCTACGGTCGTGGCTCTGCCACCGCTACCACTATTCGTTTAAGAGCTTACAATGGTGCACCGGGTCAAGCCATTCTGAACTCCTCTTTCACGACTGCAGACGTCAATGTTATCTCATGGAACAAAATCTATTCAGTCTTTCCCTCGATGACTATTGACGACCATGAGTTCTACCCCTTGAAGCCTCTCGACGATAGCTTCGGGGTTCATCTGAAAGAGCTTAGTCGACACGGCTGGACGACACGCGACTTGCGCTGGCCAGATACGACGACCCGACCGCTTCGAGGATCAGGTCAGCGAAGGTTCGGCGACAGTCTGTCGCTCGTCTTTCAACTTGGCGATGACTCTATGGAACTAACAGACTTGGAGATCACCATGTTCTCTCGCTCCATCGAGTACTCTCAATTCGACGTCATTGAAGTACAACTCCCCCGATTGGGGTTCGGTAGAGCCGCCTCAAATGGTGGCATGAATCCGATACCTTTTCCAAGGTCCTCCATCCGTATGGAGGTGAATGAGGTCGCCTCACCAGCCTTGCGTTTTCGATACACATGCGGCGACAAGACCCACCACAAATCGTGGTTCCAATTCATCGAAGAACGCCTCAGACGATGGGCTCTGGTTGAATTATTCAAGATGAGCCCTGAAGGCCGGCCCAATAACTTTGCCAATGCTGGCCCCCCTCAGAATTTCAGAATCTCTCTTCCTAGTGGTTTTGAAGCGCCGAAAGATTGGGATTACGCTGATGATCAGATGCCACCATGGTTCGATTTCTGGGAGAAACAGAAGGACCCAGCGTAATGATACTTGGGAAGCAGTTGTGAAAGTAGAGACAGTTTCGTACGACTGTACCGTGCCCTACGTCAACTGTTTTGCAGGTTTCTAGATAACTACAGAGCTTTCCGCTGAAGATTTCAACGAACCCAAAGCAGGTGTGACACCAACCCCGCACCGCAGTCTGTGTGAGGCACATGTTCTTTTGTACATAGGTCGCGTAGCCTTCGACATCACCATGCACTTCAACGATCAAGATGTTTGGGCTTGCAGCCACTGGTGATGGTGGGGCTCTTTTCAGCTTTGCGGGCAAGGACAGTGTCAGCTTTGTGGCCTCAAGCTGATCCTCTCGGTATTTTTCCGGCTTAAACATACGCAGGGAGGATATGGGTCCGCCGGCCGCGACGGAACCATCTGACTTGTCGAGGTCTACGGCCGCGACGAGCCCAGCCCCGATGTCTGTTGCCAATGCTTAGATCGAGACCAGTCTCGTCTATGAAGACGAGCTGGTACGACCGCAGGTGACATATTTCGTGCATATATTCATCTCACAGATCTTAATTCCGTTCTTTCGCGATATTTTGAGTAGCCTTTTACCGCCATCCGTCCTTCTTCAGGGTTCTACTAACGATAAACCGTGTCACCTCCACATCATCGAACTCTTTTTGGAGGAAAGCGACCATCTCGCGGAGGAGCATGCACGGATTCCAGTCGAGCTTGTGGCTCAGGGCAGCCAGCATGGACGTCGGCCGGCACCGTTGGTTGATGGCATCGTGATGGATCCAAAAAGTGATCGGTTCGTTTCATGGCGAGAAATTGAGCGGGTCGAGCTATTAGCTTATTTGTAAGTGTCCTGTCACCTTGCGACCGACTCTCTAGCATGCGCCGGATCACATAACGCTGGCCGAGGCCCAGATTTGGCGCCGTTGTATCGAGCTGTTGTAAAAACCTAACTTCACATCACGGTGGCCTTGGACAAGGCCTCATCAACATTGGCTGTTTCGGTAAAAACTAATATCGGTAATTGATGTCTCGTCATGTACACTGTCCCAACTCCCAAATTCTCGCACAGTAAAGACGCATGGGTCTGTGCGCCCAAACATCACTGGATAGTTCTCCAGCTAGACACCGAATTCGCTCCTAGCTGTAGACGCCGAGGCGACCGATCACGTCTGTACCCAAAGTGAACAGAATTCAAAGAGGAAGAGACTTATTACGGCATCAGATTGATCGTGGACAGGTTGGTCTTTGACGTGGGACGGCGCGACGCGAACTGGTGGATCCCATTCCACGTGGCGCCCCACCTGCAGCCATGGCGAACGAACGCGACACGATCCATGTTGCGTCGGATGGAGAATGGGGGAATGGTGGTGTGAGACGACAGCTTCGATCGACGCGCAAGCCGAGCAACAAGGTCGTCGACAATCGATCCATCGACAACGAAGTCATCGACGATGAACATATCAATGATGAAGCGACCGAGGGTCAAGCCAGAAACGAGCCGACCGACGATGTGGAAATCACGGAGCGAAGAGCCAATAGGCGCGGTACCAAACCGACGGTGCGA
>NW_009276929.1:688070-743396 GCF_000150675.1 Verticillium dahliae VdLs.17
CAGGCCATTGTCATCGAACTGCCATTGCACCGTTGTCAAACTATATAAGATGTCGACCCAGCGTGGCCAGCTTTCTATCCTAGCGACTGTAGCGTTGTGACTGTATCTAGCGTTCTACGCAGCTATCTCCCGCCTGATTGTATCACTGTCTTTGGCTTCCTCGTCCTCTCCTGCCCATCTTCCGCCCTCCTGCCCACCTTTCGCCCTCCTGCCCACCTTTCGCCCTCTCCTGCCCATTTTCTCGCACTGCTCGCCCTCCTCCTCTTCCCCCTCCTCGCCTTCCCTTCCACATGGCTCATCTGCCGTCGCTCCGGCCGTCCAACGGCACGCGAGACCCTCGCTGTATCTGTCCGCCTGGCTTCCAACTTCTTCGTCTTGAGAGACTTGAGGGATGCGGAGACAATACTCCGGGGGGCGGAACCTCGCAGTTCTTCCCACCCGGGCCACATGCCCATCGTGACCCGTTGATGGCCATCCTGCAGACGCTGCATCGGCTGGACACACTGGTGAAGAGACTGGCCGACGCAAACGTCGATCGTCGAGTACGTGTTGTGGCACAATGGCGCAGGTCAGGCGAGCGAAGCTTATGCGGCAATAGGACATTCCATCGACGGAGGAGCCGATGGTGGCACCGTCCACGCTGGAGGCACTGGACAGTGGCATGCTGACGCCTCTATCCATGACCTCGCAGGAGTGATTGGCTGTTGGCGTTGCGCGAGGGTGGGGTGATGCGCTGTGCGATAGTGTCAGATAGTTTCAATACTTCTCCGGACCTGTTTTCCATGTCATGACGTTGCCGTGTATTATCGTCAGCTGAAGGATGGCTCAGCAAGCTCGTGCCTGGTAGTTCCTGGCTTTGCCTGTGTGCCTGGCTTTGCCTGTGTGCCTGGCTTTGCCTGTGTGCCTGCTTTGCCTGTGCGCCTGGCTTTGCCTGTGCCTGGCTTTGCCCGGTTGTGCCTGACTCTCATGCCTGTTCGTGCCTAGGACATGGCACGCTAAGTGACGCCAGGACAATAGACTGTCTTGGCTGCAGAGGAGGTGGAGGCCAGGTGGAGTCAGGCTCGACCTGGGATTGGCGCGTTGGTCGTCGGTCGGTCGGTCCTCGACTGCAGCGTTTCACCGTCGCTTACCAACGTGCCCAGCACATAATCGCCGATGACCCGGAGGAGCGATAGTCGTGCGGTCAGCATCAATTTGAGACGGCAAGCTCGGCGTTGGCGTTGTGCCTACGGAGACGCTGCCGCCAGTGCCAGTGGCGGCACGTCCAGACGTTTGATCGTAGAAACACATGTTCGCCACAAATAGCAAGCGAAAGGACTGGAGCTGGGAGGACCTATGTTCGCCTCTCAGGAGCGCCAGCTTGGCGTACATTTCTGTGGCAAGCAAGCGGGCTAGGTCGGTGCAGGCGCCGCGTTGTCAGGAGCCTGAGGACGGCGCTTGCCTGCTGGTAGCCCCGGCCGAACAGTGCCGGGGCTTCTGGTAGGTGGGCGCGTGTCTAGATTTGCGCCAACGTCTGCCGGCTAGTGATAGGCCATTTTGCTGGTAGCCAACGGCGAGCCAGAGATCCCGCTCGACTGATGCCTAAGCTACCAGCAATGGTTGCAGCAACTAGAGCGGGGGCGTAATTCAATACTAGCCGTGACACGGGAGTGGGCAGTCTATTTGCAATGATAGATCCATTAGCAATCTACCAATCCAGGCACAACCCTCATGTCTCACATGGAAAAACACACATTGCCTTCAGTGACGTAGGCGCTGCTGGTTCATGCGCCCGCCTGCTTCAGTCAGCATGAGGTGACGCGAAACGACGAAGAGGCGGATCTCCTCCTGGAGGCCGTCGATGTACGCTGTGGACGCCGAGCACAAGTCTTCGTGTTCTTGCTGCCAGTACGTGATGACGCCGCGCAGGTTTTCGAACCGCCTGCTTGATGCCGCCTTCTTTATAGCCATGGCCAACCCGCCGCGGCCCCCGCATATCGCACGCCGCACGTCGCACGCCGTTCGCTGGCCTGCACACCCCGCTCCGGCGATAGACCGTCATCGTCCAGGCCCGCGCGACTACGAGATCGACTCATCAGGCATGCTGGGCCTACTGCAGTGGCGTCCCTGTATGCGTGCGTGGCTGACCAGTTTCACCACGCGCTGTGTCTAGTATGCTACGTCTACGCGTGACTTGTAGCGCGTTTCATCCGGTGTTCTCATAGTTGATTTTTAAATTCTAGCAATGAACATCTCTCAATTCAGGTTGTCAAGAATCAACAACAATCAGTGTGGAGACTGTCAGTTTTGATGTTAGGATTTGACTTTTCGTCTCAAACGACGCACACGATATATAAGAACCCTACAATGTTCAGATGCATTTATATTTGGCTCGACAGTTTTCACGATGGCCGATGAAGGCTTGTATGCCACTTGGAATGATCTCATGAGCCTTGATCCCCCATCACCAGAGAATCATAACGAATATTTCCGTCACCACGATGAAGGAGTGCAATCACTACCCCCATATATCAAAACCGCATATGTTGAAAGTTTGACCTGGCCTGATTACAGAAATGTTCTCAAAACTGAAGGGCGTAGCACGTTCAACTCATGGATGTTGCTGATCCAAGCTTGTCCATCAGCAGAACATGCTATTCATAGCAATCGCTCCATCGAAACTGCTTTCAAGGAAGTGGACCAAGTTATCACCAACAGTCCAGACACAAGTTTGTTACAAAGATGCGCCTACATTCATCTGGCTCAGTTAATGTCTCATCTTACAAAAGTAATGAGAGTGAGGCGTCAAACTGGAACACTTCAAGGCAGAACTGGTAGAGGAGACGCCAGCAATGCGCTTGACACCTACATGCAGGCCCAGCCTTTGTCAGAACACTCAGTAACCTTAAGGACACTACTAAGGAGGCGAATCCGCATTGGAAGAAGATACTCCGCCATTACGAAGGCATCGCTGCTACTAGTTCTGATGTTCGGAGCCAAGGTAGATTCTCTAATGCAGGTAACTTGCGCTCAAAGTCCTTCTTGTACTGATAAATTCCCAGAAAAGACTTTTCTGTAACACAGAGAGCTTTGTCAGCGATTGCCGAGACAGCCTTGATGTCTTTGCCTGTCGATTTGGTCGAGGCTTCCATTGACATGAACAAGGTGCACACTAAAAGCATAGAAGGAAGGCTCGATCCTAGTGATTTGGAGGCTCGCGCCCACGAATTTGAAAATCGCTGCCTAATGACATAACTAATAATGATCGAGATAGGTCTGAGTGTGCGAGGGAAGTGAGAAGCCAATGTCAAGACATGGTCTTGCACTGTGACGGGTGACGGGCTTGAGTGATGGGTTGAGCTTGCGTGATTGGGTTGGGTGATGAACTCGGATGATGAGCTTCAATGATAGATTTGAGTGATGGATTTGGATTTGAGTGATGGATTTGAGCGATGAATATTGATTTGAATGATGGATATGAATTTGAGTGGTGGATTTGAGTGATGGATCTGAGTGATGAATATTGATTTGAGTGATGGATTTGAGTGCTGGATTTGAGTGATGGATTTGAATGATGGATTTGAGTGATGGATTTGAGTGATGGATATCGATTTGAGTGACGCGTTATACATATCTCTTTTCGACGTATTGCGTACTGGACGGCAAGAAATTCGGGACGGTCTGGTATGTCAATTCTCTCCATCACGTCCTCCCAGTTGACATCGGCCACTTCGACGCGAACCATGCCCTTGAAATCCGGATCGTTGACGAATTTCGCGAGGTATGGAAGACTATGCTTTCCCGTCTGCTCGGCCGACAGGACATACTGCGGTCGATAGCCCAAGGAGGAGGTGCGACCGCTGGCGTCAGCTCGGCCGACATGGACAGCGATGGTGGTGTTGGCGCCTGGGTGACGCAAGAACTGCGTTTGTCTGTCGCCACGGCGTCGTTGTCATTCAGCGGAAGCAGGGTTTCCGACTTGCCTGCCGACGTGGCAGACCCGCGACGAACATCTTCTTGTACTTGCACTAGTTGGCCTGACACATGGTTAAGAGCCTTCAGGCAATATTAAGATTCAGGTCACCTACCGTTAACGAATCGTTTAGGCCCCCACTTTAACGGCGCCTAGTCCCAGCCCGTTCGTATGCGACTTTGCCTACTTAACCCCCCCATCTCGCATCCAGGACCCCGAATCTCGAAAAATGACTACTGCAACTTGAATCTTTCAATCAGGGATTTTGAAGTATGGAGAATGCCCCTGTGTACTCAGCATGGGCAGGGTCTGGGGAGGGGGGAAGTGCGCAGCCGTCGCCGCCGTCACTTCTCTCACCCTTTCCCCCTCTTCTCATCTTCATTTCTTCGCCGTAATATAACCATCACACATCGATACACCTAGACCTTCCAATAATCGCTCTTTTGTTCCGTTATTAGCGGCATCCGGACGCGCTGAACCTTTTACCTTGCAGAACGATGTCAGCGATCTCAATACCCGCGGAACCTTGGCGATTTGCCGGTGGCCGCGTTTGGCTGGACGAGTTCGTCGAACAGAGCCATGACGATACCCTTCAATACTTGGAAGGATGTGCTTCTGACCCTATCGAAGATTCTCGTAAAGTACACCGAAAGGCGGAGGCGTACAGGAAGTATGCCCGCCGGCTCTGGAACATGTAGGACTGCTTTGACCTTGAGGATCGGGGCTTATTCATTTGAGGACATGCTAACTTTTGAATTGATTTACAAGGTTTTGCAAAATAGTTCTCAGTAAAGTTGGACCTAGCGCAGCATCTGATCCGGAGACAATTGTGCTGGACCTCTGTGCAAACCGACCCTCCGCAGAAGACAAGTTCAGGGCTTTCTTACGACACCATGTAAAAACTTCGATGCAGCTGCGCCCATCTCTGGGCCCCGAGGAGTACGAATGGGTCCGAGAAGTTGAGTCTGCAATCACTGTCACCGAACTCTGGAAAGCCTTGGTACGCGACTTCGACAGTGGCTTCTTACAAATCAAGCGACGCGAGGAGCCCGAGAAGACCTCTTCCTACTCGCTTAAGTTCACTGATACCTCGCAAGGTAGCGGCTCTGTGTGGAAAGTGTCGAAGGTCTGACTATCTTTACTACTCAACATCTCCCGCTGAACACGAGATCCTAAGCTCTTCCTCAGAGCCAGCGCTAATACGCGCCTGCGGGCAACTTGGCTTCGTTTGAGAGCATTCACGTCGACTTTATTGTGTATTATCGTAATTGTGGCAACTAGCCGTTCCGAATTTCCGGTGGGATCCGCTACATTAGCTAGTTCTATTTGCTCGTATCGAATTTCTGTTAGAGCGCCGGGTCTGAATGCACCTATACTGGCAAGAAGGATCATGAAATGAAATGTCAGACGTTCTGTGGGTTTACAGGTCACCACCTCTGGCCTGGCCCATAGCACAGAAAGAATTGCAAGAGCATCTTCGCCAGTGACTTCTTGCTTGTGAAACATTTGGCCACGTGAAAGCCCAAGTTCGTTTGCAAGGTCTTCTCGATGATCGGTACGTATTTAAAATTTATCCAATCCAGGCTTTTATGCACACAAACACCTCATCATCCCCACATCAGGATATCGTTCTCAGTTACATTTGCACCATGTCCCATCGTCTGTGTCTTGAGTCTGATAAGTGCAAAGGCTATCAAGGATGATTCGTTTGATGTTGGCTTCGAGTCTCTCAACGCACTTCTCCCTAGCCCAACGCTTGGCGAACTGAAGTACCTTCCAATTCACTGGAAGCAAGGTATAAAACAAAATCTTATCTTCAACATGTCGTATCACCGTATGTGGGAGATTTGGAGCCTCTGCACCTGGGCTCTAGGGTGCCGCGACCCGCCTCGCCCGTACGCCATGCGCATTGGCAGCGCTGGGCGGTTAGACGGCAAGTGACTGCCCAATCGTGATTCCGAGAGTACACGAGACAAAAGCTGATAATTTCAAGGTATGCTTACCCCCGCTGTGCGTAACTTCGTCTTCGAAAACTCGTCTGAGGTGTTCGGAAAAAGCTATCTGCCTAATCACCTTCGAGGTCAGCTGCCGAACTTCGCCCTTGGGTTATTAGCTGGCGATGACGAATCTCTTTTCCGACTTCTTTGTAACGCCTCGCTGAGAGTTGACGGCCATGCTCCCATGACTCTAACGAACGAGGAAAAGGCAGCGTTTGAACAGCGGCAAGACCTGCGCACGATCAGCACTAGCTTAGCAACCGACGGTCATGATCAACCATTCGGCTGGCGTGAATAGTTACAAAGCCGAGCTACCTATATTCGTCGTTCTTTGGAGAAGCAATCAAAGGCGTTGAAACGCAAGACGTACTTTGACCAGGTTGACAGGCAACAGGCCCTTGGAAGCAGCGACACAAGGCCCCACCCGAAGGACCAGATCACGTTTGTTCAAGAAGAATCCTACCCGATTCTAGGTACTACGGCTATCAGCTCTGTTTTCAAACACTTCTCAGAAGCGCAAACTCTGGCTACAACTATATGGGAGACTTATTCCAGTTTACTCGTTGCATACCTTCGCCACCTTCCGGCCGACGTGGTTCATTTGGCCAACGAGGCTCTCCAACACACTGAAACGCCAAAACTCGACGATTCTTCAGGTCTTCTATCAACTACTGAGCCCCCGCCGCGATTCAGGGCATCGGCCTCTATATGCTGGTGACTTTTAGGCTGCGGGTCATATGCCCGCCGCCCGAACCTTACTCGTCACATGAAGGCTCACGTGCGTGATGGCTCGTTTGGAAGGCCTTTTGAATGCCCTGAATGTCGAAGGCTGGGTTGGCCTCCAAGTATCATTGAAGGAATTTCGCATTGGAGTGCCCATATCCATGTTCACCACGACGAACGAGACGCTCCAAATGTGGTATCTGACTTGTCGTCACCTGGAACCCCCTTCCCATCTGGATCGACTAGGATCGCTCATTGTTTCTTTTGCGATCGAAATTTTAGATCAAAAGGACTATACATCCATTACAGCACTCATGAGAAAGACTCTAGATGGAAGAAGTCCTTCGAATGTCCGGAATGTAAGCGGACCGGGAACACGACAATTGTAGACGACTTTGCGGACTGGCGACGGCATTCAGATGGGGCGCACGGTAATGGTGTGATGCTTCTAGACGAAGAGGCTCATAGCAAGGCCGAGAAAAGGTTTCTAGAGGGCTGCAAGTACGAAGCGATCCTCAAGGGAGGCACCTCCTGCCGCCAGGGTTATGCTTTCATCTGGTCTCCTCAGTTTTCACGTGGGATGGAAGGCTCTGGTGTCGTCAGAATAAGGAGACTAACGAAAGGATTTTCTTTACACATTAAGGTCTGAAGTCTCGTATGCCTTCATTGCCGGCGTATTTTACTTGATAACGAAATGTAAAATCAAGCACGCAACGTCCTTGCTTCTCCTAGAGCAGATACGAATCATCAGTCTGTTGAGCATTTTGTCCGAAATACAAGACAAGGGCGGCCGGTATTAGATCCATTGCTTTCGTCATAACTAGGCTGTGTGATGACATTCCTAGTGTGCAGAACGCCATCAAGCCATCCTACCAACTTCATCTACACACACACACACACACGTTTATTACGCCTGGTGGCCTAGAGCCAATAAGGCACTGTTTGCTATTGTACACGGTCGCTTCCTCTAATCTGTCCAAATCTCCCAAGCCCATAATAGGTCATCTTTCCGCACTTGCTTTCTCGTCTTCTGTCTTGCCGCCGGTTTCTCGTGGGGTTTAGATTGTATTGGCAAGCTGCTTGAAGGCTATTCTTCAAGTGTTCAGAGTCCTATCTACGGCGACTGAAGCGGCTCTTACTGTTATTGACACGAGGTGTGGGTGTTAAGTTCGGTTAGTAGAAGAAGGGGGATTTCGGTGTGTTGGGCCCCCGCAAGGGATCACACGTTCTCCAGTCGGCCCGTGGCCTTCGCAAAGCGAATCGTAGCTCGGAATGCTTTCATTTCCGGCTTCCAATCATCAGCATCTGATGTCGTCTTACCTCCCAAATGGAAGGAGATGTTGTCTCTTTGTGTGCCAGGGCGCATGAGTGTCTCGGCGCGTTGTGTTGCCCATCGTGTGCATCGGAGGAGAAAGTGCTCCACCGTCTCTCTCGCTCGTCCGCATGCGCATTGGGCTGAAGGTACTGCCCTAATTCGGAACAGTGAAGCGTTCAGTCTCGCCATGCCTGTCCTGAGCTGGGCCAGCATGCTAGCATCCATCCAGGAAAGGTTGTCGTACAGTTCTCGAGTGTGCTTGCCGGGTAGTGCTATGTCAACTTCCTTCGAGAGTTTTCCAACATTATCTGGTAGTCGTCTTTCCACACGTAGTTTGCGTCTTGCAGCGCTGAGGGTGGTGGATCGCATCTTTGGGAACTGTTTTTCAGGTGAGGCGCCGTCTCGGCTGGCCTTGCGTGCTTCTCCTTTCGCTTTCTCCAGGTGGTCGTCGCGAGATGGCTCGGAAGCCACACGACTGTGATGGCGTTCCCAATTTCTCGCAGCCGCGTGATCGCCTCATAGATGCAGCGAATGTACTCTTGTCCAGACTGTTGTCGGGGGTTTCGAAGTGTCAGCACCGCGGCTTTGTTGCTTGTCAGTACCGTCACGGTCTGCCCCCTCAGCTGCGGCAGAAATCGCAACGCGTATGCTACCGCTACCAGTTCTCCGGAAAATGGGTTCTGATCGGTCCTCATGCCGTGGGTGAAGGAAAACGTCTCAGCTTGGGTGGATAAGCGTTTTATTCACTAAAACGACGACACTTCCAAAGGAATCCTTTTTATTCAATTACAAGCGAGGCGAGATATCCACGCCGCTATTCTCTCAACGGAATTCAGGGCTCTCCATCACCAATGTCCCTTCCGTGTTGACGAAGCCAACAGCATCGTCATCCAAGCCCTCCGCCTCAGAGAGAAAGAACGTAGCCTCCACAACATAAAATATCCCATTGTATATATTGTTTTATGGACCATAACATGCGATGTTGAAGGGAGGAGCATCGCGCGCAGGCGACCAGGGTCATAATTGAAGTACCCATGTACGGTAGTGCTCACGCCTCTGCCACCTCGAGGAGGGAAAGGAGTGATAGTCGCCATAGTTTGCCATTCGGAAGACACGAATATTATCAGTCTGGATTCTCGAGAGTTTAGACAAACATCCGGTAAGCATGGTTCATTCGACTTACATCGTGTGCCGTGGGGTAGTTGCAGTCGTGCTGGAAACCGAGGATTGAGACACACTGTAGAGGTGATTCCGAAGGTGATGGTTGAAAATTACGGTGTGTTGGAGCGAGGTCGTTATAACAGAGCCATCACTGGTGAGATAACAAGCAATTCTTTCCGCCATTGAGTCCTGGTCCACTGTGAAAGTGCCATTTGCAATTGCATGGTTGAAGTGTCATAGCGTAGTCAAGATTAAAGGCAAGCAGGAATATTTTCGATGCGACTGAACAACAAGATACTGCTTAGTGAAGGACCCATTAGGTTCTTATAATCTTCGTGGCGTAACTAGACCTTTTCCTGTATTTCCTCAGGAGGTGGCGATCACGACGCCGATCTGACGCTCGCCGTGCCGAGTCCTGTCGATTACGCTCACTTTTGGGGGGATCCATCTAAAGAACCCTGTCCTGTCAATTTGGCTCATTTTTCGGTCACTTTCTCCCAACCCCCCCTCCTAGGACCAGCTTCTCAATGGGTCAATGGGGTGTCCAACGATTGGCGTATGTCTAATGTGGCCCTCATAACGCATGAATGGCCAGTTTTGAGGAGGTCGACCAGCTGAGCATGCCTTGGCCACTAGCATGTCTTGGTTCGACGGGTGGAGATCCTCGTGGACACAGCAAGACTACCATGTAATCCCCACCCCACCCCCTCTTGCCATCTTCAATACGCAATCATGGATACGAGGCGTTTGGGTCTCGTCGGTTCAGCCGCTAAGACTGGGGTACCGGGGTGGTACTGGAAAGGTTCGCCGAGATGAATAAGAAAGGTGTGGAGACAGTGAGGGAAGGACGCTTGGACTGCGGACCGTCGCTAGCTCATCAAAATCCAGCTAGCACCAGCTGGGAACGTTACCTTAACAACACCCTACCGCGTCGCGATCAAAGTCTGCTTATATCAACTACCTCTTTCCGATGCTGCGCATCGTAAGCTGTTTGGTCCAGACCTCTTATCTCTCTTGATTGTTTTACAATGGATCCTCATATTAACACCACCTACCTACAAGCTTTCCCAGATCATTCATCAGAATCTACTGAACCGGGTTTTATCCTCGGATTTTCTTACAATCCTCTGGAGGCAGGCTTTCTGAGTGTTTCCAACCCTAGCTGTCATCACTTTGAGATGCATGACTCCAGTCAGCAAACTGTACACAGCGAAGAGCAGTTTCCCGCTCTGTCGCCGCCCCTGCAAGATCGGGAAGACTTCCCCAGAACTCACCAACATCCGAAAAGGATTCGCGGAAGGCCGAGATTAGATGAAAACACTATAAATTCCGAAGAAGTCAGTTTCATTTCTTTTCACGCGTAGTGATCGAGCTAATAAGATAGCGCCGACGCACTCAAATCCGAATCGCTCAGCGAAAGTATCGAGGCAACAAAGAAAGCGCATACGAAAGATCGCAGGCCACAGTCACAAGACTAGAAAATAAACTGGGAAAGCTGAAAAATCACTGGATCGTCTTGAAAAACATACCAGCAGTCAGAAGCATCTTGGAAAAATACCCTGAAGAGACAGGACAAATTGATTCCCTGTTCACACAATCATCAGAGGATCATGACTCGAGTGTAGTGGCGGGAGACGGTCAGACAGATACTGTACATCAGGATCATTATACGGAGTGCAAGAACTCGAAGGCATTGTGAGCAATGTTGTGGACGATATATAAGTAGAAGTCGGTGTCAAACTGTTGCAAATGAAAGGATACTCATCCCTCTGCACGCTACTTCCACGTAAAGTGAATGTACTGGTTAGAAACTGGGGGGCCTCCCAATGAATGGAAGACTAGGAGAGACCCTTCTCTTCACACGAGAAAAGTACTCGGCCATTGACCTTCTTCTTCTTCTCTTCTTACATAGCTACTTTCCCAAGCAGTCCTCATCAATAATAGCTCCTCGTCTCCGAGGTCGGGATGCGGGACAAAGCATTTTGGCCCACCAGCGACGTTGGAAAGATGCGCACAAAGTGAGACGTCAGACTGTACTTCGATAAAGTCATTTGGTGGCCACCCACCCTGAAGAACCCAAAGAAAGTCACTTTGTCCGCCCTCGTATGACTGTACAATTTCGTCAAATTTATCTTGAACTTCTTGTGCAGCCCCCTAGCCTAATCAGCAAGACTTCTTGAACAGGTCAACAGTACTTACGAAGATCAGGCTGGCAAGTTCGCATGCCTTGAACAAAAGCTGAGGAAGTAGGTATTCGCCGTGCTGTGGGTCTTCTTCACCCTGCAAGTTTTCGTCGCGGGGTTCGGGCTCGAGGCGGTCGAGCCAATCAGTGACCAATGTGCGATAGTTCATATCTGGATTAATTCCAGGCTCTTGAGAGGTTGCTATTTGGTCGACCGAACTTGCATTGGACGGAGGAGGTGTTGGTGGTCTTCTTCGAATCGCACCGTCAGAACAGATCGTCGGTCCAGGGGATGCAGGCGGAGTAGAGAACATTTTGAGTTAGGGCTCAGAGTGTAGAGTGACAGTGAAGTAATGGGAAGACCAAGACGAAAATATGTATTTCACTGTATCTCATCGGCTGTCTCTGGAGTATTAAAGGAAGAAGAGAGACAACCATCTGGAGCTGACATTGACTGACCCGACCGGCATGTTCGTCTGCAAAGCTCGTGACGTCGCGGGTGTCTAGTAGTGGCACGGGCTTCTTTCTTTCCTTCTTTACACGGACTTTTCTGAGTCTGACTCGTTCAAAATGCCTTAAATTGTTGTCGGATTTCTCGTGACCCCTGCTACGTCAAACATGGCCCATTTTTGGGATGTTTCCCCCAGATTCCAGCAATGGATCTCTGATTACATGTCGGCTGAGGTCCATATTTATTACGAGATTTCATTGGCTTGATTTCCAATTAAATGGGTCTCCGATTACATATGGCTTGGACTCCATTATGAGATGGCTTGGATGGCAAATCACATTGGTCCGTGCACTATCACAGCGCGGGCACCCAGTACATAGTAACCACCATCAGGGATCCACTCACGCCCGTTGCTCGCTCCATCGATCTGTGCAGTAGTAGCGCGGCAGGTGGAGTTCGTAGTACTGTACATGTACACGTGCTCACAAGCCAAGGGGGTCTCTCTAGTTGATAAACTAAAATCTGTGTTGCCTCCTGAGTCCATGTTGAACCGTCTCCTCCGTTCAGCCAGCACACCAATGATGGGGGTCAGAATCAGTCGAGAATTCGCCAATAATCTGTTGACCGCCTGTGATGGTCATCCTGGCACAAACTTGTGCAAGGAGGCCTTGGCTCAACCCCAGGTACTCGTCACTGAACCCACCCGTTCTTCAGAATGGCGCAACTGACGTCCGCAGTTTCTCCGGTCCGCCGTTGCCTTCACCAAGGAAGTCCACGATGGTTTGTCCCGGCTGCCTCCAGCTGAGAGGAGAGCCTTCGAGTTTTCCCTTGCGCCCTGTGAGCCCAAGGGCCGACACCGCCGAGTCATAAGCAGCCGATCGCGGCCGCCCGGCAAATCAACTGCGCCCAAGGAGGCTGCTATATGGCTGGAAGAGCTTTCTAGTCCTTCAGTGGAGGGACCAAGCGATTCAGATGTACCAGAAACTCGAAAAGCTTTCATCCCCTAGGTCGCCTAAGGAACTTGCCCAGAGCCGAATATGTCTTGTCGAGTTTTATCACTTGCGAACCGAATTCAATAGGAACTTTACTTCCAGTAATCGAGATCCTCTCCTAGCATATCTGAGCAAGCAGCTGGGAAGGGAAATCAACGATGTGAGGCAGGTCTGCAAATCATGGGGCCCGGCAGGGCACCGACTCGCCAAGCTGTCGCAAAGACTGGGTGGCTATGGGGCATTGATGTTTCCTCTCAGCATATCTCGCTCTACGTATGTTGTATCACTATACTTCCTTAGTCATGCTGACCACAACCTAGATTAGAGGTACATATGCCATTTGAAGGGGAAGAGTTTGAGAAGGTTGTCGCGACCCTGGAGCGTCAAGGCGTCTGTAACAACGAATCTACGAACTTCTGCTTTGAAGCAACCCGTGGATTCCTCGATGGCCGGGAATTGACCAGAATGAAGCTCATCACAGCGTTGCGGCAGAACGGGCCACTCGACTGGTTTACGGGCCTATTTGTCGACTGACCACCTTCACAGCGCGATGGAAGCCACCTTCGACACTTTTTAACGCTGCATGGCGAAAGGCCCTTTTTCGTTGAACAATCTCCTTCATACCCTGTACCTTGCACCCTGGCTTGGAATTTCGATCCAAAATGCGCCCTTCACGGTGCCTAGCGACACGGCAATATTCACCGATGATCAAACTGGCTGGGGTCTGGACAATGCTCCATCTTTACGATTATGATGATGACCTTAGTAGCGGTTTCGACATGGCAACCTTCACACCAGGAGCGGAGGCTGACCATCAGATGGCCAATCTCGATGACATCGTAGGCCAGGGAGAATGTACGGCAAGTCAGACAGAGATAGTATTCTACTAGCAGTTTTGTTTCATCCTACAGAAGTTTCAGAAGCACTCTCCTTCAGTGTCGTCTTGTGTATGGTGGCTAACACGCAAATATCGCGAGGCTCCATTTCACCTTCCTTTCGAGCCCGAACACGTAGTCGCTCCCCTCCCTCAAGTATGATGATGTCTCCCACGTGGCATGTAAACCAGGATGGCACGTAGTGTGCTTCATGGATGGGTTTCTCAACTATGGGTCTCTCAACTATCCCTACGCATGGCGACTCTGGCTGAATAGGAGATAGCGTGTTTTCGCCAATTATTTCGCGGCTTCCAAGCTTTGGCCTTCGTAAAACAGTGAAAATGGTGATCCTGTCGTCCTGATTTGATAGCCCACCAGCAAGGAGCCAGATGATTGTTGGCCCGGACAGTTTTGTACGTTGAATGCGAAACCTTTTTTTCTTCCGCCCATTCACGTAGGATAACTGCCTGATTTATCTGTGAGTTTTATGTTGCCTATGGAGCGAAGATATACATACCACTTGCTCATTGCTATACCATAGATCGACCAAGTTTTGACTTTCTCGAGGCAGCAAAGAGCCAGGTAATACCATCAGGTTCGATCTCCCATCTGCATGTTTGAAGTCGGCACTGTAGCAGACAACCTGTCCGGCAAGCGCTTTGATGTTACTCAATATGGCGTGAATGTCCGCGCAAACAACCTTTTCAGCCAGCTCTGGAATCCAACTCAGGAGGTCGCGGATTTCCGCATCTTGACTCTTCAATATGAGCATCGGAAGTCTAGAAAATATGTAAAAGACGTCGCCTCGGTGTCCTTTCGAAAACCTAGTCATCAGTTCGTCCGATTTGCAGGTTGGTCTGTACGCGCTATACGTGATTGCTGAAAGGCGGGGTTGGCAAGATGGATGCCTTGTCACCACGAATTCGAACTAAGTGGATTCTTTTATCGTACAAAAGGATAGTCACTTCCAGGCGATCATTGGCCAGTTGTCAATAACCTTAAAGTAGTTTGGACACTAACGGGGCGGTAGCTGGAGATTGAATGCATCAAATAAGGATTCTGCAGATTCGCAGGTGCAAGTGCCTCCTGAAAGAACCATGCCTGATCGGCGACATGCATTTTTCTTTTTGCTTAAACGGCAATGGCACAGTCTAAATGCATAAATAGGCATAGCGATCCAGTATGCCCTTAGAGGGTATCCGTTCCAGCCCAGTGGCAGTTTTTGCTGTTCGACATAAAAGTACTACGGTGCCCGTCAGCCATTTCATGTCACATTGTGAAGTTGAAATCATCGCTTAGACGATGAGTGAGGCCATGAATCTGAAGATCGGCCGGCGTGTTATCCTGACGATGCTATTCCGCTCTGCGGAAAGGATCGTGGGTGGGACGGGGATGTCAGACGATTTCCAATGCATCGAAACGTCAATAGCATTGAGATAGCAATTTAGACTTATGAGGTGGTGTGAACAATTCGACTAGCCCTGGTGCTGACTGATGGCCTGCGAGAAACCATCATGTTCCTACATTGATCCAGCCTCTTCCATAACGTCTTGCACATTGCTCATCTGCGTCTCATCCTCCATTATCAGGTTAGTAGTGGTTGTAGCGGTTAGTTGACGGAGTGCTTACCGACGGGGTCGGGGCAGGTGGAGGCGGAGGAGGCGGAGGAGGCGGAGGAGGCGGAGGAGGAGAAGGTGTGTTCTTCTGATTTTCTAACTTCATAACCATGTTGTATCGATGATCAATGACTTAGGGACTCTGAAGACTTCTTCTAGAGCTTAACTGAAAATGTGATGAAGAGGATTGGTGGCGCAGATGATAGAGTTAGAGCAGGAACAGAATCCAACGGCATGATAATGTACATCCAACGATAGAACATTGAGAGAGAAGAGCTTATTTTATACCCCGTCGTCAGGTAGGTCGATAGATTGATTTAATTGCCTTATGATCCTCCAGATGAACAATCGAGCACACCCGTCAAGGGTCTCCCCTCACTTTGCCCCGGAAAGCCATGAGCTTGCCAGCAGCATCTCCTGCAGGTCGTCGCATGGACGACCTGTGATGGCCAACAGCGACCATGCAGGCTGTTCAAGCAGGGATCATGTCTGTAGATTGAAAACCACCTCCGCGATGACGACCTCGGAAGGGAAGCGAATAGACGAGGAAGGTCAGGCTAATGGGCTGATGCCGGCTGGGTCATGCCATTATGCCATTGTCGCCTCGACTGAACAGCGATCTGTACTAGCCCTGGACACATGGTCGGCCCCAAGTCAGCCCAGTGGCTCCGTTGGGTCCGGGATACTGACTGGCATCCACAGGTATGACCTGGAAGAACTCCTCGCCAACGGGTCGAGCATCAGTTAAAGCTCATCTCGACGGCCATGAACCCTCTTGTTGAATTAGAGGAACAAACAAATCATCCTAGGCACCATGAATACGGGTCTATGAAACACCAACATAAGTAGCCTCTCATAACAGATGGCAAGACATCAACTTCGCAGTCCCCATGTGGTCTGGCCGGCCGCATAGGAGGCTGTCGAAGGACTAGAGGTATGGTCAAAGTTGAGGTACGTAGGCACGACATTGATCGGCCTCCACGATATCCTTTGACCTAAAGCACAAAGATGTCATGTAGGCGGTCTGCCTCATCCCTGTTGCGACCCCCACGGTCATTGAAAGCCAGTAGGTTGGCTAGCTCGTGCTTGAGTTATCCTGGCCAAGCATGCATCCTATTGACAGAAGTAAACGCGTTTGTGGAACTACGAGGCGATCGCTAAGTGTCACGGTAGCTACTTCGACTCTACAAACGACCTGTGACCAGCAATCAATACACAGTGTTAAACTTAGGATCTTTTTGGAGGTTAAGTATTGCTACCTCGAATGCTCAGCTAGGCTAGAAGCTCCGCGAAGAAAGGCTTGCTTCTGGCTGAGAGATGCAAGTAATAGGCCGATCTAAATCACCCAAAAGACTTGGCCGTCTTGGGTCGGCCTCGCGACCTTTCCTACTTGGAATGCCGACTGACCTTTTGGCAAAGACGATTTAACACACATGAACCCCTATACAGCCCTTTCTCACTTTAAACGAAGGCAGTAGAGACGTTTCAAGTAATGTGAATCTAGCAATATATTCATACATTACCTCTCATGTACGTCGAGGCCCTTAACCCATAAGGCCGATGCTATACCACTATCCCATTACTCCATACCACCCCACTATTCCACCTCGTCCACTATTCCACCTTGTCCACTAGTCCGCCTTGTCCGCTATTCCATCATTCCACTATTCCACCTTGTCCACTAGTCCACCTTGTCCGCTATTCCATCATTCCACTATTCCACCTCATCCGCTACTCTACTACTCACTACACCACCTCATCCGCTATTCCACCTCGTCCGCTATTCCATCATTCCACTGTTCCACCTCATCCGCTGCTCCATCATTCCACTAGTCCACATTATCCGCTATCCCGTCATTCCACTAACCAACCTCGTCCACTATTCCACCTTGTCCGCTATTATTCCAGCAGTTCATTATTCCACCTCGTCCGCTATTCTATTATTCCACTGTTCCACCTCATCCGCTGCTCCATCATTCCACTAGTCCACATTATCCGCTATCCCGTCATTCCACTAACCAACCTCGTCCACTATTCCACCTTGTCCGCTATTATTCCAGCAGTTCATTATTCCACCTCGTCCGCTATTCTATTATTCCACTATTCCACCTCATCCGCTGCTCCATTATTCCACTAGTTCTCATTATCCGCTATTCCGTCATTCCACCACGAGCCGGGGTCGTGCTGACTAACCCTGACACGTTGGTTTGGCATACGTTAAGCCTAGTGACTGTGCTTAACCAGAGCATACCACGGCAGCTGGTCCCAGCTGTGAGCATCTGGACTCAGGCTGGATATGACTAGCCACTGGCGATCCGAAGATACCTAAACAGTGGGCCGACCCGACAGTTTGGGTCGGCGCTCTCAGGCCCGATAAGCACTAGAGCCATTCCAGGGGCTCTCAAGGAGGCTGTGCGGCAGCGGCAACACCTTGAATCATACGATCTGGGATCAATGTCAACCAACATGGAGGGGTTGCGTGCACACCAACTCTAGAGGGGAAAGTTCGCCACTGTCGGGCGAAATGGAATAACGAGGATGATCAATAAGCAATCCCCAATGTGTTTGCATAGCCATCATGCACGTCACTTGGATTTGACCCTGTTCGAATGGCGACAAGGAGGTATTCAATTGGGCTATCAAAGTTCACCCGAGACTCAGGCTCTATCCAGAGAGATTTCCTCCACTCCACGCTCAATCTTCTGGATTTTCGGCGGTTTTGGCACCTTGCGCTGTCGGAGCAGTTTCTCTATCTTTCTTAGCTTGGATTGACGTCCCCTGCCACACTTGGGTGTGATCGGGCGGCCGGTGTGGAGAATCTCAGGACGCTGTCTTGGTCAGTTGATATCCTCCAGATCAATCATGGCTGTCTTACGATGTCTCTCATGGCGGGAGGCCAGTTATCGTTCCGAACCGGCTGGAAGACCTCGTAGTCCCCGCTGGCTCTCTCTTGGGCGATGATGGTGATGTTCATGTCGAAAAACTCGCCATACTCGAAGATCTTGTTATACAAGCTCCGTCCCCGTCTTTTGCGCCGAACCTTTAGTGGGGTATCCATGGTATGTTTCGTCGTGGGTAGTTGGGCTTGTCTGGGTATGCAGGAGGAGGTTGTTTTGAGACGAAGAGTTGTGGTCTCTGTCTCACGGAGAGCAGCACTTTATATCGAGGCGCAACGTACAATTCTGCTCATGGTCGAAAGGAGACATGCCAAAATTGGCCGTTCTACCCCCCCTCGTTATCGAAGATCGAGTGTGGCTGCTTTTAGCAACATCACCTTAGCGACCGAAATGGTACAGGAGGTGGTCCGAGCACTATCTTTCCCCTGAGCGATTGCGGGGGCCACCCGGGGATCCACTCCGGCCGGTAGTGGCAGTTGGGGGCAGTGACCAACAGCATACCCCGCCACATTGTCGGCTCTTCACATGATCTGTCAATGTTGGTCAAGATGCCCTCTCGTTTCTTCGAATAGAACGGATGGAAACGTCTTCCGAAAGGATGCCCGTTGGTGGTTAACGACGACTCCCTTTCTGTCACCACGGCGATCCCGAGTCGGCCTGCCATGCGATATCCGAGCGCGGAACCTCCGTAGCCGCCTTGACGCGTAGCCTAACCGCCGGGGCTATGACAACTTTCATCTCCATCTTCAGGGAGCTTCGACACCTTGAGGCGGCAGGCCAACCTTGCTGCTGCCTCTGTGGAATACTGAGCCTTCCTCTTGAAACACTAGGTTGATCTATCTTTGCAACCGTAGCTTTTCCCAGAACTCATGTCTTCGTCTTGAGCAACTTAAATACTGCTACTACCCGTTGGGGTGCAACGAGGTTGGCAGACATTTTTGGGCATCAAACATACCAAATCCCATCTTCACCAACATTTCATCATGTCAAACTCTAGCCAGCCAGAAGAGACACCAGTGAACCCCACCACCGTCCAGCTTGCACACATGGATCTCGCGGCTGTTCTCAACAACACCGATGCTGATTCTCTCATGTTCGCACCGACAATGGACTCTATATTCCTGCCGGAGGAGGACCAAACCGCCAGCTTCTTCTCTCCTGGAAATTACAGTATGAGTGGAGACATGGAATTGCCAGCCGACAACGAAGGAAACTTTGCAGCCTCATCAGGGGAGCCGGCCTTCCAGAACTCGGCTCTCATACCTTTCGACACGGAGATGCACTCGCCACTGCAGCTTCTCGTCGCTCAAGCTCAATCTCTTGCCACCAGAGTGCAGTATCTGGAGGCTTCGCTTCAACAGAGCAGCGAGACTGTTGGATACCTTTCTCTCCGCCTGGAGCATCTCGCCACATCCGCTCAGAAAACCAACAGCATGGTCGATAAGCTCACTACCTGGTCGAACGACATGGAGGCGCACTACCGAGAGCAAAATCGCATGATATTGGATCTGGTTGGCATGGTACAGAAAGCCGACTCCGGCGTCGGGGATGAAGAATCCCTATCCTCCGCGGCCACTCCCACGATGTGACTTCCTAGGAAGTCACTCACCGGAGATGTGGGCCAATAGCCTCCATCTCGACGACTGCCTTCTCGCACTCCCGACCAATACCCCAGTACGACCCCCAGCTGCTTTCCGCCTGCACTTTCCTCCCGTCATGGGCTCGGGCAATGGCAAACATGATATGAAGGAGTTTCGTGGTTTCTTTGAGGAGCGTGATGGTGGTGGAGAGGCGTTTGTGTGCGATATGTATCTCTCGTTGCAGGATCAACGACTCCTTTTCTAATTTGTGTATTTTTGCCTTGTCTTCGGCATTCTCCATGTCTTCCAGGCGTAGAAGAAGTTCGTCAATTAAAGAGTCCATGATTATCACTGACTGCGTGACAATGGGTGAAGCAGTTGCCGTCCTTGGAGAAACGGGACAATCCTAGCTTTGTAAAGAGGCGCCCAACAGACGCCCCCACGCATCGAACCTAAAAAAGGACCGTCCAAAATCGTCCTCTTATTGACTACGGCCTTGGCTATGTACAGGGGAGCCTTGAGCTCATCGAGGAGAACAGACCGGGTCCAGCCCGGCACTTACGAACGACGGCGGAAAACACAGCAAACAACAGCCGATACGACCAAGACCAGAACGGCCCCAAGACATCCCAAGAAAGGGCCGTTATCCACCTCGAGTGCGTTAACCTTGCGAAGCAACATCGGCACAGAGAACGCCACCATCGACGCCAAGACGAGGGGAACCAAAGCAAAAAGACTGGCCCCCACCACCAAGAGAGTGCTGAGTATTGGAATCCGGGAGAAGATGCCGAGAGTGCCGACATCAACAAGTAGGAGGCCTCCGAGTGTCAGAACGAGAACCAGGACTCTCACAAGAGTTGCGATGAGACATGCGTAAAGCTTGACTTTGAGAACGGCGGAAAACGTTCCCGCCACAGGCGTGATGTCCAAGATGACGTCGAGGGGACTGGGGAGCCACTCCGAGATCTCAGAAGGGATCTTTTGGCAGGTTTCTGCAGCGCTCCCGCCTCCGTAGCAGACCTGATCTGTCCCAACGGTAATCTCGCCAGGAATGCCATCGAGTATGGAACCAAGAAGCCAGTTGGCTGGCTCACAGCAGCGGATACTCGGGTGGCAATGGCAGTGGCAACACTGTTTACCCCATCGGGAAGACTAGGAAGGTCAGGAAGGTCGGAGAATTTGGGGATGGCAGGGAGGTCCAAGGGCTGTCGGGGATCAAGTCTCGGTACGTCAAGTCGAACGGTGACGATGCCCTTTGTGCGCATCTCCTTACTGGCAAGTCCAACCATGAGAAGGACCGCGCTGACGGTCAGCAAGAAGAGGGACACGAGTCGTCTCATGTTGGGTATGATGCGTCACTGGTGTGGCTTGCGGAAAGAATTGCTAACGAGTCAAGGTTTCGAGCTTGAAAACAAGAGCAGGACGAGAAGCCTGATTATATACACGAGAGCGTGCCACGTCTTCCTGTTATTCATAGAAACCCGTCATCCGTTATCCCTGGGTTTTCCTGGAGCTCGTCCAGAATCGGCACAAGTCGGGAGATACCTCGGGAATATTTCATGGCTATGTCCCGAAAATAGCTCTCTCCACGGGCTGCAGACTTCAAGTCACTCTGCAGCTCCTCGGTTCTATCGTAAGACAGTTTCAGCTTGTCGTCCAGGTTCACTCGCTGCTTGACCTCGGCCTCCAGCTGGAGCTTGAGCAGCTGGAGCTGCTGAGACATGTAAGCATTTTGCACCTGAAGTTCGTTGATCCTCGAGGCAAAGCTCAGAGGCTCGGACGGCGCAGAGCTCTAACGATGGTCAGAGTGCAACTAATCCCGTGTCGTCTAACCTACAAATGTTTGCTGGCCAGAATACGCCGGCGCTGTGGCTTTTGGTACAGCTTCAAAGCTGACCCCGACGCTGTCGCAGAGTTCTTTGTAGACACGGATAGAGTGGTTACTGAGATTCTTCTCGAAGAGGTGTTGCTTTTCGGGGAGAACCTGCCAGTCGTAAGCATCTTCGCGGGACGTCTGCAGTCTCACTTGTGACGGATCCAGAATGATGCCCAGTCGTGCCTCGAGATGCTGTGGCAACATTTTTCGGCATTTGGCGCGCCACTCCGCCCGTTCCACATTGCTCTGCTTCTTTGGAGTTGACATTGAAATCGCGGGCAGCCAGGAAGGCATCTTGGCGTTGTGGTTTCTTGAATTGATAATTCATCTTCTTTGGCTTTCCTTTATCTAGCAGCAATACCAACCCCCAAATCAGTTGGCGGCAGTGGCCGTGTCCGTACTCTGTGGTGTTCAGAATCGTCCATTCCCATAATAGAACATGCCTTCTTATTATGTGGAAATTCATTCCAACCCCTACCTGTCCGATTCCGTCTCTTCTACATTACAGTATTGAAAGACGAAACGCGTCTCGACCGGTGCCTCTTCCAGCTTTGTCTTCTTGGCTGGGATTTCCTCTTGGGTGGCATCATCCATCCCCCTCTTGAGCCCCGTCTCGACAGGCAGGAAGAACTTTTTGGGTACATGGTGGAGGTCATGTAGGTGATTCTGGAAGGAGTTGCCGTCGAGAAACGTCTCCGCGCAGCGCGGGTCTGGGCATCGCGCCTGCCAGGATACGCCGTGCGCTCTGATGTGTGTCTCCCAATCCAGCTGGGAACAGAACGAGTGTAGCCGTTTTGAGCACCCGAGTCCTACATCCCACAGACAGAAAGGGCAGTGGCCTGGCAAGAAAGTTTTCTCCACCTTTTCCCAGGAAAGCTCCATCGGGATGTGGTCCTTCATCAAGTGCTCGTGGCAGTGTTGATCCCAAGCCTCAGGCTCATACAGCCACGGGTTGCAGAAGAAGCAGAACTCTGCGTACTTGACATGCTTCTTCGTGCATTGGTATATGTGCAGATGGTCCCTGTTCGGTTAGGGTCACCCTCACAGGATGGCAGGATGTACTTACGAACTTAATCTGTGGCAATGGCAGGTTGGGCCTAATCCAGGTCGGTCCACTTCCGTATTGCTTTCGTAGAGTTTTACCAAGGCCTCAAGGGATGCTCTTCCTTCCGGGCTTCTGAGGCGTGCCGAGATCGTGAGGAGATCCGCTAATTGTGCACGGAGTGGCATAATCGAACGGAGTCGTGTGAAGGGCCGGCTGACCCCTCTGCAAACAAACGTGCGCTTGTTGCCAACCACCGTTCCCTTGGAAGTCTCCTCCCATAATAAGCTCAACTCTCTTTTCTCGAGGCTTTCAAGCTTACGCCTGAGTTTGCGAACGGGATGGGCGAGAGGTGAATCTTTTGACTTGGTCGGAGGCGGAGTATTGACTTCGGCCTTGACTTCGGCCTTGACATTTTGGCCCGTCGGTAACATGTCCATGAGGAGCTCGGGTTTGCTCGTTGAAGATCCCCGGATCTGGGCCTCTATTTCTCGATATTCTTCGGTCATTGCCAGCTGTTCTTTCTTCCCTATCGGTAGGGAGTGCCACAGTTCTGGTTCCCAGGAAATCTCGAGGTTTCGAAAGTGCTCCCCCAAGTTCATCAGCCGAGCCTGAGTGCGCATGAAGGCTGCCTGGCTATCGATGCCGGGGTTCCGGCTTGAGTAGTACCGTGCCTGAATGGTGTTGGTTACATGGCCCGCCATCGTTTGTCTTTGGATGTCTGAGTAGGTGGGATTCGCGTCTAGAACTCGTAAGCCCAGCACCAGAGAACATAAATGGTATGCCACAAACCAATGTTGGTGAGGCCCTCTGCCCGGAAGCAGTGAAGCCCTGGAGGGTCTGGAAAGCCTGCCCTCATCAACAGGGACCGCAACTCTGAGGAGAAAAGATTCGCAGTCATGATCCTTCCGCTAGAACCAGAGAAAACCGGCAAGTGGAGGACGTCCTTGTGCCACTGAATGTGGATGGCCGGCTCACTAGGGGCAACTTTTAGATCTAGAAGCCTGGATAGTCCATCCAACCCGGGGTAGTCTCTCAAGGCCCCTGCGGAACAGAAAATGGCCAAAAGAAACAGGATGGGGTTTGTATAGAGCGGCTGGGGCTCCAAGTTGCCACGCTCGTGAATATCTGGGTTTGGCCTCTCAGTCGTTAGATGGCCGAACGTGATCTTGTCAGTTGCTTCGCTCACAAGGTGCTGGGTTCATGGCTTTTGCCTTTCAACCACTTCGTCAACTGCAAACCGAACTCGGTCTCCCCGCTCTCGTTTCGGAGGACAATTAGAGTAGTATCCTGGGACGCAGGTCAGGGCTTGAAGCAGTGTCGGGCCGCGAATGTTACCTTGTAGTGCAGTCCTACATTGCTCTGGTATCGAGCGGAGGACTCGATGTAATCGGAGATTCGGGCAGCCGTAAATGCTGCTGCCTGGAGAACGGCCCAATGGTCGATGCGTAGTCTTGGTCGAGCGAAGATTTTCCAGTCGAGAGTCCAGGAGAACTCTCCTGCCCAGGTCAACACCTCCGCAGTGGCATGGCGCCTCGGGCCTGTGTCCGCCACGAGATTAAGGAGCTTGCCCAGGGCTCCCCGTGGCTCGATGAGCTAGCAATGTCAGCGACCGGTCTTCAGCAACCACCAGACCGTTTACGTACGCGGGTGAGGGATAGGAGATGATCTTTTGGTATGGTGCCCCGCTCTCGGTTGTAGCCAGCAGTGAACTTTTTCCAATACGATTTGATGCCCTTTGCGGCAAGCTTTTGGTCTGGCCGTAAACCAGCTCTCATTGCCATGCCCAAACGCAGGACGTACTCCTTAAGGTCCTCAAGAGAGTCCACACTCCGCGGGCCATACGCTTGGACACTGGTCTGGTGAGACGAAGCACTGTGCGGAGGTTGATTCGAACACTCACAAGTCATCCCAGTTCTGCAGTTGTCGTTCGTAGTTCTTTTCCGTGATGCCTTCGACGTTCTTGTTGACCGGCTTGTCGTTCACAATCGACGAGGGGATTTCGACGCCTTCTTGAAGTGTCATGTAGTTTTTCGGGGCCGGGCCTCTTCCAGCCGCTTTCTTGGGGGGATTCATGGCGACAGCAGTGTTACGGCTTTGAAGAGGAGGAAGGAGGGGGTAAAGGTCGAGGAGGGGGAATGGGAGGGTGCTGGGGACGGGCCCCTTTTGTACCGGGCTGAACTGGTCATCTATTTAAAGCATCCCAGTCTCCAGTCCGGTATGAGCCATTGTCTATAACACGCGTGGTAGCGGGCTTGGCCGCGGCAATCGCCTGGCTACAAGGCTTCACACTCTCGGGTTTGCAAAGCAGTAGGGAAAGGGCGCACACGATGCGAAGGCTGGTGGGAGGGGTTGTCACAGAGTTGATGCTGTACCGGAAATGCGCGTCACCATAGCAATTGAAATGGCCACATGCACAGTAGTGAGACTGAAGATGGCTACGATGGAGATGCGTGCTTGTTCCACTCTTGAGAGATCTGATACATAATTCTCGTTCCCCGGAATTTCTACTCAGGAGGATGGTGCGCTTTGAAGGACAAAGTAGACGAGCCATTCGAAGACTCCCTGCTCTCTCTTGCGCAGGAAGGGATGCTCCAGCAGCTGTTTGACAGGAGGCTTTGAAACGGCCTCCGTGAACATGTAAATGGCCTCGTGAGACCAACGATCAGGACGAGTTAGGCCAGCCACCGCATCCTCCAGCTTCTCTTTGTCCATAAGCTTCATCATCAATCTGGTGAACGATTCCAAAAGCTTCGATACATTGCCGCCCGAGCTATAACGCTCTACGTCACAGATCTTAATCTTCCCGTCGTAGCTCACTAGCAGGTTAGCCGCCGATACCTGCTCATGGACCAGGCCGCTACCAAGCAGAAAGTCGATACCGGTCAGGACCTGAGACGTTGTGAGTGGAGGTTCACATTACTGGAAGAATCGTACCTACCTGGTGCAGGATGGAACTGAGCTGCGGCTCGGTGGGGTAGATCGGTGCCTTGCAGAAATGCTGGAGGGTGATGGGCAGAAACTCAGAAACGAGGAAGTAGCCCGCCTGCGGGCAGGTGTAGAGCCTAAAACTTTCGACAATATTTGGATGGCAGAGGTGGCGGAGGCGCTGCGTCTCGAGATGGACCGGATCATCAGAGGCAGCCTTGATGCGGTCGACGTGACAACGGCGACGGAAGAGCCGAATTGCAGGCAGTACCTACTTCCGTAGTGCTGCCCAGGTGACCCGAGGAGTACCGGCACAAACTTCGCCTCGGTCTCCTCTTTGGATTGCTTGACGGAGAAACGCCTTCGGAGCGGCACCGGCCGCTCTTCGGCACCGGTTGAACTTCGCGAAATACTCTGAACAAGCCGGGCGCGCCAAGCTCTGGGGACCTTCCATTGCAAAATTCCCGGCGATGGAATGGGTATGGCGCTTTGTATCTTACAGGGTGGCTCGATAATTACCGCGGCTATAGTCTGCGTGTAAGGTCCTTCAGATGTGCCTGCGAATCTTTATTTATGAACGTCCGCGCGCCCTACCTTGGGGGCCAGACAGAGGCCACTTCCGGCCTCTCCTGGCTGGTTTTGGCTCAGCCTAGGCATCTCTGGCTTCTTAGGCCAAAGGAGTGTCGGGGTTCAGGCTTGCAGGTGGCCTAATAGTAGGCGGATGCATTACCTAATGTCGCATCTGTCGGGTGGTCTCTAAAAAATGTTGATCGGATCGGATTGTAACTGAAAAGGCGGAGGTCTTTCCACAGCACGTTTCGTTCTTGTGAATGTGCAAGTTCCAGCATCAAGACGGTCCTGGGAGACGTAAGTGACGGCATCGTAGATGCACGAGCGTCAATCCTTCATCATGCATCGTGAGAATGTCGAGGATGGGTGAACGACCAGTGTTGTCGCTCAGGTCTACTTCTTCATTGTCAAATGGCAACAGGCTCTCTCTCTGCATTCTAAAGAATCTCATCTGCCGGGAAACCAGTTTCGTCGCTGCACAAGCAAACGAAATCATCTACGTGGGTGGACAGTCATCCACCTCAATACCAATGCCTTCCCTATCATACAACAACAAATTTTGTCCTTGATTTTCTCGGCGTACCTCGTCAATTCCCTCAATGATAGACCGCCGGCGACATCGTCTTGCATCGACCCAGCCACTATCATTTCGAATGAGAATCCTCATCTCTCGGTTGTCCGGTTGTAGGACCTGGTAATGCTCGTCTCCCTGCTCCGCTCGCAGCGCTGGGGGCTCAGGTGGGATGAATGTGGTTAGCGCCGAGCTCCGATTCGTGAGAACATCCCCCCTTGGGGCTGGTCGGCTGACTTGTAGGTCTCGCTTTCGCATCCGCTGTTGTTTCTTATGCTCTGTCGCTTTCCGTGGACGTTTCCGCTGTCCGGACCTCGAAAAAGCCGGCGCGTCTCTCATCTCGTCATCCTCAGGGACAGTAGGTACGGAAGGTTTTGTCGACTGATGCGGGTCGCCAATGACTGAATCGTCCTCTGGTATGTCTGGCATGTCATCTTCGCGAGGCTCCTCCTCTGGATTGTCGTGGAAGCCCCAAAAGGCATGAAAAACGGATCGACGCACGAACAAGGACGTGATATCGGCGCTCTTCTGCGTTTTGCAGGTGAACCAGTATGGAGTCAAGAAATGGCGGTCGTGAGCATAGGCTCTGGAGAACTGACGGCCGCACCGCCTGGCTACCGGTTCCCCTACATGATTTGTGGTTAGCGCCGGACGAGCTAGCTCGCCCTGAAATGGCTGTGCTTCGTTGACAATGCCGACTACAGCCCCTATTAGCCTATCGAACTTTTCTCCATAGCCAAAGCGTTCAGGCGGCCGGACGGATAGTAAGAACTTGGCGACTGCTTCTCGATCTGGATCCACGGAACATAAGCGAGAAATCTCGTCGGAAGCAAACCCCATCTCTCGAGCTCGGCTGGCCAGCTCGACCCAGGCTCTTTCGTCGCACTGACGATGCTCAGGCTTCTCTTCATCCTCTTCCATCAGCGGGTTTTCCCCGGAGAGTTCAACAACGTCCTGCATGATGTGGAGGTAAAGCCGCTTGAGCCTTCCAAGGAATTCGGATTCGGTGTCGAAGGGCGAGGCTGTGTTTGGGGTGTACGCATTCCAAGCCAGGGACTGAACTGTCACCGGAAGGCGGCGTTTGCCCGCTATCAGTCTCTTCATGACGCCGGTGCATTGCTTCAAGTAATAAAAGTCCCTCTGTAAGGTGTGGACGGTTGGAATCAAGTACTCGACCTTTGCGAGTCGTCGTATAACTTGTTCCCTTGCCGGTTCGTCATCCAAGCCCCTGAGTATTCGGGTTTTCCGAATGGCGTCGGCCGTGTGAAGATCGTCGCGAATTGACATGCCTGGGGCGCGCAGCTCAAGCTCTTGAACTCCCTCATCATCAACGAATTTCAATGCATCCTCGGACCCCATGATGAATACAAAGGTGTCATAAATGAGTTGAAGGTAATGCACAATCTCCTACAATGGACAATGTAAGCAATTGATGCGTATGAGGATATTGTGGGGACGTTGTTATACCTCATCGCACCTCTCAGGTACAATTATGTTCCAGACACCAAGTTTGAAACCCTTCCGCTGTCCTGGTATTTCAAGAACTATCCGGAGGGCGGATCCTAGCGTGTCGCGATTGTAAAGCTTCTTCGCTATGTCGGCCCCGCTCGTGGTGAGTCTTGCTAGCCATCGTTTTGAATCTTGAGATCCTAGCGGATACTTGAGGATGTTCAGAAATATAACCCCGTCAGAAAGCTTTCCTTCGTTACTGGAATCTTCTGCTAGGAATCGCCTCGCCTCCGCAGAAAGGTCTCGATAGTCAGCATCTGCACTGTTTGATAGGAACGCATGGTGTGACCTACCGACGTACAACCTGACCGGCCACCAGGGATAGAAGCATTTGGACTCCCTCAGAGCCGTGACACGATGCTTGCCGTGAAGACACTCAATCAGAGCGCCAGGAGGCAGGCGTAGAGTGGGTGGCGTTGGGGCTCGCAAGTCATCCGCTGTCAAGTTGGAGTATGCTAACGAGGTCTGGAGAACATCTGCCGATACAGTCCCTGAGACAAAGTGTAGTGGATTGAGGCGGTTGCAGCCTTCTATGCGAAACATCTTGACAAGGCGCTCCACGTTATCCCTATCAGGCTGATCTAGCGGGTCGAATGAGAGAGAATCAAGGGCGACCTTGGCGGTGCCTTGTAGCTTGGACGATATCTCATCGCTGAGGTGGCTGCTCATGGCGAAGCGTTGCTATTCACTGGCAGTTGGTTATGTGGCCACAGTAAGAGTGTCTTTGATAGTATACGGCCAATACAGGCTATACAGAAGGGACGACCTAGACATATATGGTATCGACAGATGCGGCCGGGATCCCAGACACATTTGGCTATATATATGTGGAGTAGATAGATAGGGCCATGAGCTCAGAATTCTATGCCTATATATATGTAGAATAGATAGATGCGGCCATGAGCTCAGAATCGTATGCCTATATATATATATATAGAATAGATAGATACGGCCATGACCTCAGAATTCTCTGCCTATATATATGTAGAATAGATAGATGCGGCCATGACCTCAGAATAGTGCGTCTATATATATATAGAATAGACAGATACGGCCATGACCTCAGAATCGTGTACCCAGACATATATAGCATAGAGCCGGGAATAGTACGCCGAGACATATATAGCACGTACAGATACGGCCCAAATATATATAGACTGTACGTATTTGACCATGACCCCGGAATAAACCGCCTAGACAGAAATGGCCTGACAGGATGCTATTGTATCTCGTTGGTATGGCACAAAATTTCGAAGCCGCCGGGGCGGGATGAAGAGTCCCCGTCCTCCGCGACCACCCCCATGATGTGACTTCCTAGGAAGTCACTCACCAGAGATGTGGGCTAATAACCTCCATCTCGACGAATGCCTTGGGGCTGCTCTGGTCTTGGTCGTATCTGCTGTTGTTTGCTGTGTGTTCCGCCGTCGTTCTTCAGTACCGGTCTGGACCCGGTCTGTTCTCCGGGATGAGCTCAAGGCTCCCCTGTACATGGCAATGCCGTAGTCAACAAGAGGACGCTTTTGGCAGCTCCATTTTTAGGTTCGGCACTCGGGGGCATTGTGCCGAGTGCCTGCTGGCCAAGCTGAGGACGAAAGTGGCCGTTGGACAAAACCGGCCCAACCAGGCCGAAAATGAACACTCCACATCCTCGCCCCAAGTCCTCCAACTTCTATAGATAAATGTTTCGCCGGCATTGGGGAGAAAACGGGGGATGTACGAGCGTTGTCCATCAAAATGTCTGACACAAAGCGCCATACCCGCTTTATTGAGGAGCCGTCTTCAATTCAAGTCGGGCCCGCGATCGCCGAACCGGACACTGCCCGCAGTGGTGGTGTGCTTTCTCCCAAACTCCATCGGGGAGCGGGAAGCCCGACCCAACCCGAAGAAAAGCCGACACTACTCCGCCCCCGCGGATTCCCAGTCAAGCCAACAATTGAGAGACACGAGGCAAAATTTGTTAATGTGTTTACCGGCTCACCTTGGAACCGGTACGATGTCAGGTACCGAATAAACCTCGGCTACTCGTTCGGCGTGGTCATCGCTCGTGATACAAGCCATGCTCGGATGATCCGTACAATCACTGGACCCAACATCGAGGAGCAACTACAGCGCTTTCGTCAGCTATGCCATTCCAACATTGTCAAGACCGTGGAGATATATAACTGCTTCCACCAGGAAGACAACTTTCTAGTTTCAGAGTTGATGCTAACGTCTCTCCGGCATATATGCCGGTCGCCCATCTACCCTACCGAGCAACAGCTCAGCTCCATCCTGCACCAGGTATGTGTTCTTGGAACGACGTAGGCCTGAACTGACAGCCTTACAGGTTCTCTGCGGCGAAAAGTTTCTCTTAGAAAATAACTTGGTTCACGAGCAGCTGTCTGCTGCGAACATCTTGGTGAATTATGCAGGCGAAGTCAAAATCTCCGACATCGAAAGTTGCCGACGAGACGGTGATGGCACGAAGCTCCTAGAGTCGTTCAGCCGTTTGATGATGAAGCTAATGGACAAGGAGAAGTCGGTATCCGCGGCCATTGGTCTGTCTCATCCCGATAACTGGTCACACGAAGCCATCGATATGTTCACTGCGGCCGTCTCGAAGCCTGGTGTCAACGAGTTGCTTGACCATGGGGATTTGCAGAAGCGAAAGCAGACGGAGTTGGTGTGGCTGGTTCCATTGGTACTTATTTCTGCAAAGCATGATAGACATTAGAACTGCGGAAGGGATCGAGTGGGTTCGTAAAGGAGATCGATGATGCGGCGGCGTTCTCCTGGCATCAGAAATGAAAGCCGGCACATGTGATGGCAAAATGAAGGACGGAACTGATCTTTGTTTAGCAGGTCGAGGCGTGTCCCTGGAGGACTGTCAAATACTTTCAGGTGTGTTTTTGTGCTTGAACATGGATACGTACTGTTTCTCAGCAAATGAAATCCGCGAGACTGGAGATGAAAGCCTGCTTTCAAAGGTAGAATGACGAATAACTACATCTTGGTGACACCCTTATCCACCACCTAGCTAGCCAGCCAGCATCTGCTCCTCAATCCCGGCCCAGTTCAAGTCCTGCCCGTCGATGTAAGAGACCTCACCCTGTTGAATGCACGCGGAAACTTCAATATCCATACAGCTCGTGTAAATATCGGTGGGCGGCTGTTGGTCGCCCGATTTGGAAGGCCATTCCCAGACCCAGTAGAGAGTGAAAATCCCATCTATACTGTTGGGAAGCCGGATGTCGGATTGGCACCATAAGTCAGCGCCCTGAGGATCCGCGGGGTCTTTTCTAAAGGCGTCCTGGCGAGCGATTGAGATTGGCCCGTTGTTGATCTGAAAGCACTGGCCGTCGTCAAAGGGCCTAATCGCTAAGAGGGAACCTCGCCGGTCGCCTCCGGTGCCCTCTTCGTTCCAGACACGATGGATGGAGAGCAGCCTATCGTCCTCGGAGGGAACCTGGGTGCCGTAGATGAAGATCGTACCGCCGTGCTCCTTGTGCGGACTTGTTTCTGGGAGGGTCACATGCCCGTTCTCCTGGTGTTGAAGAGCGATGAAGTCTCCTGGCCGCGCCTGCAGTCGGGGAAACATATCGCTCGATTGCATTGCTGCCTGCGAGTCCCTGCAAATACGATCGGTCGGGAGGATGCCTTGCTCTGCCACTCTACCGTTCGGCGGAAGATGATGTTGCATCCGGAGGTCGTTGAATGTGGTATCAAGCCTAGACACAAACCCCCGAATGTATCCAGGATCACCGACCATGGTACCGTTTAAGTCGAGCCGTCTGAGGCGCTCGATCCACGAGTGGGCACCGGATAGGGGCAAGGCAAAGAGAAGAATCGTCAGGATCATATTGAAAGTCATGTTGATGATGCTCATCTACCCATAGCAAGACGGTTAGCATGGCGGATTATAAATATATGCTTCGTGGGGCAGAGTCTAAAGCAGGCAACGGCCACATTCGTCCTTGGCCAATTTCGGCCAGTTGCACCGTGATATCTGGTTGGGTACGCATCTTGTACGTCTCGCCGCTCACTTCTCGCGTTGAGGCTTCCAGCGACTGTTGCACGCCTGATCGAACGACGACGCGGGCAAGCCGGGAAGAGGGTAGCAATACGTGGCCCGCGAGCGTACATGAGAGCTCCGTTGGCTTGGAGAGGCGAAGGCTGACTTCCTAGGAAGTCACGCGAGTACTTGGGATTGTCTCTGATCACTTGCCGCGGATAGCCGTCGCCCGCACGCCTGAGGTTTTCCCGGCCGGCATGCCTCAAAGCTCAGCTCGGCGACAACGGGCAGATCCGCGTGCCAAACCATGGGCTGACGAAAAGGCAGGCTGCGGATCAGAGACCGAGCTGGCGGGCATGGGTTTGAACTTCATGTCTAATCATGTCGCCCGAATGGAAGAGCAGCACACATACCTGTGTCCTTCCATGGAAACTAGAAGCTGTCGGTGCTTGAAAGATGGTCGTTTGCAATTTCCATCTCTCCTTTCTGTAGCGCCTCGTAGCGACCCAGTTGCTGATAAATATATAGCAGAACATGACGGTGACGAGGCCTACGGCGACGAGTGGCCCCAGGATGGAAAAGAGGCCGACCTGCATCGCCGTCAGTGCTACAGTGATATAGACTGTCAAGCTGGCCAGCCAGCCAAAGTTGTCGCCAAAGAACGAGCCGAACAGGTTCCAGCGAGACATATAGCCGGGAAACAGGGTCTTCCAGAGATGACCTATCTCGTTGAGCCAACTGAGGCAGAGCTCTCCAGATTGAAAACGCGGATCAATCGATGAATAAATGTACGTTGTCCTCAGGACGTCCTTGACGACCGTCCTCTACGCTTGCCCCTGCACCTCTTCGGGCAGGATGTAATTCGCCGTGGCGATGTGGAAGCCACTTTCATGGGCTATGAGAGCCGCATACGAGAACAGAAGTCAAAGGCGCGCTCCCTATGGCCCCCTAGGCAAACGATTGCTGGGCCACAAGGGGACTCGACGGCTGCGAGCATCGCAGCCCAGAAGCGCGGCTCGGGGAGGAAGCGCGGCAACGGCTTGACGAATATGCGGCCGCCCCCCACACCAGGTGCAGGCCTAGCCTCTCGTTGATTAGGATCTCGCGGTTGAGGAGGCGCTGTTGATGGAGCGGGCACGGCGGCATGGCCGTCGCGCGATCCACAACCAGTCGTTGACGGGGCGAGTCCTGGCAGATCGAGCTCCACATCGACGCAGGCGAGCACGGGAGTATGAGCAGGTTAGTCAGGTCGTCCGCCGGCGACTGGCTCGATGCGGGTGGCAGGTATGCGAGATCGCTCTCGACGCGGTAGGGTATGCTAGGGCGTCGTGCTCCAGGAATCGCTGGGTAAAGGGGGCAACTGGTAGAGGCTGGTCAGCAACCACGGCTTCCTGGACGGAAGCGAAACGGTGGCTCACGTGGCTCCCAGGGTGTTATCATTACGACGAAGAGGTTGGGGGATCATGTGACTCCGGAGTCACGACCGTGAGTGACATGGCACTAAGACGCCCAGAATCATCGCATGAGCATCTTAGACCAACCGTCGGGGGCGGGTGCTTGACTTTCTAAGGGCGTCTGCAGGCTGGTGTTCATTGGACCAGCCTTGCGGCTAAGCAAACGACCGTATTATTGAATAAGCAGTTGCACTTGAAAGGATGAATACATGTCGCTATCTCGTCACGTGTCCATCCGCATCGCACTTGCTCGCCGCCGTGGGGCACTCCTGGTGCAATGCCATGCAGCTAAGATGTATCCCCCCGCTGTTAAGGTTCAGAGAAGTGGAGCACGCTGCCCACGCCCTACCAGACGATCATCATGTTCACAAGCGTTTCATCTCCACAGCGGCTGATTACGAGCTGACTTCCATCTGCTGCTCGAACGAGCACCAGCAGGTAACAAGCAGCCAGCATATGGTATGCTACGTCCCCCGTTGTTCGATTACCTCCGCGTTGACAGTTGGCTACGGCTACGCACCTTCTAGCACTCGCAGTATAGTTAGTTGGTGGCGGAGTTCGCACTATACAATGTTTTACCTGCCGTTAGCAGTCAACGTCACGCGTCCAAGCATATAAAGATGTGCCAATAGTACATGTCGGCGACGGTGATTGGGTATCTCGGGCGCTGGTTGCAGCCAGAATGTCGGGGCTGAAGGAGACGTCGCGCCGAGATCCAAAGCTGCACCCGTGCTCAGTTGTACTTTACACCAGTCTGGGGTGAACGGGTTATGACGTCTTCGCTTGCTGAGATCCTGAAAAAGTTGATCATCACAGACACAATTCCCTTCGATTGTAACCAAGTTATCCTTGAGAACTCGTCCCATCATTTCTGGACCTTGGTACAGATGCGATTCCAAGATGGACTCCGACACTAAAGTTACAGATACTAAGGTGCGTTTATGCCTACATTCTTTCGTGTTCAATTCCTACTTACACGTATCTGACCGGTAAGGCTCCCACCGAGAAGGAGGATCGGCTCCGACGAATGTACGGGAAACTACCAACCAGGACTGATCTACTTCACCATCAGTTAGAGGTATCTAGTGTTGTTAACCCGTTTCGAAATTTGGCTGATCACTTTATCGTTCATAGAGGAAGTACTTCGATTCAGGCGACTTCGCGCTTACAGCGGCGCATAAAGCCTCCAACATTGGGAACATCCAAAGCGGAAAGAAACACCCTCTCGTCGAGAACATTTCCCGCCCTTCGGCTCCCGTACCAAGTTGCAGCAACGTAGACGATAACGCAAGTAGGGACAATGCGAGTCAAACGAGTAAATCAATACACCCGAGCGGAATAGGCCAGGAAATGTAATCAGATATAGGACCACGGACGGAATACCTCAAAGGTCCGGGCAGAGGGGCACGATTGGGGAGTATGGGCAAGCCAAAATCGGGTTTCGAGTGGCAAGTCGTCCCTAGAGGTTACTCTTCCAGCTACCCAGCTTCCTATCTTCAACCACGAATACGAATCTGTCGTGGGGCAAGAGTTAAAACAAATGGGTTACTAGCAGTTGGCAAACGTTGCTGTTCGTATGTTAGATCCTGTCGTCAAGTCGTCTTCTTAATATGGGTGTCCGATTGCGCATGCGATGTATTTACATCGGGTCCCAGATTGTTCAAATCCCAGACATGACTTACCTCCTAGATGAAAAGAGAGACTGCATCGTCCGTCGCCAGTGTAGCGTACTCTCCTAGAATTCAAGTCTACCAAAGCCGAGGGCCGACTAGCACACCTTTACGGACAGCGTAAGAGAAGGCGAATACTCATAGCAATCAACAGTGTGCACATAAAGGGGACGTAGGACGTCAGCTAATGAATATGGGTCGGTGATTGTCTTCTTCAGGGCTGATACTTGGGCAACGCCGATCGCGGCAGGATTTCTACATGCCCGTCATGAACGGGCCTCGAGTCGACGCAGCGCTCCGGGATTTCGAACGTCTGCACAAGCTGGAGCCAGCCTTTATTCTTGACATCCCGGGATTAGGCTCGGGTGGCGGTTGGGAAAAGGCTTTCTCGAGTGAACTGGACTTGTATTCGATGAAGCCGACGCGGATACAAGAGCTAGGAAATAAAAGCCCACTTGAGACTGTCACTTTGCGAACTCCACTGGTTTCTCAGCGGGGTATATCTTTGACAAGAAGCCACAGCCCCTCCCCGATGTGCCTGAGATTTGTTCATGTTCCGTAGCCGAGAGCACACGCTTGGATTCATACCCTTTCCCCACGCCCGATTAGCCGACCTTGGGGGTTTTTGGGGGTGGACAGCGAGGAATGGTGTATGGGGCATTGGCGAGATATGCATTGTTAAAGGATCAATTAATTGGTGACTCACGCAGTCAAGAACATGTAGTGTGATTTGGCCTTATCGGGTCAACTAGCCCCAGGTACTCATGCGTTTCTAGGTGCCTTGGCACTCTTCTGCCTACCCAAGAGGGGCGGAGGCAGTATGGGTTTACGGAAGGGCAATCCAGTCGTAGGATAGCAGCATAGCGGCCCGGAGGGTGGCTCGGGGCCCTAAGGACAAAAGAAACAAAAGAGCACGAGGCCCTGAGACAGAAGACTGAGGGACATCGATAAGTCTATTGACGTACTTCCTCATTACTTTAGATTACTTCAGTTCCATGCCATGTTAAAAGTCATACTTCAACGCAGAACCTCCTAACCACATCAACTAATTTTTTCCTCGCTTTATCCCCGCCAAATGCCTGTCCATGATCTAACTTTGCAAACCATAGCACCTCTAACATGTCACCTTCCCATACTCCATCTTCCCATATGTCAAGTTCAAGACTCCAATCATCCGCTCCTGTTAGGTACGCTCCCACGACTTTGGCATCGATTATTCTGTCTCTGCCGGACAAGACCACACAGACACGATGGTCTTGAATGTCTTCTTTCCACAGGATATTTTCGGCCCAGAAGAAACGTCGAAATAATGTGTGCGAGGTGCCCATGTCTTTCGCGCCGAAGTATGACAGCAGGTGTTCGTTTGCATGGGTCGGCTTTCGGTACGTCTGGACTCAGGCAGGAGGTTAGCCGAGGTCGATGATTGGGGCATGTGGAAACCATTACGAAGTTGTACGCCACATGAGGAAGATGGAGTAGAAAAGCCACTGGGTCAACAAACAAAATTGGGCCAACCTTCTGGGCGGTCTGTGGCGCGTGAATGAGATGCGTAGCGACTACACTGCCGTAGCTTTGAATGGTTACTTCAGTACATAGAAATGGGCAGGAAATAAGACAGAAATAAAAGACTTGGAATGGAGAACTCACGAATGTGACACAAGCACTAATCGTTGCCACCCATGTGCATTTAATATGCAAGCAATCTCTGCGCACATTTCATCTTTCGCCATTGCCTCGCCAGTTATCCTGGAGCTCACTGACAAGATCTCCAACGCGATGATACCCACCTGTCCATCCGGCGAACTCTGGCTATTTTCAGCGTTAAGGTCAGCCAAGAAATCGATGTACTGGTACAGTCCGATGCCAATGCCGTGAATAAATAGGACGGGAAGCCTCGTCTTAGATGTGTGTGGCCGGTGCCAGTAAGTAAGCGTCTTGGCGGGGGAGCGATTGGTGGCGAGTAGAGAAAAGGGACGCAAGGGGAAGACCGCAAGGAAAGAGGTACGGTGAAATTGGAACGAGTAGTGGCGCAAATAGAACCACGCTACTGTGTCGACAACAAACACACACTGCCAAATAAAGCAAGTCAATCACTATTTTCTTTTAAACACAGGGACTGCAAGATAGGACTTACCAGGTACCACGTCAAGCTCCGGTGCAGCATCTCGACCTTATCAAGCGTCAATCTCAGACACTTGACGTTGCCGCGCCCAGGTTCCACCTTCCTTCCCAACAATTTTTCCATCTGTCCGACGTACTCCTCAAGTTCTCCGTCATATGCGGGGTCAACCTCTCCTGTGTTTAGGAACGCCCACCGGAAGAAGTCTTTCAAGTTTTCCCGCTTTATCTCGGTCAGAGTCGCATCCTGGAACCACTTCGTCAAATATTGTTCCGGTTCCGGAATGTTGTTGTTGCACTGGCGAAAAAGCCTCCGTCTGTCTTTTCGGCAGGCCGTCGGGGGATGTACCGCGGCTTTCTGGAGGTGGGCTTGGCGCGGTAAATAGAAGGCCAGGTAGAATACCGCTTCCAGGGCGAGCCATATCTCAAGCACGCGGGGGAAGTGTAGAGGTAGAAGGAAGACCGCTCTGACTAACGAATAGAGAGTGCTCAGCGGCGCGATCAGTGACAGGAGGAATATGGATGTACGGATCAGAATGTAATGCCAGATGGATGTCCCCACCATCGCGATGAATAAATGCAGGAATGGTCTAGCTTTTAAGGAACTGTAGATGATATCAGCTTTCGGTAAGAAAGAGAGAAGGTTCATATAATCAGGAAGTCCTTGACTGGGATTTCTTTATCAATGTCGTGAATCGTCAGTGAGGAGCTCCAAATTCTTGTTTCTGTTGAGACCCGCTCACTCTGTTGAGAAGTCTGCCCAAAAGAATGTTAATGAGAAGCAATCTCCCTCCAATCAAAAAAGCACAATCGGCCGTGCCCGATACCAATGAATAGTATCACTCAATGCACCAGGTCGAGCGAGGTCTTTATCCGCCACTTCCGCGCCCGCCGTGAGATAGCAGGATGTAGAACCAGTTGGCTTGTGAGCCTTCGGACCGCCTTCAGGTTGCTGCAAATCATGCTCGTACCGCGGCCCGATTGCACAGGCCCAACGACTTTTGCAAGCCACCGCCACCATTGTCCGGCAATCAGGGCGCGGTTGGTGCAGAAAGAACAAGAAGGGGCTGGTATGCATGGGCTTCGACCCTTGGTTTATGTGTAAAGATGACGAGACTCGGGCGGCGGAGGAAGCGGGGGCGCTTTTCTTTGATTCTGTGAAGATTGGCCTGGCAAATTGTCTGGCGCGACAGTATCTGGAATTCCGTCAGTGAATTTTGCCAGTTGTGACGAAGTGGAGGTTACGGAACAAGATCAGGGCCTGGGACGGAGTTCAGGAAAGTACACATCAGTTGGCTGGGTCTCCTCAGCCTCCTCAGACAAGACGATGCCAAGCCCCTGCCAATGCTGATGCCCTGCGTAAAGTAATCGTTGCCGAGCTTGTCAAGGCCTTGTGTCGAGCAGGCCGCACATATGGCCATGGAGGGTGATACGCGGCTGACCCGAACTGACTTCGAGCTCCTACAGCCTCCAAATCTCGGCCATGAACTGGTACGTTGATTGCTAAGGACCCCAGAAATTGAACCGCCGGCTATAGCCATGCTGAAACTCGGGTTAGGTAGTGGATTTGGATGGGTTCAGGAGCCTGTGCTTACGCAGGTCTGGGCCATGATGGCGTTGAAGGTAGTGGCGAGCAGTACCTCTCCCTCCCAAAGTCATGTCCTTCAGCAACGTTTCCGTACGAAAGAATGCGCAGAACGGATGCTGCATGACGAAGTACACATGCAACAGCCTCCGCAACATGGTATCTGTCGTTTGGACGGAGGTCCACTTAAGTACTCTGACTTTCTCATATGAGGGTCAGCCAACAAGCTGGACAGTATGGAATGGAATCCGATACACAATCTGCCACTCGTGCTTTCCCAGTTCGGCTGGATGCCCAATCAAGCCGCAAGTGTTGCGGTAAGATAACAGGTTGAGATAAATTATAGCCGTGTCTTGCGAAATCCGGGTTGGTATGTTCATCGCAAACGGAAACTCATGTCAGGTTTCACCGAGCTGGAGCAGCAGGTCTCCATCGCGGAGGTATTTCTCTAGCTCATTAAGGTCCGCTCCATCACGGATACGGCGCAGCGTAGCGGCGACGTCTGTCTCAGAGCCGTTTTGCAAGAAGCCAAAGAGATGCTCCAGTTTGGCATTCCGCAACTCGAGCTCACCATACTTGCGCCGCAAAGATTGTCGCGGGGTCTCCGCCAGATCCGTGTCGTAAATGCAGTCCTTGCTGAGCCGCTGGCAGCGCAGGCATTTGGGTCTATGAGCAGAGCACTAAGATAAGCATCACGGTTAGCTGAGAATCCCCCCCGGGGGCTGGTGACAGAACCTTCGTTTTCTGTTTGCGACACTCCCGACAAGCTGCCGGTGCCTGGGGGCTCGTCACACGGCGCGTCGCTAAGTCCGATCTGGAGGCCGATGCCGGAGTCTCGAGCACCCGCCTATCAGCAGGCGCCGGCAGTAAGCGTCGATGGCGATCTTGGCGAGGGACGAAGGTCAGCATTTTGACGTCAAAGGGAGATGGCTGTGCAATTTGAGGTTGACGAAAGCCCATATAATAACAATCGATGTCGAAAAAGGCACAATGGCGAAAAGGGGGAATCGGGAGACATGGCTCACGGGGCGCGGTCTGCTTCGGTGATGCTCTCATGCCGTGCCACACGTTAACGTTATTACGAGATCTCATAATGATATCATCTCGTAGACCGGTGCCAATGTCCAGGTGGGTAACATTCCGGTTGTTCGGTGGAGCCTTGCAACTATGTGACTTCGTCGTCGCCAGTATCCCCGACGACAATTAGTCAGTTGCCAATAACCATGAAACGGGTCGAATCGTACCGGGGCGGTAGCGAGTGAGGTAATGCATCAAATGAGGACTCTGCCGACCCACATCAAAGTGCCCCTGGGTCGAAGTGGTAGGGTCAAGGTAGAAGAAATACGGTCGGTACATGATTGTAACCTTAAGATTGACCCACTTAACGTGGAGATTTAGGCCTGATAAACAAATTATTCCGACAGGTGCTTATCGGGATTCATTCATCTAGGACGCGCCGGAGGTCGTATTTGGACTTTGGCGCGCGATGGAAACGGCGACAGTACGTGTCCGAAACTCGATGCCTCATGTGTCGTATTCGTCACTTCTGGCCGAGCCCCCCTATTAAAAGGACCTCTTGATGGGTGTAACTTCATTGATCTCTATTTTGTACTGGCTCTGTCGAGTGACAAACTTGACTCCATTTCTTCACCGCCCTGCGGCAGAATGATGAATATTCAATAAACTCGATTTCTGACACCCTTAAAACCGGATCAAAGCATCAATCTGACTGACACCAGCAACAGTAGTAGGTCACTTTGGGAAGTCGCATACGCTAAACAAGCGAGGCTTCCCCGCTGTCAGCCTATTTCGTGCCCGTAAACAAATGACTTTCATGTTCCAGCTCGAATCTACAATGCTCCCCCAAACCTCCTCAACGTTCCAGCGACCCGCGTTCTCCTGAAGCTCGCATCAGCTTTCCTCTTCCTAGCCTTGCTCATCAACGGCCAGTTTCTTCACATTCTCTTCATCCAATGCGTGAGATTGTAAGTCATTCCCTTTTCAGCCAAGATGCGACGCGTCCCATTACCCTGCCGATGAACTACACTGACCCGTGGTTGCAACCTACGAGACCTCCAACAGTCACCACAATGAGGAACCTAGAGCCCCGTACTAATCGCCTTCTCTCTATCTACAGGTTCACGTCCAGACCGGCCAGTGCGTAAGAAGACCTGAGATCACCGCTTAAGCAAGGCTGGCAGAGCTAACCAGCTGGCAATATACAGGGTAACCAGATCGGTGCTGCCTTCTGGCAGAACATCTCTGGCGAGCACGGCCTTGACAACGATGGCATGTGAATATTTCTGATTGCACAAGGCCCAAATGGCTGCTTGATACGGTGGAACTGACCAATTGATAGCTACAACGGTACATCCGACCTCCAGCTCGAGCGTATGAACGTCTACTTCAACGAGGTAATGCCACACTATCTGGTATCTGCAGCCCTTGCTGATCTCTTTAACGCAGGCCTCTGGCAACAAGTACGTTCCCCGCGCCGTTCTCGTCGATCTAGAGCCTGGTACTATGGACGCCGTTCGTGCCGGTCCCTTCGGCCAGCTCTTCCGCCCCGACAACTTCGTATTTGGCCAGTCTGGTGCCGGCAACAATTGGGCCAAGGGTCACTACACGGAAGGTGCGGAGCTTGTCGACCAGGTCCTCGATGTTGTCCGCCGTGAGGCTGAGGGCTGCGACTGCCTTCAGGGTTTCCAGATCACCCACTCTCTCGGTGGTGGTACTGGATCTGGCTTGGGAACCCTGCTCATCTCCAAGATTCGCGAGGAGTTCCCAGACCGCATGATGGCCACCTTCTCCGTCGTTCCCTCCCCGAAAGTCTCCGACACCGTCGTCGAGCCCTATAACGCCACCCTTTCCATCCACCAGCTTGTCGAGAACTCCGATGAGACCTTTTGCATTGACAACGAGGCACTCTACGACATCTGCATTCGCACCCTCAGGCTCTCCAACCCCTCGTATGGTGACCTTAACCATCTCGTCTCTGCTGTCATGTCCGGCGTCTCCACTTCACTCCGTTTCCCTGGTCAGCTCAACTCCGATCTCCGCAAGCTCGCCGTCAACATGGTTCCCTTCCCTCGTCTCCACTTCTTTATGGTCGGCTTCGCCCCCCTGACCAGCCGTGGCTCGCACTCCTTCCGGGCCGTCAGCGTCCCTGAGTTGGCCCAGCAGATGTTTGACCCAAAGAACATGATGGCCGCATCTGACTTCCGCAACGGTCGCTTCCTGACCTGTTCCGCCATCTTGTGGGTACTCTTCGCCAGACTTTAGAATCAGCGCTAATGTTATATGCCAGCCGTGGCAAGGTAGCCATGAAGGAAGTTGAGGACCAGATGCGTAGTCTCCAGAACAAGAACTCGTCGTACTTCGTCGAGTGGATCCCCAACAACGTGCAGACAGCTCTCTGCTCGATCCCACCCCGTGGTCTCAAGATGTCCTCGACCTTCGTCGGCAATTCGACTGCGATCCAGGAGCTCTTCAAGCGTATCGGTGAGCAGTTCACTGCCATGTTCCGGCGCAAGGCTTTCCTTCACTGGTACACTGCCGAGGGTATGGACGAGATGGAGTTCACCGAGGCTGAGTCTAACATGAATGATCTTGTTTCTGAATACCAGCAGTACCAGGATGCCGGTATCAACGACGAGGAGGAGGAGTACGACGAGGAGGTTCCGCTTGAGGATGAGCATTAAGTGGCGATCCTGACGCATCGCGAGTTGGCAGCCTCCTGCTATAATGATCCACGATCAAGGGCAACATTGAGCTGTTCGTCCATTCTGCGGTCTTTCGATTCAGGCTTGTGGCCAACAACCGATAAGGGGTTTTCTACACAGACCTGTTCTATGGATGTCATGCCACACTATTGATTCGGTAACCTTGCCGGCGTTGCGCTCGAGTGCCTCGCTGGGTTGGGGCTCGCAGCCGATGATGGATGACCATGTCTTATGGAGCTGGTGCGAGAGGAATCGGCCATCACCTTAGCATGGCGGGGTATCTGATCAATCTTTTGACAATTTGAGCCGCAAACTTCAACCTGAATGCCACCGACGTGGCTTACCCATATGGGTTAGGGCGAAAAGGATCCTGATTCCCACCCCGCCTTACTCTACTGCCCGCAAGAAGTCTGCAGATATCAACCTGTAGGTAGCAGGTTAGCGGTCGCTGTACTTTGCTTTCGAGCTGTCGTAGGTTGCGCTCAGCATAGAGACGCTCTGGTTAGAAACGGTGGGCCCAGCTCGAGGCTCATCGGCCATCCGACCCGATTCGATCCTCGTGTCGACGAAGCTTGCAGTTCTGCCACCCAGTGCTGGTAGTTTCGGCCCCGGAAGATAGTAACGCAGGAGAACTGGATGGCTCAGCGTGATATTTGTGTACGCTAACAATAGAACTTGGTGGCGACAAGAGGGCGGGCGGGCCCGTGGAAGGCGAGAGTGCAGGTCGGTCTCTCCGCCTTGATCGCCGTCGAAGGCGGTACGCGGCACATTGTATCGACCATAACCATGTAGTAAGCTGTCAATGACATCGTCTTGCTCTTGATTCCTCCATTTCAGAAAGTTAGTCTCGTCGCGCGGGCTTGGTTTGGTGCGATGTTTGCGAGCCTTGTAGACACACTGTGAGGTCGCGTTTGGCACACCTTGAGCACGGTATGACGCCGTCGCACTGCACCGGGTTATTACTCTCCGAGACTCCTCCGCTGCTCAAGGCGAGCTCCCGCGCTCTCGTGGGGCGGGATGGGCAATGCTGGAGGATCAGTGCGCAGTAGTTGAAGTGGCCGTCAAGTGCGCGTCTGGCTTGCCACTTAGCTCAGTTATAGCGTTCGCGCAAAGACTTCCAGCGACAGCGGACACTGATGCCCGATCGCAGGACGAAGCGGGCAAGCGAGGGAAAAGGGTTCGGTGGCAAGGGATCCGTGAGTGTCCATGAGAACTCTGCTGGCTTGAAACCCCAAAGAAGGTTGACTTCCTAGGAAGTCATAATTATCCGGTACTCAGTAGGGAGGGCAAGTGGCATACTAGGTTACGGGAGCAGCCTGCCCATGGGATTGGTGTCAGCACCTGGCAGCCAGTGACTGGCGCCACAGTCAATCAAGCAAAAGAGTTGGTCAAGTCGCCTCAATACGGAGCAGGGTAACCGTTTTGAACACGACCGTTTCAGCATTTGTACTTGCACAATATGCAAAAATTTGCCTCGACTGAGGCGTGGCTGACCTTAGACTGAACTGGGCCTGAGCCGGGCCTGAGCAAGAGCGGCAAGCGCGCTAACCCGATTAGTCCATCGCAATGGGTGGTTGTAAAACCGAGAACCCCATGAGCGTCACCCCACCATACTACCACTGGCAACAGTCTCCCTTGACAGATTTGATTCTTCTTCAAATAGCAGGCGAATGATGATGGCAACGCTCTGATATATTGCCCCCGTTTCTTCTTCGCCACAAACTCCTAGTCATCTTCTACTAGGCCCAATGTCAGACATCGTGAGCTTGAACTACATTGAGAAAAGACCCCAATGACACCTGTGTTCTGATCGCGAGTAGAAACAGTGAAGAGACGTTTGAAGAGTCCTACCGCGCCCTCGCAGACCTTCTGGCGCTGCCTCGCCGGCACGACCTCAAGGTCAATGTGCTGGCGCTGGAAGGATGTCAGCTCATGCTTCATGATCGTCGATAGCGCCGATGATGTTGGTGTGTTTTTTGCGAAAGAGGGCAGTGAAGACGGCGCGCATGAACCACTGGCTTCACACCTGCCCAAGACGGCTGGCGGCGAAATCTTATTCACGTTACGCAGTCTAGACGCTATAGAGAAGCTCGCCGGTAGCGGTAGGACAATACTGCGCATACCAGTCATGAGGAGAAGCAGGCGCTACAAGTTCTGCAAAAGGAGCTTGACAAAGAAGTGGACGAAGCGCCTGCGATTGACCTCGTTTGCCCTCAACCATATCCCACTAGCGTCAATCAAGCATCAGCCTACATCAACAGGCGCAGTCCGCGAGGTACTCCTGCGTCGTACTTGATTGAGTTCCTCAAGAACTAAAGGCGCAGAGACGGCCTACTCCGCAGTGATGAAAGGGACCTCGGACGCCGCGATGGCGTATCTAATTCTGTGGTCGTAACGTCGCAGGTGACGTTCGAGCAGATCAGGCGCGAGCGCCCCCAGGCAGCCAAATTACTGTCTTTGATGAGCTTCTTTCAAGCTCAGAACATACCGGAGAGTGTGCTGCACGCCTACGATGACGCTGAGAGCGGAGAGGAAGTAGGTAACCGGCGAAGCGGTGAAGACGCAGACGCCGATACCGACGATGTTGACACACTAGAGACTTCGAGAACGACATTGGTGTACTACGGGGCTATTCGCTCATTACTCCAACAGCGACAGGGCTCTACGAGATGCACTCTCTAGTCCAATTCTGCACCCGTTCGTGGTAGATTTGAAGACGTCAGTGGTCGAGAACCAGTTTTTAGGCTGTCCGCCTTACTGAACGCAAGTCTTTCCGTGTTACGATTGCTATATACGGGCTAACAATCGTCAGGAATTCAACAGCGTTGCGCAAAGCTCCCGCTCCGCAAATTAACATCACTACATAACTCTGTGACAAGAGACGGTGGACTGCTGGATCAAGGTCTTCAAGGCCCTGAGCTGTCATTTCGGCCTGTGTACGGCCAACATGTGAAACCGTTGACCAACTGAATCCCGGAATGACCGAGGCGCGATGCACTCATTCTAGCGACAGAGAGCAATTCGCCACTGAGGTTTGTTCTCTGATTCAGGTGGACATGATCAGATTAAGAACCGGCCATTTTACGCTCTTGTTCGTGTGCTCTACTCTTGCGGCCATTGCTGATAGATGTGTGATGGCTGGTGGCGGGTGATCTTGGGTCGCCTAAGGTGGGTGTCGTTGGGTGATTGAGCCACCACCATGAGGCGTAGGTCTCCAACAAACCCATCCAACAAGATCTGGGCGCACGCTGCTTAGCCCAGAACCCAGAACCAGTGCTAGGCAAAGCAGTTTCTGGCTTCAATCTGGTACTGCGCAGGGGAGAATCTCAAAGTAGAGGTACGATTCGGGACGTACCGTGCATTGGACCCGAATTGAACGCGGTGTAACGCCTTGATGAGGGCAGTTTTGGCGTTTTCGAAGTACTTCGAGATCGTCCAAGGCAGCCCAATGTGCTGCTCAAGACGGAGGCCCCTCTTGTAGAATTCCGACAACGGCCATGCGACTCCAGCTCCCTCGGCTCCAGTCGACCTGTGCACCATTCGGCTTGGGTTGCCCACAGGAACCGGGTGGCCACTACAGGTGTCTAATGCCGTGACGCGTTTGTGCTATTAAGAAGCATGGAAGGTACTAACCTGGAGTTACTGTACTCACAGTCTTTCTCTCTGTTCTAATTACATGGAGGCATTTCTGCGGCTTGTATTCTATCTCGACGCCTTGCACAGTATTGCGAGCTGGTTCAGAATAGACGAAGAGTCACGACTGGAACTCTGCGACAGTAAGGCGGATGTTTGCTCCAGTTGCTCAACTGCAGGCTTACAGAAACCCCAGTTGTACTAACTTATAATCGCAATGACCGCAGTATCCACACTCCTTGTCACACGCCGTGAAGTCTTTGACGGAGTCATGCTCAGAGCCGTCATAGTCGTAACGATCTTCATCGCTGTCATAGCTCCACCAATGTGCTTTGTCGTCGCTTTCCAGATCGCCTCTCGCACTCTCCGGCCCTGAGCCATCAGCAACTTCCAGACCCTGAAGGATTAGTTGTCTGTAAGACTCAACATCACTCTTCCTTTGAAGCATTACATAAAGAACCTCGACCAGACAGTCTCGACCGGTTGGCATGCTGAACCCTCTCTGAGAGACTTCGTCAAGAGCTGCCATAGCCACGTCCTGCAGCCCGTTTTTTTGATCACCAGACACTGGGTTGTCAGCCGTATTGCAGTCAAGGAGAAATCCTAATATTTCAGGCCCTACAAGACATTCTCTCCACAACTCGTCCAAGTCTACACGGACATCTATGTCTACGGATAGAATTTTTGTCTGAAGCGTGTCGAAAGCGAGGACTCCAATGACTTTGCCTTTGCCGCCAGGCTTTCGCTGACGCGAATGAAGGGCAGCAAGGATCTGATTCATTGGTGAATCGTCGGTCTTTGTAGGTGAAGATACACCTGAGCCAGGTTGTCCATCGCCTCCACCCGAAGACCCCCTTGCACATGACGAAGACTCTGCAACAACTTGGCCCAACCTGAATGTTGCGGGTGGTGGCAAAGTTGGACGTGTAAAGCCCCCCGTAGAAGGACTGACGACCGGCTGCTCTTTTGGAAATCTCAGATGGAGGTCGATGTCCCTCGAGGGTCTGGCGAGGGTGGCTCGCCAATGGTGAGAGTTGATAGGAGATTTTTGGTAGAGGTTCAGCTCGTAAAACTTGTCGTGAATGCCACATCTGAAATTTTTGTATCTTGAAACCTGATGTAAGTTTCCAGCTGCGGACGGTTTGGGGCATGACATCGTGACGTACGAATTGACCTTCTCAAAGTTCGCTTGTAGAAGCTGCTCTTCTTGTATCTCCGCATATTCCCTATTGGAACCGAGCGAGCAAAGTAACGAAGGGATTCTAGCGGACCGTAGTTGATCTGGCGGACCAGTTGGATGGAATGTGAAGTTTCCGGGCAGGCTTCTTCTCTGCGAATGTCATCTTTCTGTTCATTGGCCCAGGCGAGGAAGCCTGAGAATTTCGACTCATGGTCGAGGGCCTGTGGTCGATATGGTTGGATAGCGCCACAGCAGAATAGGGAAGAATCCATGATCAAGAGCACCTGGATATTAAAAGCCAAGAGTTTCGCATCAGGAGGGAAGAGGGGTATACTTAAGTAGCTTGAGTTCACACGGGAAGCAGACGACGTCTACTTGACGTCATTACATCGCTTTGGTTGTAGCTTGATGCGTGGCTTCCGCTAGCTCATGCTCGTATCCAATGACAGGCAGGACAGCAAGGAACTTTGTAGAACAGGATGGTGGAGGACTACTTTGGGCACACTTCGTACGACCAACAACAACAGAGACTGGGGTCAGCTGAATCATGAGCCCCAGGATGGTGTTGTGCATTTTGATCTTGGTGCCGAAGCTTTGACGAAGATACATCGTGCGTTCTTCTAAGCCTTGGGCGCAGGAATAGACCATGGTGCCCAGCCTTCAGATTGATCAGATGTGAGCACACCAACACGGCCCATACTGTACTGATATTGACGCTGTGGCGTATCTGCCAACTCCCTTGCCTAGTCTTGATCCCGCTTGCTCTCGGTCAGGTTTGGTGGAAGCTAGCTCGACCCACACAACTGGCTGACCTAATCGTTTCTGTGAAGTGTCCAGATCTGGGCCCTGGGCAGTATTAGACTCATATTTCGGCTTGTATGGCCCGTGCTCAAAGAGATCAAGACCTGTGTGCATTTGGCCGAGCAGCAGCGGCGAAGAGAAACATGGCAGCGAGAGCCGAAGCAGCGGGAGGCACAGAAGCAAGAGGCGGAGCTGCGGAAGAGCACAGCACGTGAGGAGTCCAAAAGGTCAGCAAAGACACAGTCGACAACCACGTCTCAGAACGAAGGAGGCCAACATCGGCATTACAAAACGCCTTCCTCATGTCAACATATGAGGTGGTGGAATCGCAAATTCCATCAAAGAGCTTGTGGGTCATGCCGCCGTCATATGCATTATTACACTTTTCGTTGCCCTGGCTGCAAGATTGTTGCGTGTGCTGGCTGTCGTGACCTTCTCAGGCAGGCGTAGGCAAGAAGTCAGGTGATCGAAGCGGTTAGGGGTTTGAGATTTACTAACCATAACACCATATCGATAGTTTTACAGTATGAGGGAGAGGAGAGTACTTCGTTACAGCATTGCATTATGTCTGGTATAACATCGCAGAACGACCACCGCAAAGCACGCATAACTCGTTGCAGCGCTACCATATGGACGACAGATAAGTGATCCTGGAGGGCACGGGTTCATTGCACCAGAGGCCTCCAGTAGACTGCCCTTTTTATTGGTTCGCAGCTGTCTCTTGCTGCGCTCCGCAGCAGCGGGAAGACTAGTCTGAGCTGCTGCCTGGCCGTCCGTCTTCGAACCTCCCCCACTTCTTCGGCGCATTCATTTGATACTCTTGCAAGATCTTCGCAACATTCTCAGCTCATTTTGAAATGCTTGACCCTTTCGGAATTATCGGTGTTGTTGTCGTGGCCGGCCAGATCATCTCGACCGTCGCCAATTTCGGGCTGGACTGGAAACACGCCCCAGCTGATACCAAGTCCCTCCTGGTCGCGGTTGGGGCTCTGAAAACGGTGCTTTCCGAGACGAATATGAATATTCTTCTCAACGATGACTTTAAGGATGTCTTCCACGGTCGGCATTCCACGCTCCTTTCGCAGCTTGGAGATACCGTGCCGGTCACAGACACCAGCATGCTGGTATCAGCATGCAAGAAAGAGCTAGAGATCCTCCTCGAGGACTTGCAGAAGCGAGTCCAGGGTCATCGAATTGGCTGGAAAAGGATGAAAGGAGCATTCCTAGCGAAGAAGACTAAAGAAGCGGTCCAAAACCTTCATCGACAATGTCAAACCTTGAACACATTGATGGATATGGATGCCCTTGCAATCGGTGTAAGCATCCACAAGGAAGTCAGAGAGGCAAGAAGAGAACAGCAGGGTTAGCATGCAGACAAGGAGTGCAAGGCCATCATCGATTGGCTCACTATGATTGATTATGGCCCTAAGCAGAGCGATTTCATTGCAAGGAGGCAAGGAGGCACTGGACAGTGGCTTCTGAGCTCGATGGAATATAGGGAATGGAGCGAGACTGCGGACCAGACTCTATTCTGTCCGGGAATCCCTGGAGCCGGGAAGACGATTATCACATCGATCGTGGTTGACGACCTTTGCACACGATATAGGAGCAATGAGCATGTTGGCATTGCATATATTTATTGCGACTTCCAGCGGCAACAGGAGCAAAAGGTTGAAGAACTCCTCATGAGTCTACTAAAGCAGCTGACGCAAGGCCGGTCATCATTGCCGGAGTGCGTGAAGTTTCTCCACGATGAACACCGGCGTAAGCGGACGCGGCCGTCACTTGATGAAGTCTCGAGAACCCTCCGTCATGTTGCAGATTCTTACTCGAGAACTTTCATCATCGTTGATGCACTTGACGAATGCCAACGAAACGACGGCTGTCGCGCGAGATTCTTAACCGAGCTTTTCAATCTCCAGGCCGAATGCGGAGCAAACATTTTCGCAACTTCCAGGTGTATCCCAGAAATTACTGACAGATTCAGTGCCAGCACAATATTGGAAATTCGTGCCAATGACGAGGACGTGCGCAGGTATCTAGACGGCCGAATACTGCAATCCGGACGGACATTGCTAGAAAAATGCCGTGAGGAGATTAGGAATGAGATCACGGAGGTTTCTGATGGAATGTAAGCGTTTCAGTACTCTCCTAACAAGCCGCATGATTGAATTTGCTAGGTTCCTCCTTGCGCAGCTTCATTTCGAATCCGTCAGCAAAAAGAGAACAACTCGGAGTATAAAAGACGCATTAAAAAGTCTCCTGACGGGACCAGAGGCGTACAATCATGTTTACAAAGAAGCTTGGATGCGGATCACCGAATCTGATACCGAGTCGCAGGACCTGGCGAAGAAGGTTCTCTCATGGATCACGTGTGCAAAAAGACAACTCACAACGTCGGAAATCCAACATGCACTGGCTATACAAGAGGGTGACTCTGAACTTGAAGAAGAGGGTATCCCATCGGTCGAGGACGTGGTCTCCGTTTGTGTTGGATTGGTTGAAACCGACGAAGAGAGCAGCATCATCCGATTAGTTCATCGCACAGCGCAAGAGTACTTCCAGCGGATTTTTCCAAATGTGGAGACCGACATCGCTAAAGTCTGCCTTACCTATCTTTCATTTGACAACTTTAGGAACGGATTCTGTCTGACAGGGCAAGACATACGAGACCAGCAGCTGTTGGATCCGTTCTTCGAATACGCCGCACAAAATTGGGTCCTCCACGCTCGCTCCGCCTCACCTGACGTACATCCGCTTATTTCTACTTTTTTGTCATCTGGGTCAAAGGTTCCAAGTAGTTGTCTGCTCTGGGCGGTGAAGAACCAGCAAGAGCTCATCGCAGAATGGCTGTTAGAACGACGCGTCGACACGAATATCCGCGACGCCGATTGGAAGACCCCATTGCATCATGCTGTTATTCACGGCTGGACAAGATGTGTTCAGCTCCTCCTAAGCTATGAAGCGACCAAACTGTCAAATATGACCACGGATATCAACAACATGACCCCCATTCACTACACTGTCGCAAAAGCAAACGAAGAAATTGCGCAGGTCTTCCTCGATGCTGGGGTATCAGTCGACAGTCTAGTGAAAAGGAGGATCTGGCTGGCGACATGCCAAGATGGCAAGCTCACCTATGCACCAAATAGCAATCTACATTGCTCCCAGGGTGGGTTCAACGCTCCGCAAGGGCTCACAGCTTTGCACTATGCGGCCTTGACAGGGAGTGCTCAGATGACAAGATATTTCCTCGACCACGGTGCCAACCCAAATGCGGTCTCCGAGTGCGGCGAAACGCCTCTGCATCTCGCAGTTAGGCAAGACATCTACGATTGGAAGCGGCCCTTTGGCAAACGAGACCGTTAGAATAGTCCAGACTTTAGAATCGAAGTTTTGCTTGATTTGATAGATCATGGCACTGATGACGAGGAAGAATACTCCAAGATAATGGGTATGATCAACAAGCATAGGGTCGACATTATCGATGCTCTCCTCAACCACCCGGAAATCGACGTAAATACCAGAGATACACATGGCGCGTCTCTCCTGCACTGCATTCCTTATGGGAATTGGCGGTCTCAATCTATCCTCGAGAGGCTGCTTGAGAAAAATATCAAAAAATCCGAACGTGATTCGAAGGGTCGGACGCCACTGCATCTGGCCTGTTTGGCGAGAGATGTGAAGTCTATTACGGCTCTAATTAGACATGGCGCAAGTGTAATGGACCTGGACGAAGGCGGACTCAACACGCTCCACTGCGCAGCACGGAGTGGAGACGGGGAAACCATCCAAGTTCTGCTTGACTTTGTCACGGACGGAAATTCCATGATACTTGCGACTGCGAGAGATAAGCATGATCGAAATGCACTACATCACCTACTTGGTAGGCACGATGGCGTTAGCATAGACGCCGTTCGGTCTCTCTTGTCGAGCAGCGTCGGCATCAACGACCTTGATGACCGTGGTTACTCGCCGCTAGCGGTATACCTAGCCAAATCCTCCTTCCCATTAGAAAAGGCGCAAGTAGTGCGACTTCTCTTTGAACGAGGCGCTGACGCTTCGTTCACCAGTCCTAAGGCAGGTTTTACACTGGGCCATCTATCTGCCAAATCCTATCGACTTGATGGAGAACTCCTCTCCGTTTTGGCGAGCTCTGGCGTGGCGAGCTCTGGCGTGGATCTCCACATGAAAGATGCCGCAGGCCGCACGGTTTTGCACCGCGCAGCGATGGCAGGTTCTCTTACCGAGGACGCCTTGGAATTTCTTTACAATGACATGGGTCTATCAAGAGGCTCCCGCGACAGTCTCGGGCTAACACCATTGGATCACGCGATTGAGATGAGAAAAGAAAACCGTCATCGAGACACGTTTGATCGAGACCGGTGGTTAAGAACAGAGGAGATCTTACGTCACCGCTAGATAGCACTGTAGCTGTATTCAAAGTAACCAGCCCTGGACAAGTTGGGTATCAAGCTTGCCTTTGAGGGTTATCTGGCGAGGGCTTGACTATATTGCCCGATGAAATAGACACTTTGCTATCGCCATCATCTGGTAGAGCGGTGGCTGGCGTTCTCTCAATCCTCTCACAACTGCCCTACCTGTCCGGCGAAGTTATGAGTCCGGTGGTTGGAAGGGAGGTTCATTATGGAAAAGCTGGAAGGAACGCCGCGAAACGAAGCGAATCTGTTTCCAAGCAACCCCCTAGCCATGCGTCGGGTAGATAGGACTGGCTTGTTTCTCTATAGGTCTGAAATATCCTTCACCCATTTCGACTGGTCAATGTACAGTTTTTACTTGCCATACAACGGCGGCTTCTGACAACTCCAGGCTTCTGACAGCTCCAATATTGCTTGGCCACATCCCAAAAAGAATGCCCTTCATCGTTTTCCCCACTCCGTAACCAATGGCTCTCTCATCTCGCATCTCGATTCGTTCACCGGCGACGGGACTATACCCTCTCGAAATTTGAGTTTGATTGAAGTGCCAGAAGCCCCATGTAACTTGAAGCCTCCCTCATGAAGTCAACAATCCACGCCTCTGAGCTCCTCTACAGTGTCTGGATTGGTGCTGAAGTGCGGCCATGTGACGTCGGAACAATTGGATCTAGGGCTGCGGCTCTTCTGCGACGGTCGAGCGATGCGGGAGGAGACCACGCTGCTTCGCCAAATCTGTAGCTGTGGTGGAGTTGTCTGATACGATCTATGTAAGATAGCGGTGAAGGATTACACCGCAAAGGCTTTGGTACCCTCTGCCACCGCTGTCGAGGAGTGCCGTTGAAATTTCGCTGAGTGGATTACGTGGATGAACTACATCGGCAGACCGTCGCCTTCTCTGGAACGAGACGGCAAGAAAGGAATTGCCGGCTCTATCGTACTTCAGGGTTGTACATAGATATTTGCTTACTCGCGAGCAAATTGTATCAGGTCTGACTGTCTTAACCCCTTCCTGCCTATTCGCACTCAAATTCCTGCAATGTCTGATTCACTTTTTCCGAGTTCGTGACAGACGCTATATTTGGCTTTGTGGTACTAAGTTCCCCTTCGTTCTTTTCTTAAGTCTCGGAGAGCCTCCTTCTGACAGCTTTACCTTTGCTTGATCTTCGACCTTCATTAACGGGCTCTTGAATGTACCAGTCTTACCTGGTCTCGGTAGTTTTCTTAAGTTGGTTTCAACAGCACACGTCTTGGTCCGCGCCTTCTTCCTTCCCGTTCTCTCATTTCCCTCCTGTTCTTTCACTTTTTTACACTTCTTCTTCCTCTCTTTCTTACCCTTCGTGTCGTCGAGCACTCGTGACGTATCTTTCAATGGTTTGCTATCACCACAGTTCTTTGTCGCTAAAGGTGTTTTGCATCCCGGTAAGGCACCCCCAGGAACAGTGTTGTTATGGCTCACCTGTACCTTCCATTAGCGGTATAGTGCGGAAGATCACCCGGGAAGACTCAACCTGTGAGGCCTTGATCTGCCTCCAGCGAGTGTTAGCCACACTCAGCCTCCCAAACCTTTCCTTCCATACCTCGGCCTCATCCACTGGCCACATTTGGTAGGCGAAGTCAGCAGCTTCGGGTACGGCCGGATGGACTACTTCAATCCGCCGCACATTGCAACCCCCAGTCTTCCCTGTGATAATAGGCTCCTCAATCGTCTGATAAAAGGTTGCCCCGAAAGGGTTGAATCTGACCGGCGGTGGATGCAACAGCACCGTGACCACATCGCAACCAGAAATATACCAAGCGAAGGCGGCCGATGCTCCGTGGACATACTTTGACCATGCTTTTTTTGTTTTACGGTGCTGAAGGCATTGTGGATGCTTGGGGTTCATCAATGGGCCCATTGCCGTCGTCAACGTCTGCATGTGATGATCGTCGGCCCACCTTTGTGCCTGGCTTTGGTCCATCCCACTCCACAAGACCTGTCGACGCCGGGGGCAAGCCTGTTGAAATTGCCGACGAACCTGTGCTTCCTCCTCAGACGTGAGATACTGCCGCAAGACCTTCTCAACATCTGGTGGAGGCTGCCGTTCCCTATTGAGGGTTTTGTGCGGGCCAATCGGCCAATTTGTTGATGGACCAGCCATGCCTGTGGCATTCCGAATCACGAAAGAAATGCAAGACCACCTGCGAACGATGAGGATTCGCTAGCTTTATAGCGAAGCGTGGTAACACACTAGAGCCATCTATCACTATCACCCTACTAGTTGTATTAGCTCCCTAATTGATACGTCAACGTGACGTCACCATGGCACTCTCTTCCCTCTACATAAAAAGATTTTCTGCGTCAAGTAGCTTTTGGCTAAAAAGGCACTATTGAGTATTGAGTATTGATACAGTATGGCCGCTTCTTGTGTTTTGTGGTCTCATTCGTATCCTACCTCTCGCTCAGCTTCTCGTGGGGTGTGTTGTGTCCAAGTTGCTCAGTGACTTAAGTCGAGCGAG